>NC_141994.1:12526555-12881555 GCF_049901715.1 Pseudonaja textilis | reverse complement strand
AGGCAAATATGGTTTTTTTTAGACTAAAGAAAATAGATCCACATTAATGGAATTCATTATGCAAATACTTTTTTTCACTGATAAAAAATACACATTAATCTTCTAATAAACCATATCATTAGTTGCAATAAATAATAATTTAACAGAGCAGGCTATAGAGCCACCAGAAATTCTTTCTGAAATTGGATGATCTGAAGCATGATATTAGATTGTGATAAAAGGTAAAGAGGGTTAGATGTTGTGATTTACATTGATACTATTGTTCTATTTGGAGGTTGCATATTTAGTTGTAAACTGATAATAGAAATTGAATTGAACCAACTGAAGCTATCTACAACTTCAAACAAATTGCATAAAATCTGCTCCAAAAATATGATATGTACAATATGAACAAATGCATATAGCTGAATATGCAAAGAGTTTAATGTGACCTTAAGCCCTTGAATTATGGATTCCTATTGTAAACAATACTTTCTGGGTGAAGATGTGTGTCCTGGAAGAATTTGTCCTGCACACTCAGACCTCAGGAATAAATTTTTAGTTCAGGTAGCAGAGTCACTAACTGCCCTATTTCCTTCTATCAATCTCAGTTTATTTTTATGTATGTATTTATTTATTTGATTTGTCAGTCGCTTACAAGATAATAGGTATAAGTACAAACATGAGTAAGAATACAGAAAATAAGTACGAATAAATTGGGACAATAGGACAGGGACAGTAGGCACGATTGTGCACTTATGCACACCCCTTACAGACCTCTTAATAATAGGGTGAGGTCCATAGTGGATAGTTTGAGGTTAAAGGAGTGGGGGTTAGAGGATGTAACAACAGAGACAGATAGTGCATTCCAGGCATTGACCACTCTGTTGCTGAAGTCATACTTTTTGCAATCAAGTTTGGAGTGGTTTACATTGAGTTTGTATCTGTTGTGTGCTCTTGTATTGTTGCAGTTGTTTCTCATAATAAAGCAAAGAAGCAATATCTGTGTCACTTCTGCTACTCTTGGTCAAACCTACTGGCAAGATTTACCAGACCTCCACTGAATAAATATGGACAATAATTAAAGGTAGTCCTCATTTAGCAACCACAACTGGAAACTGGAAACTTTGCCATTATTTTTTTTCTCCCAACCTCTAATTCTAAAATAAGCTGCCAACATTAAAAATAAAAGAGATTAGAAGAAATCCTATGCAAAAAAAAAAAAAAAAAGGTTGAATGCAACTGAATCCCGTCTCCTTTTTAAATAAAATGCACCTATAAAGATGTGGATCTTTATATCCCTGTGATTAGAATAATAACTTTTTACTCATCCATCTTAGAACCCTTCCTGAAGGCCTTTAGCAAATAGCATATCTGACATGCGTTTATTTCATGCAAAATACATTCCATTCATTTGCATTTGCAAATTTAATTGCAATTGTTTAAGGATGATATTGCAGTTTTCCTGAAATGTATTCATACTTTCCTTTTTCTACCCAATTACAACATTGGAGGGCCATGACGTCTACAACCAAAATGTTCAGAGGACGCAGCTGAGCCAAGTCCAAGACCTGAAATACAAGTGGAGTTAAGGAACAATTCGACAGTCAAAGACTTCAATTACTATTTACTGTGAGCTGGGACTGAGTGGGCTACATCATGTCATTAGATACACTAAATGTAGAGAAAAGTTTAGAAATCTTGCTTTTTCAAAATTATGTTATGACTATATATATAGGATTTGTGCTTTACTTTTCCTATTCCTATATAACAGGATGCTCACATTGCAGCACTGGTCAAAAGCAAAGATTATACTACCCGAGACTTCTCAGAAAACAACAACTGAATGAAAAACTGCTGGTGACCTTCTACCGCTGCATCATAGAGAGCATTTTAACATACTGCACCTCTATATGGTTTGCCAATTTCACAGTGGCAGATAGGAAAGCACTCCAGAGGGTTAACGCCATTGCCCAGAATATCACTGGTTGTCCTTTCCCCTCTTTGGAAGAGCTTTATAGCTCCAGCTGCCTTTAAAAAGTTCAAAACATTCTCAAAGATCCATCTCATCCTGGGCACCCTTTTTTGAACTATTACCATCTTGCAGACGGTACAGAATAATAAAAACAAGGACATATAGGCTGAAAAACAGCTTCTATACCAGGGCAGTAGCTCTTTTGAATTCTACTGTATAGTGCAGTGATGATGCATCGGGGGTTTTCAGTTCAATGTGTGGAGGGTGAAGGATGTGTGTTTGTGTTTATTTTCATGGTCATGATGTGCACTGAAGATGGTCTTTGAAGTACACTAAACTAAACTAACCACTTTGAGGGAATCATGGTGAGGAAAATTCCACGTGCTTCAAAAAAATCGCCTACACGTGAGGCAAATGTTTTCTATGCATGAAGTAGAAATAACCATTTTCAATTCTCTTGGAATATAGGGACAGAATGAATATTCCTTTAGAGAAAGTCATTGACTTAAAACCACAACTGGAACCAGAATTTCCATTTCTAAGCAAGATTGTGGTTAAGCGAGCCATATCAGATTTGATGATTGTTTTTGCCATTAAGTGAATGGCTGCACTGGTTAAGTGAATTGATTAGTCATTAAGCAAATCCAGCTTCCATGACTGAATTTGCTTCTCAGAAGTTGGCTAGCAAGGAGGTAAATGTTGATCACATGATTTCAGGATGCAACCATTGTCCTACTTACATACAAGCACCAGAATCTTGTTCACATGACCATGGGCATTATGCAATGGTTGTGAGTGCAAGGGCCAATTGTAAGTCATTTTTTCAGTGCTGGTAACTTCAACAGTCATTAAATGAGTGGTTGTTAAGTTGGGAACTATCAATATTAACATATAATAGATTTTTATGACAGAAAATCTGTTAAATTTGGCTTGAAAGTAAGTTTAAGTTTTCTGAAGTTTAAGTTACAAGCAAAATTTCCACTGCAGATTCAGAAATGCAGGCAAATAAATCATAATGCCCTGATCAGACATTATCATCTCATAAGTACACTGTTTTTCCTGCACCATTCCATAAAAACTAATTAATATAATTAGCATTATTACATTCCATTATTATTTCAGGTCAAGATATGCAAATGATGGAAAGAAACTTACATTAATAATATTGTTTCAGGGAGCACTTGTAATTAAACTTAAATCAGTGTCTGAAAGTGTTTAATGTGATTAAAAGAATATTTGACCCAGAGTTTCAGCTTATGCAGAGTTCCAGATGAAACCATTTCCTTGAGATTTAATTATGGCAGCATGCATATTCATACCTATCTGTTCAAATTCATTCATATCAAACAATCCACTGAGACAATGTGGTATTATCTCCATGATCAGAGGCACTTTTTGTAGTGGCCATTGTACGAGCAAATTCATAAGACAAAGAACAGCGTGAATATAAACAACTCATAAGACCCAGACCAAACAAAACATATTCAAGAGCTATGAGTTCAATGAAAAAGAGTTCTTATGTTGCACACATAAAACCTTGCTCTAATGGCTGAGCCAACTTCTAAATTGTCAGGGAGAATGGAAATTACACTCCTCCAGTTACTCAAGCTGTATTACTGGCTGCAAACTCAAGTTCCATATGCAGATTTCCTCAATTCAATTCCCACACAATGAAATCCTGAAAGGGCTAATCTTTTGAAGAAAATAAAAATTACTTTAGAGAAAATGCCCTGAAGCAGTGCCTCTTCAATAGAGTTGAAGTCTACCCATCTTCAAACTGCCACAGTTAAGAAACACTCCCCTAAAACATGGCTTCAGCGTTTTCCTGCTCCATTATTTAATATCCTGGGATCAGGTGAACAGGATGGCTGATTTCTATTCCTAGGGAATAATTTATCATGCTATGGGTATAAGCAGGCCAGGCTAGATGGGCTTTCCATTCCAGTTGAATGGTGCTGTGCTACAGGTGAATAGGTACCAGACACATACGGCATTCAGAGCAATTTGGTTTTGTATGATTAGCCAGCAGTAAGCTAAACAGTTATATCTGAGACAGCCTGCCTGGTTCAGTGCTCTTAGTAATATTCCTATCCATACTCGGCAAATAAAATCTGCTTTGGATCACTTCCCTTATTACATTTTTAGCAGACCATATGTCAACTTAAGCATATATAGCATCTGAAATGTGAATGTAACTACTGAACCTGTAAACATAACTATCAGATAGGAAGCGGTGATTGGATGTTGAGCTCTGTTCTGACTGATATTTTTATTTTCCACCCATCGCCCCCTTCTCCACATTTTAATAATGCAATTCTACTGTAACAGATTAGTTATGGATGACTGCCTTGAGTCTGTACAGCCCTAGCTGACAAATGGGTCTGCAATTATACAGAGAGCAAATATCAACTATGAGCCATTTCCTCCTTTCCAGTTTGATTGCTCTTGGATTGTTTTGTATCAAGACCCTCCCCTGTTCAAAATACAAAGATAAGATCAACTTATGATATTGTAATATTATCTCAGTATTCTAGAATCTTGTCATCCTCTGTTATGAAAAGAATTTGCTTTCTGCATTTCTTCATCTGCTGATAGCTCTTCTCCCTTTCCTACACATATATTTATCTTTCCTGTCCTCTTAGGTGAATAATAACAACTAGCTCAACTGCTTTTCAGCTTCTTCTCAATAGCCAAGTGGAAATGAGCAGAGGTGAAATTTGCAAAGGGTCAAGCAAAAACTGTGTTCTTTTTGAAGAAAGTAGTGGGGTGAAGGGATTTTTATTGTTGCAACTTAGGTCAGGGCAGTGATTTTTCACAAGATGTTCTCAGCATTTCAAGTTGGCAGAAGAAAAGGTCATTTTAGATTGCCTTCAAACTGTTGGAAGCATGACCAGAATGGTTGGTCAGGAAGTTCCCTCTGTGTATGGCAAAGATGCTTTGTCTGCTACCATAAATTTCCTCAGGAGACACCACAGAGAATCAAAGGATTTGCCATTACCAGCTTGATCATTAATAGTTTGATGTTGTTCCAAAGGTACTTTTTCAGGAAGCAACTGGATTTAGTTGTTTTATTTCTTTTGAAGACATTTTGTTTTTCATCCAAGAAGCTTCTTCAGCTCCGACAGGATAGCAGTCAATGGAAGGATTTATATTCCTTGCAGACAGCTGGTCATTTGCATCCTTTTAGAGCAGGGGTCGCCAACCTTTTGGACCTCAGGGACCACCAAACTCATAATTTTAAATCCCAGGGACCACTAACTGGTTCTGTGGGTGTGGCCTAATTTGTGGGTGTGGCTTGGTGGTCATGTGACTGACTTGGCATGGCTTGTATGTAAATATTATATATATTTATATAAATATTGAATTTTTTATTAAAAAGAGCATCTTTTACCCCAAATGAGGCAAAGCAGGCAGGCAGATTGAGTTGCTCACAGAATCACAGATTCATTCAGAGATCTATCTATCTGCCATTGGCTAGCTCAGTCTGTCACATAAAATTTGCTTGCAAGCAAACTCACAAAATTAACTCACAACACACCATATATGTAAATATTTGATTTTTTATATATAAAAAAGAGCAACTTTTACCCAAAATCAGGCAAAGCAGGTAGGCAGATTGAGTTGCTCACTTGGAGGTTTATCTGTGTCCTCAAGATCACCTGAGTAGTGCTCTTGGTTCCTGTAGTCTGCAATTCTTCCTCTGGAAATCCATTCCTACTCCCACACCATTCAAAGGGTGTTCATCCCAAATTCTATAGCTAAAAGTCTGTAGAGATTCTCAGTCAACCAGGTCATGGTTGTCCCAAATGTGCTTTTCTGGAAGTAACTAGACTTTTTTTGTTTTCCTTTTGAAGAAGCTTCTTCAGATGAGAAGTGAAACATCTTCAAAAGAAAAAAAACAAGAAAGTACAGTTGCCTCCTGAAAAAGCACCTTTGGGACATGACCTGGATGATTGAGAATCTCTACAGACTTTTAGCTTGATGTTGATATAAATAATGTGACAAAATAAACTTTATTAATTGAGAAAGAAAGAGCTTGTCAACAGGGCATCCTGATTTGTTTCTTATATGAAAATTACTATTTGCATATAAGCAAATATACAATGTGATAGCAAATATATAGTAAATCACAGTGGTGAAGTACATAACAGCAAAGCTAAAGAATATAACATACATTCTTGGCAAAAAAATATATCAGAAAAGAACATATCAATCACAATTTCTAATCAATGAATCATAATATTATAAGAATGATATGTAAAATTTCAGACCATATTAAGTACTTGTCCTTAAATTATAGGCAAATGAAACAATCCACTGGGAAGTTCAGGGTTGCTGTAATTTGTCTTTATGGCGCTTTTCTTGCAAATTGCATTACGTTTAATATGATATTTCTGTGACAGAATAGTGACAGATTACAGTTAATGTTACTCATCAGGGTCCCACCCTTTTGGTATTCTGTAAAACTAGAAGATCTGATTTTCAGGCCTTAAATTGACTTGAATTATTGTTAAATTATTATATCTAAGTTTTTGTATAGCATGACTAACAACCATTTGGTTTTATATTGCATTGGGTTTTTTTTTATTGTTCTTTATATATGAGCCACTCGGAATCAGTTTGGAATTGAGCTATGCCTGTGTTCAATTAAATCAATCTATCAAAATCAAATTATTACTGTAAACTCTTATCTTATGGTTTGAAGTTCCAGTGTCATACATTTCCTACCATCGTTAGGTGCCTTAATAGGGGGAAAAAAAACCACACACACAAGGCTGCAAGTTCATCTTTGTCTTCTTTGCTAGCTGAAAAAGTATTTGTCAAATTAGCATCCAATAAACAATTGTTATTAATTGTACATATTAGCCGGTAGATGTTTTGCCATATATATGGACCCAAAAGTTGTGAATGTTGGAGATGTAATATTATGGAACTTAAAACTGATTTTTATCATTGTTATGCTTGCTGCAGCTCCCGTTTATGGATACCAGCAGATGTATCAATAGTTTTGATATGATTTTTTTATATTAAATGTACTTACTTTCATTTTTTTCCATCAGTAAAACACAATGATGCCATTAAAAAAATGAGCTACAACTATACTTTGTTAAATTAAAGACAAAATTAATCTCTTTTTGGTTCAGTAATAAAGTAAAATAAAAATTAAAACTATTTTACAATGAAATAAAATTATCCTTGCTATTCATTTAAAGTATAAATTGCTGCTATCTGCAGATATTTGCATCATTTAGAATACCTTATTACAATAACACTTCCTTAGAGTAGGCAGTGTTGCTACTAATTTGCAGTAACAGAATTTGGAAGAAAAAAAATGTTTTCAAAATCCAATTAAGCCTGAAGTGCTATTGGATGAAACAAGTGGAACAAATTGAGTCATTTAATATTAGACTCCAAGATATAGAGTAGTTCTATTCTTCTCCTTTGTTTTTCAAGCTCATTGTTTGATATATAACTAAGGAGTAGAACCAACGATACCTTGTCATATCAACAAGAGTCTGATTCAAAAGAGGTTTCCTCTCCCCTTCTACTGGAAAGGAAAGTTTGGTCACCAACACACAAATTAAAGTCACCAGATTCTTCTATAACAGACTTTTGTCTGTTATAATGCTGGTATCACATAATACATGTTTTGGAGACCCTGCATTGATTACCTGGTTTCCCAGTTCAGTTTGAGTTACTGATGTTGACCTAAGTAGCCCTTCACAGCTTGTCACCCAGATATCTTCAGGAAGACCTTCTCCAGCTAACCAATAATAGGAAGAAACTATTGCACATCTCACATTCTGGTAAGTTCAGGGGGCTGAGAAAGAAGACACAATGGAACTGCCTTCCTACAGAGACCAGGATGTGTCTCTCCTGAAGATCAAGCTGTTTCAGAAAGACCTTCCCCTCAGTGGTGGGATTCAAATTTATTTACTACCGGTTCTGTCAGCGTGGCTTGGTGGGCAGGGAAGGATACTGTCAAATCTCTAGTCAGAGGTGGTATTTGCTGGTTCTCTGAACTACTCAAAATTTCCACTATCGGTTCTCCACAATTGGTCAGAACCTGCTGAATACCACTTCTGTTTCCCCTGATTTAATTGGATGGGATGTGATGTTGCCAACATTTGATTATCTTCTTTATGGTAAATGCTGTTATATTTTTATTTTTGTGTTGGATGTTATATATTGCATTTTTTTCTATATGAGCTGCTGAGAATAATTTTGATCTGGAGGACAGAAATACATTAAACAAACAAATAAACAAGGATCGATCAGGTTGTCCCAAATTGAAAACCACTCATAGTGGTTTCCTGAGAGTATAAATGCTGTTATTCCACAGGATAAGATATTTGCCTATATTGCATAATTTCTATGCTACAGAGATGCCTGGAGAAGTGGTTGGACTGTTAACTATTAGAGTAAAATATCTTTTGGAATTTATATATTGTCAGTATTGATTTCTCTCATACTTTTTCTAAATGCCTCAATGCAATTTTTAGAGATGATCTTAATGTTTGCT
Organism: Pseudonaja textilis; assembly: GCF_049901715.1. Lineage (NCBI taxonomy): Eukaryota > Metazoa > Chordata > Lepidosauria > Squamata > Elapidae > Pseudonaja > Pseudonaja textilis. The sequence goes on along the minus strand of NC_141994.1, from coordinate 12,873,078 downwards.
CCACTGTAGGCTCTACTGGTTTTGCTCTGTGCATGCTTAGGGTTTTACTGCAAATCTTATCAAAACATGATGTAACAAGGGATTTTGTTTCTCAGATGATTTATAACAGAACCAGACATTGATCTGGGCTGAGAGGGAGTAACTAGTCATCCTACTAGCTCCTGTGCTTATGTGAAAACAAGACATTGGGTTTCCAGGCTACTGATGTACCATCTTAACCATCACCATATTGCCAGCTGCAGTTTTTAGATTAATGTAATGTAATTTTAAATTTGTAATGTATATGTATAAGATGTATGTATGTGGATAGGGAGTGTGTGTACACACAAGCACACACAAAAATTGGACTTTTTTATGTGTTGTTCTCTACAGTATATAAAATGGATTGTGAATGGGCAAAAGTTTTTCTGCATATGAATTATCTTCCTCATGCCTGGATCTCAAATTGAATGATATTAATGAAGCATTATATCTACCCTCACTTGTTTCTACTTGTAATAAAAGCAGCATTTAAAATACAAATGAAAAGAAGGACTGTATACAAAGAAAAGCTTTCTGTTGAAAAGGTGGTATTCGGTTTCATTCTTCTTTCTGGCAGATAGTCTGTTTTAATAATGCAGGCAAATGAAACATTAGCTCCAAGAGACTTTGTCTTCCTAGTTATAAAAGACAAATGTATTGTATTATATCACTTGATTCTTTTTTCTTCTTCGTCTTCAGCTTTTCCATTTTTATGAAACATAACTTGATGAAGGTATGTAAAGCAGCTCTGGTGGGTAATTCATTTTGTCAAATTATAGCATCTTTGAAACAAGGAACTCAATATTATATTTATCTTTTAAATCTGCAGCAAAGCCTTCCATTCATTAATTGTGTGATGCTGCCTTTGCTGATAAGATGCATAATGAAGTTAATTCACTGATATTCCTTGAGGGAAGATTTGATGGAGACATATTTGTTGCACACATATAGCAATATAGCTTAACCAATTAAACTGAAATCAACTTATTTTACTCTTTTTAAAATAGGCCACATCTTGCATTCACCATTTTTTATAAGATATTGCAAGAAACCATTGAAGTCTTATGCTTGATGTTGCAAGATTTCTGGATTTTGATAAAACAAGATCTTCTAAAATTTCAGAGTCAGATTGCTAGTCTTGCAAGATTTCAGTTTATTAATTTTTGTAGGGTGGGGATGGGGACCTCAATGTGGCCTAAAGAGTGTGCCAAACCTTGTAGATTTCTGTCAGATGTAAATTTGTTTTTGTAAATTTGTTTCTTTTTGAAATTAAATTTAAAAACAAAAGACTATTGTGCACTAAAGCTCTACAGTTCAGGAACATTAAGATAACAGAAAATAGAAGTGACATCTTAATATAATACTCTAGCCTCATTATTGCTGACATCTATGTTTTAATGGTAACTGAAGATTTGTTTTAATTAACTAATGTTCTAAGCCCACTGGCTCTGCAGGGTCCTGCAGGTAAAAATCTGATAAATGGATGAGTGAAATAAATCAATAAATATGATGCCTTTCAGTATGGATCCAGTTAAATATGATTTAGACTTTTTGAAAATATTGTTTTCTAGGAATATAAGCTAAATATTCATCATCAGAATATAGGAAACATTATAAATGTACTGAATCATACATTTATATCTCTGATAGATTTTTATTTCCTTTATCATACAGATGCTCAAGGAAGTACTCAAGGAAGTAAATAGAGCCTTCTCCCATTTTTCCTTACAATTGTGTAAAATAGATTGGCTGAGGGAGAGTAGCTGGTCCAAAGTCACCCAACTAAATTCTGTAGCAGAGGACTGATTGAACCTGGAGTTTTCCAGTACTATTCCATCACCTTAGGTACTGTGTTAACTTTTCCTCCATCTTGATCAGGAATTGCTCCAAGCATAAACTAAAAAAAAATATCAGAGTTATTTGGAGAACCTGATGATTGAATCTGACTAAACAGCATAAACAGCAATTTACCCAGAGTGCTGTTCAACCAATTAATTCCAGCCATTAGACTGTTTTGCCGTTATGCTATATTTCATTATTAATCCATTTTAATTTTCTTTGTAACAAGTATAAGGCACAAGGGTGCTTCCACTCTTCCCCACTGTGGGATTGGTCACTTCTGTTTTTATGTTAAATATGTCATCTGAATGCGTAACATCCTAGGTATTTATCAACACACTATATTACATATTTCTTCTAACTGGTAAAATGTAGGCAATAGTATTGTGGGTTGTACACCAGACTTTACATTAGAGAATCTAGCTTGCATAGAATAAGTATACTTAATGTGAAAGAGGGATTCAGTTGAGTTTGTTGTATATTGCCCAAAATATATAAAATTGATAGGAAGTGCCCTTGCTATTTCAAGAGCTGTTGTATAGGGCACTGTACAACTAAGCTGTTAAACTAATTTATGTCCCTATCTTCCTTAAAAAAGTATTATGTGAAGCCTTAAAGCAGAGGTCTCCAACCCCTGGGCCATGGTCTATCAGGAATTGGGCCATGCAAATGGCTGGCTGGAATATACATACTCAGCTCAACTTGCCAGTTGGCAGGTGCTCATAAATATGTGCAACCAGCCTACCACTCATTGATTGGCTGCACGTGTGTGCGCTGGCCCTCCACTCATGTGGCCCAGTTCCCCTCTTCCCCTTCCGACCGGTGCTCCAAGCCACAAAGGTTGGGGAGAGCTGTCTTAATATGCACCAAAGCCATGATATGTGGCAGAGATTAATATTGGGTCATTTTGTGGTGGTTGTGGGTGCAAATTAATGGAAGAGTCCATGGGTTGGTGATTCTTGCTTGCTGCAGTCCAACAGGTTATGATAAAAGAAGATCCCAAGATGGCTTATATTAAAATGGCTTAATTGGTCACATACAGTATAGACATACTTCATTTCTTAAAATTCAGATACACACAAAAAAGTAGCAGCTGTATAAAGTTAACTATATAAATCTGCCTAAGGGATGCATGGATTTAAATATATATATTTTGGGAAAGCTTAGAAAAGAAGATGGTGCTATTTCTGTTCCATAAAAGTGTCAAATATGAGACATTAATTATTAAACAATCTATCCAATTATGAAAAGTATATAAAAATAATAAATTGAAAATAGGTTTTACCTATCCCACCCCCCCCAACAGTTTTCCTTTACTTACAGTGGCACTGATCTTTTTTTTTCTTTTTTTGTAAATTTTATTTGAGTTTTCACAAAGAGGAAAAAAAATACAAATAAAACATCTTTTTGAAAGTAGCATAATCCCAGGTTACATTTCTTCGTACAGACACAAATTCAGGTTCATGCTCATTTTTATATTCTATTCCATATCTTATTACTATTTTACATTTTCTTCATAGCTTCTCCCCTCTTTTAATTTTCTCAATTTTATTTTAATTATCTCATCTCTATTCAAATCATTGTATTTATATTTTTTGTCTGTCCTGTTTCAATTATCTATTATCTTTTCTCATTAAACAAAATTTCTCCTGTAGTTACTGATTGGAGTATGACGCCTTTAAATCTTTTCCCTAAAGTTGTAACATTCAATATAATACATAACTTCCATTCAGATTCTGCTTGGTACATTCTTAAAATACACACTGTATTCTTTAAAAAAGAAAAAAATATAAATGTATGTAATTAAAACAACATTCCATTCCAAGTCAATTCTATCATTAATATTAATATTCATTAAAGTCTTAACATCTTTAACATTACTTTTCAATTAAATATCATACTTCTATGGGAACAATTATAAGTTTTCCATAGTTAATTCCTCCCCTTCACTTATATTTTATAAAATATTAACTAATTATTCACTTATTTTATTCACAAACATTTCACTAAATTACACTAACTGTTTTATCCCTCATTTTAATCATACGTTGTTTCCAATTTTCTAAAGTTATTTCTATTACTAACATAACAATACTATCTTATGTACCTTTACAGAATCCCTTTTTCAGTTAGATTTTCACCCATTATCCCTAAATAGGTCCTGTTTCTCTATATCTTGCTCCGGTCCTTTGTAACTTCTTTTCCTTTCCTTCTTCCCTCTCTTCTTCTCTCTCCCCTTTTTACCCCCTTGTCTCTCTACCTCTATTTCTCTCTTCTGTATTCCCCTTTTCTGTTGCTTTCCAGTATTATATTTATTTTTCAAATTATTTTTCTTTTCTTTGGTTGTTTTTTTAAGTCTTAAATTCTCCATTCTCTTTCCCCACTTTCCCCTTTCTTCCCCTATACTCTTTTCAGAGTCTTTATGTCTTTTTTATATGATAACTAAAAGTGGATGCAGTATTCTAAGTGTGGTCTTATTAAGGCTTAATTAATTAGTTCTACTAAATACTTCATTTACTAATTACCAAGTACTTCATTTGCTAAAGGTTCATTCATTCATGTATTAATTTATTCATGTATTAAATCATTCATCTCAATTTGGGCTTAGAATAGGTCCTTTAGATGATAAACTAGAGTTTAGGGTCCTTTTTTTTAATGCCAATTTCAGAATTCCAATAGCTGCAGATTACTTTACAAATGGCACTCCAACAGCACCTGTTTATGTATATTGTAAGGTGAAGTGCAACTATGCCTCATTGTCTGACTTTTCCTCGATATCTGGTCACCAGTCTACCTACAATGGCACTTGATTAAAAGTTCAAACATTTTTGAAAATGTAGAGCCTCATACAGATCAGATCATTCTGTTCATAAATTCAAATATGTCACCCAAATTCTGTCAATTAAGATGATCTGTAATAAATGCTTGGCTAGATGGTCTGCAGATCAGTGGATTTTATTGAGATTGAAGTGATCTCAATTGCTTGAAATCCAGAAATAGTTCCCTTTATCCACCTTCCTTGCTCATTTTTAGAGAAGTGAAACAAGCATTCTAAATTTAGATATTAAGCCTCTTTGTGCAATTAGTGGATAACATGACTTTCCAGAGGTTCTGTTATTACCAATAGAAAAAGTATAAAGCACACAAAAAAAATCCACATATTTTCTACAGGCAGGTCGACTACGGTTAAGTGAAAAGATTACTGTCAGCTATTCAAGTGCTGTAGCTTGTTCCAAATGCTGGAAATATATAGTGCAGAACAAAAGACAGAATTATCCCCAAAGGAAAGAGATTTAGAAGTCTCTCTCTAGGTCTGGCAAGTGATTCATAGTTTAAATTAAGAACTTCTAGAACCCCACAGGGTGAAGTTACTTTGTGGGCTCTTCCAACTCTCAAAGTAATTTTTATTTTTCTCCATCTGTGCCGAGGAATACAGAATGGATTAATCATTCAAGTAACAAACTCAATTGTATGTATATACACATGGATGTAATTGACTTAAAGATAGCTGTTAATGAGAAGTCTTCATAATTTCTTTTATTAGACCTTTTACAAAGAAATACATTCCAGAAGTTAATGCTCAGTGTCTGGGATCAAGTTATACAGGTGAAACTCAAAAAATTAGAATATCATGCAAAAGTTCATTTATTTCAGTAATGCAACTTAAAGGGTGAACCTAATATATGAGATAGACTCAATACATGCAAAGCAAGATAGTTCAAGTCGTGATGTGTCATAATTGAGATGATTATGGTTTACAGCTCATGAAAACCCCAAATCCACAATCTCAGCAAAATTAGAATATTGTGAAAAGGTTCGATATTCTAGGCTCAAAGTGTCCCACTCTAATCAGCTAATTAAGCCATAACACCTGCAAAGGGTTCTTGAGCCTTTAAATGGTCTCTCAGTCTGGTTCAGTAGGAATCACAATCATGGGAAAGATTGCAGACCTGCCACTTGTGCAGAAAACCATCACTGATACCCTCCATAAGGAGGGAAAGCCTCAAAAGGTAATTGCAAAAGAAGTTGGACGTTTCCAAAGTGCTGTATCAAAGCACATTAATAGAAAGTTATGTTGAAGTGTGGAAGAAAAAGGTGCACAAGCAGCAGGGATGACCGCAGCCTGGAGAGGATTGTCAGGAAAAGGCTATTCAAAAGTGTTGGGGATTTTCACAAGGAGTGGACTGAAGCTGGAGTCAGTGCATCAAGAGCCACCACACACAGATGGATCCTGGACATGGGCTTCAAATGTCGTATTCCTCTTGTCAAGCCACTCCTGAACAACAAACAATATCAGAAGCATCTTACCTGGGCTAAAGAAAAATAGAACTGGTCTGTTGCTCAGTGGTCCAAAGTCCTCTTTTCTGATGAGACAAACTTTTGCATCTCATTTGGAAACCAAGGACCCAGAGTCTGGAGGAAGAATGGAGAGACACACATTACAAGATGCTTGAAGTCCAGTGTGAAGTTTCCACAGTCTGTGTTGATTTGGGGAGGCGTGTCATCTGCTGGTGTTGGTCCACTGTGCTTCATTAAGTCCAGGGTCAATGCAGCCATCTACCAGGAGATTTTGGAGCACTTCATGCTTCCTTCCGCAGACGAGCTTTATGGGGATGCTGACTTCATTTGCTAGCAGGACTTAGCATCTGCCCACACTGCCAAAAGCACCAAAACCTGGTTCAATGACCGTGGGATTACTGTGCTTGATTGGCCAGCAAACTCGCCTGACCTGAACCCCATAGAGAATCTATGGGGCATTGCCAAGAGAAAGATGAGAGACAGGAGACCGAAAAATGCAGAAGAGCTGAAGGCTGCTACTGAATCAACCTGGTCTTCCATAACACCTCAGCAGTGCCACAGGCTGATAGCTTCCATGCCACGCTGCATTGAGGCAGTAATTGCTGCAAAAGGGGCCCAAACCAACTACTGAGTACATATGCATGCTTATACTTTTCAGAGGTCCGATATTGTTCTATGTATAATCCTTGTTTTATTGATTGCATGTAATATTCTAATTTTCTGAGATTGTGGATTTGGGGTTTTCATGAGCTGTAAGCCATAATCATCTCCATTATGACAAATCACAGCTTGAACTATCTTGCTTTGTATGTAATGAGTATATCTCATATATTAGGTTCACCTTTTAAGTTGACTTACTGAAATAAATGAACTTTTGCATGACATTCTAATTTTTTGAGTTTCACCTGTATGTGGCTACAGATAAAAAAAGTTTTTTCCATGTTCAGGGAAATGACAGGGTATGGTCGAAACAGTAAAGATGGTAGCCATGGTAGTGCAATTAACCTTCTACCAATTTTTGTGTTCTGTGCATAAAAGACAACTGGGAGACTGTGAATATCCAAAAGCCATGTCTAAGAATGTGAGAGATTGTTGGAAGCCTGGCATTCAGACAAATCAATATCAACAGGAACGTAGAGATAAACAATACCTACATACCATTCAAAAGATACAATAAAAAATGCAAAGGAAACAGAAAGACCAAAACACCTTCCACCAGCAATCAACATGCAGATAAGCAGAGTGTAAATACTGGAGTCTTCAGGGCTGCCACAGCGGTGGTTGGGCAAGCCGTGGGAATGGTTGGGGGGAGTTAGAGATAGCGTAGGGTGTGTAATCATAACAACATTCTTTTCTCTGGGAATCGAGGACATCTTGCCAGCACCTGGAGAGGCATGACTGGAAGTTACCTGGAGTTGGGATTGGACCATGTGATGCCCATGTGAATTGAGAGAAAGCAACTTTGACTTTACTTTGGGTGGGAAACACGTGCGGCTTTCAGATTTGGGTTTCCCCCAGATAGGCCAATATAACATCTCTAATAAATCTATACTTTGAGGAAGATGAATGCCTTGGAGTTTTGATTCTGTTGGGGGCAGTGGTGGGATTCAAATATTTTTACCACTGGTTCAGTGGGTGTGGCTTGGTGGGCGTGCTTTCCTGGTTGCTTCAGCAGCTGCCACGCAGCACTCTGCTGTGCCGCGCAAAGCAGCTGAATTCAGAGGATAAAGGTGAGTATGGGAGCCCAGGCAGGCGGGTGGGCCCAACAGCAGAGAGGCAGAGAGAACCGGTTTGGTCTCCACTGCTTATCACTGCTACCAGCTCAGCAGAACTGGGCCAAACCAGTAAAATACCTCCACTGGTTGTGGGTGTTACTTGGAATCCTGACACAGAAATTAACACCAGGAGTAATACCTGACAACAATCAAGCAGTAAAGACTACCTCAATCAAGGAACCACCAAATCAGACAAATACTTAAACAGTAAATTTAAAATCTAATCAAGGACCTACCAAGAATAGCCCCACCAACATTGAGAGGGCAACTTGTACATAAACAGAGAGCAATCCACATTCCCTTCTAGCACTGATGATGTCACCTAGTTGGGTAATGAAATAACTGAAAGAAAACAACTAAACTCAGAGAGCATCAAGGACCCTACATAAAAAACAGGTATTACTTCAATAGCACCGCTATGGTTGCTATCTTGACTTTTTGAAACATGCTATGTGGATGCTCTTTCCCATGTTTATTTTCCTATCTTTACTATAATTCTACTACACACAAATTATGTCAGAAAGTGTTGCTCTATATTACTTGCCCCTCTAGTCTCTATCATTGACTGATGTTTGCAAAACTAAAGAAACATAATAACTAGTGGTCAGTTTGTAAGTATTTTTGTATGGAAGTGTACCAGTGACCCTATCGATTCTCTAACAGATGATAATGATAATTTATGGCATGTTGTTTGTGTTTGGGATATTCAAATATGTGTGCATGAATGAAGCCATTATGACTTATTCAACAAACTAGGATTTCAGAAAAGTTGCCATGCATTTAGTATAATGTGTGCAAAAGGTTCCCCTTAAATTAAAAAACACACCAAACAATTAGGGAAGAGGGTGGATTCAGTGAGGACTACTATGGTGAAATGCATGTATTTACCCATATATAAAAATTATGCATTCTTATGCACATACATTAATGTGGCAGGTAAATCATGACAAAACAGTAGGATTGTGTCACACTACTACTTTCTCCTTTAGTCCAAAATTGAGGTGTTTATTGCTGCTTAATAGCAAAGCAAATAAACAAAAACATTTCCTATTTTATTTTTACGTCTAGAGAAATTTCTCCAGGATGAACTGAGAGGTTAATTTCCAATTAATTGAAGGTTCAGCAATCAATGCTGTATACATTTGATATTACTGAAGGAAAGAGAAATAACTTTCTAACTGAGGTAAGTCAATGTTGCACCTAAAAAAATGGTCTCTCTTGCAATTTGAACTTCTGACACTCATACTTCAGAATTAGTCTGTCTTCAAAATTACAAATGCTTCTGATTATACTCTGATATTGAGGTAAGAATACAAATCAAGATGAAACAAACCTTTTGTGTTATGAGATGAATAACTGTTTTCTAACAGAGAATATAATGCTAATTCATAATGTGACTTTTTAGTTTTTGTTTTCACATGATGTAGAAGTTGGTCACCATGACTTATTCACTTAACAGAAAGTTCTAGCTTGTGTGATTACAGGTTGCTATTTTCCTTATATTTATGGCAGTTGTTCAAGATTAAACTGAACAATGGGACTTTTTTCTGGAATTCTTTTCAACTCCTTGAAAATAATTCTGCTGCAGTTTTTCAACTCCTTGAAAATAATTCGGTTGTAGCTTATGTGATCAGAATGGAGCAGAGCGGGGAGGGATGTCATAAAAATAATGTATTTAGAGATGCTGCCCAACTATTATCCCATAGGAATTGAGGGGTGGGTAGATTCTAATGAGTTAGAGTTAGGATTTGGTTATTACTCTATGCCAATTTTTAAGAGAGAAATCCGATGTAGTCTAACTCAGGGGTCCCCAACCTCCAGTCCATGGACTGGCAGTAGTCCATGGCCTGCCTGGAACCAGTCCATGCAAGTAAGAGAAGGCTCTCTCCATACATATGCAGGCAATGCATAAAACCATGCCCCCTCCCCCCCCCGCACCAGTCCCCAGAAAAACTGCTCTTCATGGAACTGGTCTGGGATGCCCAAAAGGTTTGGGATCGTTGGTCTAATTGTTGCAAACATAAGGGACAGGAAAACTGAGCTTGCTGTCTAAGAGACAACCAAGCATCCTGTATCATAAAGCAGAGGAAAAAAATGAGAAATTGATTTGAATATTGAATATAGAAATAATCACGTACCTAAAGCATAGCAGTTGCTAGAATTCTTTCATTACAACTTCTTTTCTTCAATAAAAACAATGTACCAGAAATTCTTGCATTTTTGTAAATTTGCTTAATTATTTCAAGTCCTAGATATTGGATTAAAACAAATGGAGTTCTGCTTTAGGAAAGATGTAAAGTCTTTTCAAATTTCTGTTGGCTTGCAAAGAATAAAAAACCAGCTATTTTGTATGTAAGCTATGAAATATTTTTAAAGTCATCATTTTATCAATCTGAGAAAATGAATTGTATTAAAAGCTGTTAACTCAAGCTTTAATTTTAAAAGTAATATCCCAAATCATGGCACCTTGAAGGTATTTTCATCATCATCATCATCATCATCATCATCATCATCATCATCATCATATGTTCTTTCTATCTCTTTCACAATATTTTTAGGTTTTTTTTCTTTTATTGTAACATTGTAAGACATAATACATTATTATTTCAATGCAGATTTCAATGCACTAATGCTATGTAATATGATTAAAAATTATTAACAATCTATTATTTAAAGAGCTTAAAGTATTGAGAATAAGAAGAGAAAAGAGAAAAGTAAAAATACTATCAGTATTAATTGCCATTTAAGATGTCAACATTAGAAGCATAAAAGTATTTAAATTTTCATCCAAAGTTATATAAAATGAAAAAACACTACAATTCACATCAAATTATTAGTTATATGATAAAAGTTTCAGTCTTGAACAAATTACTTAATTGTAAAGATCTCCATTGTATTGTTACGTAATGTGTGTGTTGATAAAAGGAAATAAAAAAAATAAATCAAGATTAATAAAAGCTACATAAATATAAGATTTCTAGATCAAACCCTATTTAGTTCTGAACATTAGAATTTAGCATCTTATAAATGATATATTAATCTGTACCAATGTGGTATCAGAAGCAATTGGACAAAATTAACATTTTAATATTAATAAAAAGATGCAATGTATACCCAGTATGAAACACACTGAAATGGCATTTCAAAGCAAAATTAGATTTTTCCATCTTCGTTGAAAAACAAATCATAATACTAATGTTTCACAGTGTTTGATTTATGTCTTAAATATAATACTATCTGTCCAAATAGTGGTGGAGGAAAAACCTATTTCCAAAAAGCCCTCCTTCCTCTCATTTAGCAGTAGTACTTTTGATGCAGATACTTAATTTTTCCTGCATGAGATGACACTAGAATAACGCACCTTTCACTTGGGAAAAAGTTTGTTCAACTATCGGAGATTTTATGGCATGGCCACTATTAGAAGGGTTACAAGATTGGGTTAAAAAAAAGACCAAAGCAGATCAAAGTTTTTCTTTCACAGCAGTTCAAATAATGTACAATTTGTATTTATCATATCCACTAAATCAATTGTATTGCTTTCCATTGATTTCTTGTTATTGAGATTTTATTGAATAACAGCAACTATGATTTGCAGACTCTGAACTCAATCCAGAGAGATCCTCAAACTGACACTGCACACTTGCTGCAGCCCTAGAGTTTTTGCACTGAATAAGGAAATGGGTAACTTGGTAAAAGTTTTACGCAGAAACAGTCCTAAAATTATTCAGAAGAAGAACCCACCTTATACAACAGACAGATAATAAGTGAAGTGGATGAAGATGTTGTAAGAGTAAGAAAAAAAAGGTTACCTAGTAATCTAGGAAGGAAAGTTTTCTTCAACTCAGTCTTTGTTAACAGCAATGGCTCATGCCCTATATTTCCTAATCGTACCACAACTAATTGCAATGTTCTACTACATATTGACATATTTACAAACTTGATTGCAGAAAGTACAACTTCAGCAACAGAGTGGTCGATGCCTGGAATGCACTACCTGACTCTGTTGTTACACCCTCTAACCCTCACTCCTTTAACCTCAAACTATCCACTATTGACCTCACTCCATTCCTAAGAGGTCTGGAAGGGGCGTGCATAAGTGCACCATCGTGCCTCCCGTCCCTGTCCTATTGTCCCCATTTAATCGTACCTATTTTCTGTCTTCTTGTTTTCTGTACTCATGTTTATACGTATACCTATTATTTTGTAACTGGGGTGGGATTCAAAATTTTTAACAACTGGTTCTGTGAGCATGGCTTAGGTGGTGGGTGTGGCTTGGTGGTCATGTGACTGGGTGGACATGGTTTGGTGGTCATGTTATTGCTGGGTGTGGCCAACTCAATATCACTCACATCGAGGCACGCATCTCCTCGCCTGGCCTCTCATGACTGTGGGGATGCTGCAACAGTCGTAAGTGTGAAAAATGGTCATAAGTCACTTTTTTCAGTGCCATTGTAACTTTGAATGGTGACTCCACACAAGCAAAGTACCAGCAAAAGAGGAGAAAAAAAACTTCAGAGACGTTCCTGAGACAGGAAGTCTAGTCCTGCCAAGAATGTAATAAGGGTTAATGGAGAGGCAGTTTCTGTAAGCAACACCAGAATGTTTCCTTCCTGTCTTCCTTACAGGATTAGCCCAGTAATTTCTTCTAATAACCACCTTTCCGGACTGCTTAGAATGTTAACAACCGGTTCTCGCGAATAGGTGCGAACTGGTAGAATCCCACCCCTGTTTGTAACCGATCAGCAAATCAAAATAAATAAATAAATAAAGTTTTAAAAATGAAGGCAAGGCGAGGCAAAAAAATGTAGAGAGGGGATCAAATATGACAGTTAAAGAGATCATAAGTTAAGGAAATTAGGTTGGAAAAAGTAGCAGAGACACCAGAATGATCCTATCATTAGACAGAACAAAATTGTGGTACAAACACTGACTGGCTTTGGCTGGGAGGCAAACTGGAACCAATGTCATATCCTATTCTGTCTAATCCATGCCTGAAGTAGACAATTTATGTTTTGTTCTCTGGAATGCTTTCTGTTAGTGTTTGGGGACAAACCTCCAAGCAGAGTGCACAGCAGCAGTCAAGCCAGGCAGCCACGTGAGAGAGAGGCTGGGCCCAAGAGTATACACACACTGGAGACAAAAACACTGTTTGTAGTTTTAAATAGTTATTTAATTCACACAGAGTTTAAGCAGTGTCATTCAGTCCATATGTCATTATCCAATATATCCATACAGTAACCTAGTCCATTAACTAGTCAGTACAATGTCCTTATCTTCTCCTTCCGATACCTTTCTCTCGAAGACAACGCTGAGTATGCACAGGATATCAGCTCACCAAGTAAACAGTCCTTTTGTTCAGTAGAAACGGTATCCAGCACAGTAGCCAACAAGCAGACGTCTCAAACAGGAGTAAACAGCAGGCAGCAGACAGCAGATACCAGGAACCAGACCAGGGATCAGTAACCAGTGACCAGAGACCAGGGCAGGAAGTGTTACGTTTCTCTCACTGCCTCTTATTGCTGCTTGCAACCGCACCCTTAATTATCTAATTACATTGCAGTTTGGTGCTTAAAGCTACAAACACTTAAACTTAGGTTTATATATTTATTCACCCAAACCAAGTTGGTGTATCCATATACCCAACATTCTCCCCTTTTGGGTGATATAAATATATAATACCCTTACATTCTAAACCCATACTTTTCACAACTCTCTAGGTGCTTAATGGCACCTTGGGCTTTAGTAAAATTATCAGCTATATTGTCCTCCGACATGCAGTACTCCAGCTGTATCATTTTACTCTTTACAGATTGTCTAACGTTTAGGTACCTTAAATCTGTATGCTTGCTCCTAGTTTTTACTGCAATATTTGTGGCCATTTGAATTGCTGCCTGATTATCTTCATGTACAATTATAGGATAATTTACAGTTATACCCATATCATTCATCATTTGTTTATACATGATTAACTCAGTACATAATAGCGATAAACAGGAGAATTCTGCCTCCATAGTAGACAAACTTATATGCTGTTGTCTTATTGACTTCCAACCTATTAATGTCTTACCCAGCATTATGGCTGTTCCTGAAGTCGATTTTCTTGTGTCTCTTTCTGATGCAAAACTAGCATCTGCATAAGCACTCAGTATTAAATCACCTTTTGGTTCTAGATACAGTGCATGGTGTAATGTTCCTTTAAGATATCTTAAGATTCTCTTCAATGCATTCCAATGACATTGAAGCGGATCATTATTATGTCGTGCCAGCTGATTAATACTATAAGCTATATCTGGCCTTGACCAATTGCTAATATATGATAAGCTACCAATCAAAGATTGATATATTGCCTTATCAAACTTGGGACTTTGAGCATCCATTTTGCAAATATCCTGACTCATTAGAGTCTTTGCAGGCTTACAAAGTTCCATCTTATAATCTATTAGCAATTTAGATATCTTATCTTCCTGAGATATCTTAAAACCTTTCTGTGTTTTCACTATATTCAAACCTAGATATCTCTTTATCTCCCCTAATTGCTTGATTTTTATTTTCTTACCTAATGATGCTATAATTTTATTTGCTTCATCATTAGTCTCAGTAATCAAGGCAATATCATCAGTGAACAATAATAATAATGATATTTTACCATTTGTCTCCCTTTTAAACAGACATGGATCGGCTAAACCAGCTTTAAACCCTATATTGTTTAGTTCCTTTACAATATACTGGTTTAGATGCTCTCAGCCGCTGCCCATTGCCGACCCCAGTTGAAGACCCAGCTCCCCCCGCACCAGTCCCCAGAAAAACTGCTCTTCATGGAACTGGTCTGGGATGCCCAAAAGGTTTGGGATCGTTGGTCTAATTGTTGCAAACATAAGGGACAGGAAAACTGAGCTTGCTGTCTAAGAGACAACCAAGCATCCTGTATCATAAAGCAGAGAAAAAAAATGAGAAATAGATTTGAATATTGAATATAGAAATAATCACGTACCTAAAGCATAGCAGTTGCTAGAATTCTTTCATTACAACTTCTTTTCTTCAATAAAAACAATGTACCAGAAATTGTTGCATTTTTGTAAATTTGCTTAATTATTTCAAGTCCTAGATATTGGATTAAAACAAATGGAGTTCTGCTTTAGGAAAGATGTAAAGTCTTTTCAAATTTCTGTTGGCTTGCAAAGAATAAAAAACCAGCTATTTTGTATGTAAGCTATGAAATATTTTTAAAGTCGTCATTTTATCAATCTGAGAAAATGAATTGTGTTAAATGCTGTTAACTCAAGCTTTAATTTTAAAAGTTATATCCCAAATCATGGCACCTTGAAGGTATTTTCATCATCATCATCACCATATGTTCTTTCTATCTCTTTCACAATATTTTTAGGGTTTTTTCTTTTATTGTAACATTGTAAGACATAATACATTCTATTATTTCAATGCAGATTTCAATGCACTAATGCTATGCAATATGATTAAAAATTATTAACACTCTATTATTTAAAGAGCTTAAAGTATTGAGAATAAGAGAAAAGAGAAAAGTAAAAATACTATCAGTATTGATTGCCATTTAAGATGTCAACATTAGAAGCATAAAATTATTTAAATTTTCATCCAAAGTTATATAAAATGAAAAAACACTACAATTCACATCAAATTATTAGTTATATGATAAAAGTTTCAGTCTTGAACAAATTACTTAATTGTAAGGATCTCCATTGTATTGTTACGTAATGTGTGTGTTGATAAAAGGAAATAAAAAAAATCAAGATTAAGAAAAGCTACATAAATATAAGATTTCTAGATCAAACCCTATTTAGTTCTGAACATTAGAATTTAGCATCTTATAAATGATATATTAATCTGTACCAATGAATGTGGTATCAGAAGCAATTGGACAAAATTAACATTTTAATATTAATAAAAAGATGCAATGTATACCCAGTATGAAACACACTGAAATGGCATTTCAAAGCAAAATTAGATTTTTCCATCTTCGTTGAAAAACAAATCATAATACTTGTCACTCATAATGTTTCACAGTGTTTGATTTATGTCTTAAATATAATACTATCTGTCCAAATAGTGGTGGAGGAAAAACCTATTTCCAAAAAGCCCTCCTTCCTCTCATTTAGCAGTAGTACTTTTGATGCAGAGACTTAATTTTTCCTGCATGAGATGACACTAGAATAACTCACCTTTCACTTGGGAAAAAGTTTGTTCGACTATCGGAGATTTTATGGCATGGCCACTACTATTAGAAGGGTTACAAGATTGGGTTGAAAAAAAGACCAAAGCAAATCAAAGTAAATAATGTGTTTTTCTTTCACAGCAGTTCAAATAATGTACAATTTGTATTTATCATATCCACTAAATTAATTGTATTGCTTTCCATTGATTTCTTGTTATTGAGATTTTATTGAATAACAGCAACTATGATTTGCAGACTCTATACTCAATCCAGAGAGATCCTCAAACTGACACTGCACACTTGCTATAGCCCTAGAGTTTTTGCACTGAATAAGGAAATGGGTAACTTGGTAAAAGTTTTACCCAGAAACAGTCCTAAAATTATTCAGAAGAAGAACCCATCTTATACAACAGACAGATAATAAGTGAAGTGGATGAAGATGTTGTAAGAGTAAGAAAAAAAAGGTTACCTAGTAATCTAGGAAGGAAAGTTTTCTTCAACTCAGTCTTTGTTAACAGCAATGGCTCATGCCCTATATTTCCTAATCGTACCACAACTAATTGCAATGTGCTACTACATATTGACATATTTACAAACTTGATTGCAGAAAGTACAACTTCAGCAACAGAGTGGTCAATGCCTGGAATGCACTTTCTGACTCTGTTGTTACACCCTCTAACCCTCACTCCTTTAACCTCAAACTATCCACTAATGACCTCACCCCATTCCTAAGAGGTCTGGAAGGGGCGTGCATAAGTGCACCATCGTGCCTCCCGTCCCTGTCCTATTGTCCCCATTTAATCGTACCTATTTTCTGTCTTCTTGTTTTCTGTACTCATGTTTATACATATACCTATTATTTTGTAACTGGGGTGGGATTCAAAATTTTTAACAACTGGTTCTGTGAGCATGGCTTAGGTGGTGGGTGTGGCTTGGTGGTCATGTGACTGGGTGGACATGGTTTGGTGGTCATGTTATTGCTGGGTGTGGCCAACTCAATATCACTCACATCGAGGCACGCATCTCCTTGCCTGGCCTCTCATGACTGTGGGGATGCTGCAACAGTCGTAAGTGTGAAAAATGGTCATAAGTCACTTTTTTCAGTGCCATTGTAACTTTGAATGGTGACTCCACACAAGCAAAGTACCAGCAAAAGAGGGGAAAAAAAACTTCAGAGACGTTCCTGAGACAGGAAGTCTAGTCCTGCCAAGAATGTAATAAGGGTTAATGGAGAGGCAGTTTCTGTAAGCAACACCAGAATGTTTCCTTCCTGCCTTCCTTACAGGATTAGCCCAGTAATTTCTTCTAATAACCACCTTTCCGGACTGCTTAGAATGTTAACAACCGGTTCTCGCGAATAGGTGCGAACTGGTAGAATCCCACCCCTGTTTGTAACCGATCAACAAATCAAAATAAATAAATAAATAAAGTTTTAAAAATGAAGGCATGGCAAGGCAAAAAAATGTAGAGAGGGGATCAAATATGACAGTTAAAGAGATCATAATTTAAGGAAATTAGGTTAGAAAAAGTAGCAGAGACACCAGAATGATCCTATTATTAGACAGAACAAAATTGGTGGTACAAACACTGGCTTTGGCTGGGAGGCAAACTGGAACCAATGTCATATCCTATTCTGTCTAATCCATGCCTGAAGTAGACAATTTATGTTTTGTTCTCTGGAATGCTTTCTTTCAACTTATTAGATTTGGAGATTGCTGTTCTCCAGAACAATTCCAGTGGCTTATACTTAAAAATAATAATTAAAAAAATAATAAAACAAAAGACACATATATGTAAATAAAACACATCGATCAATAAGTCTGGGCTCTACAAACATGTTATCTGAAGGCCTGGGGAAATGGTGAGAATTTAGGGGCTTCTGGAACCTCTCTGGGGCTTATATCATTCCTTTGGGCAAGCACAAAGACAGAGAAGGCACCCTTCCTGGCTCATGATCTTTTGGATATGTGTGGGGGGTATTTGAAGTGAAGTCAGAGTTATTTCCTTGAGCCAACAAATGCCATTCTGGGAAAGTTCTTAGAAGGGACAAACAAACTTTTAGGAGGCTGCTGATTATTTGGAACAGAAGCACAAGAAAAATCTTAATGACTTAAATGGATGGAAAAATTTCTACATTCTCTTCCCACCTGTAAAGGACAAATGGACAAAGCAATGTCCACCAACTGGATGTGGCATTCGACCATCTCAGGTTTGGTAGTAATTCAGATCTGCACGCTGTATAAAATCTCACGATTTTTCCACACACTCTAGAGAGTATAAACAAAGTTTCTGTGTCTGAGGCAATCAAAAAAACAATCCATCATGAAAGGGTTATCTCATCATTAGTTCAGCTAGGTTTACCTGGCCGTAAGGGACCAGTGAAATATTTACTTAGCAACATTTCTCTTTCTTGCAGTTCCTAAGGAATTCAACCCTATTAAAATCTACAGTTCTACTTTCCCATATTTCTGGCTAAGTTTCCTAGATAGCTTGTTTGGTGAGAAAATCAAGAAAGTAAATTGATACTATATATCGCAGCAGATCATTTGCCTGCAAAGAACACTATGAAAACCAATTCATTTTCATTTTAAGTAGCTGTACTGAGACCCAGGATAGCATTGTTAATTCGCTGGGGACAGACTTGTGACTCTTCATTTACTGACATCTTGAATGTAGCTATTTGTCTAAAATATCTTAATGCAGCTTTTGTACAATTTGCATTCCCCTCAGTATTTGCAGGAGGAAAATGAATTCATGGAGTTTCAAACTTAAGGAAAAGAAATACTTGGTGTTTCCCATCTCCTTTCACTTTAAATGCCTTTTTTCTCAGTTAGATATTTAATTTACCTCTTCCACCACTGTGTTTACTGAGTTGCATTAGTTTTCTAATGGAAATTTTAAAGGGAGCTTTTAAAAAATCATTGTAATATAAACAAAAGCATCCCATCGGCCAATTCTTTTGTACAATTATCATGGATAGCAATCAATATAGACTAGCACTTAACCCACTTTTTATTTATTTATTTGATTTGTCAATTGCTTACAAGATAATAGGTATAAATATATACATAGTTATGAATACATGAAATGGGTACAGATAAGAAAAATAAAAGAAACAATAGGACAAGGATGGTAGGTACGTTGGTGCACTTATGCACGCCCCTACAGACCTCTTAGGAAAGGGGTGAGGTCACTAGTAGACAGTTTAAGGTTAAAGTTTTTGGGGTTTGGGGAAGAAGCCACAGAGTCAGGTAGAGTATACCAGACATTGACCACTCTGTTGCTGAAGTCGTATTTCCTACAATCAGGTTTGGTACTGTTAACCTTCAGTTTGTATCTATTGTTTGCTCTTGTATTGTTATGGTTGAAGGTGAAGTATTCATTGACAGGTGGGACATTGCAATGTATGATTTTATATACCATACTTAGATCAGACCAAAGATGGCGTGATTCAAGATTTTCTAGGTCTAGAATTTCGAGTCTGGTGGCATAAGGTATTCTACAATGAGTAGAGGAGTGGAGAACTCTTCTTGTGAAATATTTCTGGACTCTCTCAACTGTATTAATATCAGATACGTAATGTTCCAGACTGATGAGCTGTATTCAAGTATTGGTCTAGCAAATGTTTTGTATGCTCTAGTTAATAGTGTGATATTACCAGAGAAAAAGCTATGCAGGATTAGGTTTACAACTCTTAATGTCTTTTTGGCTATGTAGTTACAGTGGGCTCTAGCACTTAGATCATTAGAGATGAGTATTCCAAGGTCCTTTATACAGAGCTTAGATCATCAACAAGATCTTGACTATTCACTTTTGTTACTCTGGAATGAAAATTATGTTCTTTCATATCCTCATAGTTTCTTTGATGGCATACACTAAGGCTTCTGAATTTTGCTTCTTTACAAGAATTGTTTGTAATCGCCTGGTGCTGAGTGTTTTGTTATAAACATGGAATAATGCTTGTTTTGCTTTGCTTTGAACTAGAATTTGTATTGCAAATATTATCTGTGTTATCCTTCTCTCTCAATATCATTTGGTGCATTAATTTTGTGAATTATAAGATGGCTGAAGGGATCACGGCGTCATCTTTTGTAACCTTCTGACAAAATCAATGGGGAAGCCAGATTCACTTAACCACCATTTTACTAATTTGACAACTGCAGTGATTCACAACAACCATGGCAAGAAAGCTTTTAAATGGGGCAAAACTCACTTAACAACTGCCTTGCCTAGCAATGGAAATTTTGGGCTTAATTTTGATTGTAAGTCAAGGACTACCTGTAATCTGTTTGTTCTGAAAATTATAAATTAATTAAATAATTAACAATGAATTAAATAAATAAATAACAGGAATATGTGCATTCCCCAAGGACAAATAATTGAAATAATATGATTCAATGCAGCTAATCCAACTAGCATTTATATTTGGAGGTTTGATTCAAAGAGATGATTCAACTGATTCAACCTTTGAATCAGAGAGCTGGAATCAATTTAATAGATCATGAAGTACACCCCCTTTCAACACTGCAAGATTCAGTACAACATCCCTGGTACCAATTAAGGTGAATATTTACAGCTCAGGGATTGAAATGAGGGATCCTTGGTGCTCTCTGAGCTTGGTTGTTTTCTTGTAGACATTTTATTACCCAAACTAGGCAATATCACCAGTGCACATCAGCATATGTGAGAAGGACTTGTGTGTAACTCAATAAATATCTGACTATCTTCATTAATAGATCAATGAGGAAAGTAAAGGATAAAAGTGAACTATATATATTTTTAAAAGTCAGATGTTTAGTTCTGTATTTGCATGTTTTTTCTTTTGTATATGTGTTGTATTTTAATGTCTATTTTGTGTGTAAAATTTTAATAAATATACAAGATAGTTATCTGGTACAGAAAGATTTTATCCTTCTCTTCAACTTGTCCCAGAGGCCTATCATAAACTCTCAGGGCTATCTTTTATTTGTCTTTATTTTTCTTTCCCTTCATTCTTGCCCAGACATTCTGAATGGGACTTACCTGGTCTAAACTATACATTTCTGTAGATTCATATATTTTCCTCACTTAAAAAGCAATGCTACCTCAATTTTGTTGAGCTATTACAACGTTTTTTCTCTTGCAATGTCATTAATTCCCACATATATCAGAAATTAGTAATAATCTATAGAATCTAAAAGAATCTTGTTAGCCAATCAGTGACATCATAAACTTGGACATCTGAAGAAAACATCTTGTCAGGTCTACTTTGATAGAAGGAGGCACGCCCTAGAGCAGGGCTGTCAAACTCGCAGCCCGCGGACCGGATGCATCACACGCTGGCCATACCCAAGCCCAGTTTATCAAAGGGGGAAAAAGTCATGAAGCATCACATGACGCCGCCATGATGACAGGAGTTTGACACCCCTGCCCTAGAGTCTTTCAGGATACATCTAGAAAGTTATAGCTTTAGCTTGGCAAGATTCTGCCTGTTACCTATAAGCAACTAAAGGATTAATCTCAATTGGATCTCACTGTGTCATTTCTGGGTTTGAGTTTGACATCACACAAAGCAGGTTTGATATATCATAACAGGAAATTGCCTACTACTATCACTTGCTTTTTCTTCTTCGGAGTGATTCCAGGATTTTGCTGGACAGCCTAGACCTTCATGCTCACCAGAATGTTTTCTGAGATTTTGATTGGCAAACCTTGATCAGGTATATTAGTTTTGTGAGTCAGAGCTTGGTAACTGTTGCTAAGTGCCATGGTCTTTGCTTGTCTACACGACCTTCCTGTCACTCATCGTTACATGCTGCCATTCTTCTGCTTCACTTGCTGGGCATCGTTTTATTGCTTTCTTTTTTCTTGTCCTGGAGAAGATCTTATGCCCTTTTCATCTTCCTTCATGAGCTTTTGAGTAATAGCTCTTTTCCAAAACCCTCAAAACTTTTCTCTTGGAAAAGAAACTTTACACTGTTCTAACAGGCCAGGAATATTATTTATCACTTTATCCATGTTCTGGTTTTTTTTTTTTTTTGAACTATTTAGTTTTCATGGGGGAAGAAAATGCCAGTCATAGTCACTGATATCATGTTGCAACAATTGTTTCTTTAATATTGTAAGGGTTTTTCAGTTTTCATAAAATTTCACTTGCTTCTCTATTGCCACAACTAGCATATTTGTTCAGAAGATACATTTCTAAAATACATGCAGGATACTTCTTCATCTTTAGGAGAATATCAGGGAAAGAGTTCACTCCAGTATATGTTATGGGGAATTTAAAGTCACCTGCTGTATTCTAATATTCTATGCCTGGAATTATTTTGATTTGTTAAATTTATGTAGCTGCCCATCATACTTTTGGGAATAGGCAGCTTACAAAGTTCAAAAAAAAAAAAACCCTACAAAAACATTGAAATATAAAAAAAATAATTTTATCTCATACAGAAAGAGTAAAATATGCATACTGTAATTGAGATTCTTTAATCTGAGAAGCACAATGATTAGAATATTTATCTATAGAATAGAAAAAAGTAATAGAGGTTTGATTATGATAAAAATGAGAATTACTGAGCACGTTAATGTTTTATATATAAAAATTATTTATTTCAGCCTGAAGAATTTTTCAAAAATTGTTCCTTTCTCAAGGACGTTCTATAAACAAAATAATACAGGAAAATTCAGGACTAAATATGCAGTAAACCTGCAAAACCTTTGATTTATTCTCAATGTTGTATTCATATTCATAAAAAATGTACACTAATTATGTTATATATTATAATTTGTTGTTTTTTTTTAAATTGGGAAAACTATCATACTCTTTGATCATTTGTATACCCATCTTATATACCCATGAATATTATAATCTAGGTCTGTAATTTTTCTCTTCATACATGAATAATAACTGATCAGTGAACTCATTATTTGTGAAGGCACACTTAAAACACCAGCAAAGCCAAGTTCAATATGCGAGTTCAATATGCATATGAGAGAAAGTAATATTGTGGTATAATTTTGCCATATTAGTAGCAGCATTCATAGACCTTTGCATACTTCTTTTTTAAAGGCTGCTCAGTTTTTGCTTCCCACATTTTCACTCTACTCATGTTTTGATGGACCCAAGAAGGTCAACTCTTTCATTTTAACTCTTTAAACCAGGAGTCCGCAAACTTGCCAACTTTAAGGCTTGTGGACTTCAGCTCCAGAATCCAGACCAAAAGAACCCTCTTCTTTAAACCATTACTTTAACTCCTTAAATTTTCAACTGTATTTTTTAAAATTCTTTTCACGTTGGCCTCATGAAAATTTTAGTCCTTGCATCAGGGAAGCTTTGCATTAAAGTGAGAAATGTTGGAGAAGTCTTTTCTTTGTATTGCAGAGATCACAAGGCAGATTCCAAAAGTCAAAATATGTAGGAGTTCAAAAGCAAGTTCGGTGTTTTAGTGAAAGCTTTTTATAGAGAGGTAAATGATGTTCAGAATCATAATGTTTCAAAGATGTTGGCATGATAACTGGTTCAGGAGGGCAGTCAGGCATAGTAAAGCAATATTGTACATGATAGTAATGATTGAAACTGGAATTCGTTTGGGAATATGATATTAACAATCATGGCAATGCAATTCCTTGGATTTGATTCCATAAAAGTGCTTTGGCATACAGTGAGGAGAAACTGTACAATTTTCTCTCTGCATTTTTTCTCAGAGTCATGTGGCTTTTCTCAGTAGTTTCCTAGCAATAACAAAAAACACAGCTCCTTTAAGAGTTGATGGATGCTTCTTTCATACTTCTTTAGTCTCCAAAATATTTTTTTTTTCAGAAACAACTCCAAAGCATTGCATAGCCCTACTCAAAATAATCTTTCTAACATTTAAGACAGCTTGACTTGAACCTTCAAGACTAAGAGTTTCTGACAGAGCTATTGTTCATCAATGTATTAATTTGCTCTTCAGAGACATCACTACATCTTGTTGTAATGAATTCCTCAGGCCAATGCCATGTGAAAAGTTTCATTACAACTTTCATAATCTATCCAGTTTGCGTGCCTTCTAATACACACATGCACATGGACAGAGGTTGTGCTCAAAAGCTGTATCATTAGGCAACTTAATGTAGATTGATGTCTGAGCACAGGTTTAGAGATGCATACACAGTCCAATGACAGCCCAGCAATCAAATGCCCAGAAAGGGAGTTAAACAATCTGGGTCAAGGAAGACAGAAATGAAAGCAAAAACATAAAAATGAGCATTTAAAATTGGCAAGTTGTTCCCCAAAAAACCAAGGATGTTTGAGGTCTAAATGCAGGTGTGGCTCAATCATAGGCATTCATTCAAGTTTGATGCTCTTACCTCCAATATTTCACTCTTAACATTTATCATTTCACCCCCTAACATGACAATTGAAGAGACATTTCAATTATTAGGTTATCTAAGATTTCCCAATCTTGGGCAATTATTTTACCTGCTAAAATTAATTAAATAAGTTACTTGTTTTTGAGATATCATCCTTTGAATAAATGCAACAACCGTAAGTCCAGAGAACATTCAATTCTTTGTTTGGTAACAACACCTATTTGGACAAAACATAAATTTGAGAAGCATATAACTTTATTACATGACCACCACAAATGAAATTTTTTAAAAAACCTTTGCATATATTCTCTCCAACATTTACAAGAATAGTTAAGGTACTTGTGGGGCAATTTGGCTAGAGTCAAATGCCATCAATGTGTAATCTTTCACTGAAGCTGTTGAACTGAAGGTGAGTGAATCCACCTTACACATTCATGTCTGTCATTTTGTCACCTATACAGCTTTACCACAATCAGTATCCAAAACTTTATTTAAACCAAGATCTCTTATTTCTAATTGCAGTACTGTCATATACATTTTTTTAATTGTACATTTGGTCCTTCTGGATAATTATTACATTTTCAAAATTGCCGTAAGGGCTAATTGCTGAAGTTCTAGCATCCTTGGTTTCAGAATTTGTCCCAAACCTATTGGTCAATGGATTGCTGTATAAATCTTCTATTCTGTGAAGATTACAACCTCTCAAAAGTGTCATTTCATTTGACGCCTACGGTTCTCTGCTCAGCTTTCCAATATACTAGGGACATTGTTGGATGAAGTGTGCTGTAAGATTGTGGCTCTTATCACAATCTTCCCTCTCCTGCTGTTGCTGATTGCTTGTTAAGCCAGCTTCAGGGGCTTTACTTATTTATTACATTTTTATGCCACCAATCTTCCCTTAATTCTTCACTGACTGCTAAGGCTAACCACCCGCTGGATCAGGACTGCCAATTCCTCCAAGTCAGAAGAAGAAAAACAGTCTTCATTTGCAGGTTTGACTGCTTATACCCCAAGCCACAGTGAAGTCAGTTTCCTCTCCCTGTAGCTTTTGATACAAGGGTTGGGCTAGGGAGAAATAGAACAGGCTACAGTTGGACCTCCAGTTGCAACCTCCCCCTAGAACCATTTTTATTCTGAAGCTTGCCTTTTGGGAAAGGTCGATATTTTATTTATTTATTTTGTCAAGCGATTATTAGATAACAGGTATAAGTATAAATGTGGTTATGAATACATGAAATAGACATGAATAAGAAAAAATAAACAATAGGACAGGGACGGTAGGCACGTTGGTGTGCTTATGCATGCCCCATATCACACCAATGAATGAATGAAAGAATAAATAAATTCTTTATTGGCCAAATGTGATTAGAAGGAATTTGTTTTGGTGCACATGCTCTCAGTATACATAAAAAGAAAAAATATATTCATCAAGAACCACAAGGTATAACACTTAATATAGTCATAGGATACAAATAGGCAATCAAATCATACTAGGAAACAGTCAATATAAAGCGTAAGGATAAAAGCAACAAAGTTACAGTCATATAGTCATAAGTAGGATGGGATGGGTCATGAGAAGCTTAATAGTGATAGTAATACAGACTTAGTAAATAGTTGGACAGTCTTTTTCCACTAAAAAGAGACTCATCAGAAAATAATTTTGAAAATAGAATTGTCATCAAAATACATTCCTGGTGATACATATGCACAATCAATTTAGCAACAGTGTAAAAGTAGTTTACTACTATTTTGTTCCTTGCTCATTTTGGAGTTCCTTATTTGAAACTGAAATTGGAGCAGCGATAATTTATGCATTGCAATTATAATATTAATATGTTGCAAAGTTATACTTTGCAATATATTTTAATTGTATTTTAAATATATCTTTTCAATGGAATGTTTGTTTTTAAAACCTGATTGTAAACACATGTGTAACCTGATACTAGAAGCATAAATATACACTCATACTCTCATGGGAACTTAGCAGATATCCTATCGACTTCTCTTTTTCCCAAGTGTAGAATGTCCTACTCCTAAATGTAGAGAATCAGATCCATTCTCGGAGCAGTGTAGTGAGCAGCGCAATTCAAAACAATCTGAGGGCAAGAGGAAACAGTTTAGACACCTCCTTAGATTCACAGGAGTCTAAGAGCCTGTTTCTGTGGCTAATACAATAAAATAGTTTTAAATTTCCTTTGGAATTACCTTCTTGGTCTGGTGTTGAAATCAAGAGAATTCTTGCTTGTGGAGAAAAGTATATGTTGAGATATATTTTAAAATTGAAATAGCTGGCTTTCACGAACTTGAGTTGGTAACAAGGGAAAACCAACCAACCTTTTTTCATGTATTATATTTTAAAAATATAATTCTCTGATAATAACACATTAATGCTAAACATGCCACTTCAAAAAGAATAACTTCAGCACAGAGATGTTTCTTGCTGTGAAATTATTCATTTTGCCCCAGATTTCTTGACTGACTGAATGATAGATTGACTGGGTGATCTCAAGCTCATTCCTGTTTTCTATTTTTAAATTGTTATGCACTTTTTAATACCACGCAATTAGACTAGAGCTTCATAGTTCTCCAAGTTTGACAGCAGAAAACAAAGGCCTAACTTTAAACATTGCATTTTTACCTGAATCATATACTATTTAGACTCTTTAACATTACAGAAAATTTATAATATGAATTTAGACACCAAATTTGAAAATATTATAACAACTATCTATGATAAACAACAAGCTAATATTATAATAAACGAAGAATATACCCTCCTAATAAAAATAGAAAAAGGAGTCAGACAGGGCTGCCCACTCTCACCCCTGCTCTTCATATTATTATTAGAAACATTATTAATGCGAATTAGACAGAACCCAGATATAAAAGGAGTAAAGGTTAAGAAAGAAGAATATAAGTTGCAAGCGTTTGCGGACGATATGATTTTTTTCATTGAGGAACCAATAGAACGAGGACAAAAGTTGATGAATGAATTAGAACAATTTGGAGCAGTAGCAGGACTCAAAATTAACAGGAAAAAAACTAAATTAATGACTAAAAATTTAACAGAAAAACAGAAAATAGTGTTAGAAGAAGTTATAGAAATACAAGTGACAAAGAAAGTTAAATACTTAGGAATATGGTTGAAAGCACATTGTAAGACACTCAAGGAAAATAATTATGATAAATTGATGCAACAGGTAAAGAAAGATTTAGAATCATGGGGTAAGCTGCAACTTTCATTATTAGGTAGGATCGCTGCTATTAAAATGAATATTCTTCCAAAATTTTTATATCTATTTCAAACGATCCCAATTAAAGTACAATTTTTTTTTAAGAACTCAACAAAATAACTGTGAAATTTATTTGGCAAGGGAACAAACCTAGAATAAATTTAAAGGCAATGCAGGATATGAAGAGCAGGGGAGGACTGGCACTTCCAAATTGGGAGTTGTATTATATTGCTGCCTCCTTAGCATGGTTGAAGGAATGGGTGAATTTAACTAACAAGAGAATATTATTTTTAGAAGGCCATGATTTGCAGAGGGGGTGGCACACTTTCTTATGGGATGTAGGGAAAACTAGTCAGAAATATTCCACAGACATCTAATCAGAGACTCATTAATAACTAATTGGAAGAAAATACAGAAAAAACATTATTTAAAAGTACCAATCTGGATTTCAACAATGGAGGCGATGAGCCACCCAAATAATCTGGATATCACTAAAATGATTAAATATAAGGACCTATTGGATACACAAGGAAATTTGAAATCGCGGCAAGAATTTCAAGAGCGAGGACAAAAAATTGATCAGTGGGCAAAGCCTCAAATTCAAAGTAGATATAAACAGGACAAGAAAGAATTCAGAATCAACAATAAACTCCAGCAATTAGATACAATTTTATTAGGATCAGGCAAAAGAAACATAACAAAATTTTATAATTGTTTATTAGAAGTCGAATTAGAAGAAGAAATTGTAAAGGGGAACATTGCCTGGAGTAGGAATGTAGGACGTAGTATCACCTTAACAGAATGGGAAAAGGTCTGCGGTAGAAACAATAAGATTACAAAGTCAGTAGAATATAAAGAAAATGCCTATAAAATGTTTTATAGATGGCACCTTCCTCCTTCAGGATTAGCGAAGATGCACCCCAATGTGAGTCCAAATTGCTGGAAATGCAAAAAAAAAAAAAGAGGGAACTTTTTTCCATATGTAGTGGTCCTGTACAGAAGCTCAAAAATATTGGCAGAAAATTAGAATTTGGCTGAAAGAAATGACAAGAGAGCAGGCTGAATACAAACCAGAGTCCTTTTTGTTAGGGAGTGATATACATAGCAGTGATATACAGATATATGTAAACATTAGGTGTGTGTATATGGCATAAATTAAGGGTTAAAAAAAGGAGATCTTACAAACTGTTGAAGATGAGAATGTTTTTAATTGTTTTCTATTTTTTCTTTCTATTTTCTTCTTCTCCCTTTCTTTTCTTTCATTTGCATATATGTTGTTGGTTTGTTTTAATTGTAAAACTACTAAAATTTATTTATTAAAAAAAAAAGATATCCTAGATCTGAATGAATAAAATATTCTTATGAAATACTTTGTTCATTACATAGTTGAATGTGCTGACAACAAAATCACACAAAAATTATTAATGGAAATCAAATTTAGCAACCCATGGAGGTCTGGATTTGGAGTTATACTCAAAATTAAAGTGGAAAAAAACACTACAGGATGATCCAACTTTGATTTAAAACAAGTCAAAATGAAGCTCAGTAGTGTGTGTGGCCTCCACGTGCCTATATGAGCTCCCTACAACTCCTGGACATGCTCCTGATGAGGTGGTGGATGGTCTCCTGAGGGATCTCCTCCCACACCTGGACTAAAGCATGCCCCAACTCCTGGACAGTCTGTGGTGCAACGTGGCGTTGGTGGATGAGCTGCACTACCTGAGCCACTTGTGTGGGTTGTAATCTCCGTCTCATGCTACCACTCGAGTGAAAGCACCACCAGCATTCAAAAGTGACCAAACCATCAGCCAGAAAGCATAGGAACTGAGAAGTGGTCTGTGGTCACCACCTGCAGAACCACTCCTTTATTGGGGATGTCTTGCTAACTGCCTAAGCTTTCCACCTGTTGTCTATTCCATTTGCACAACAGCATATGAAATTGATTGTCAATCAGTGTTGCTACCTAAGTGGACAGTTTGATTTCACAGAAGTGTGATTGACTTGGAGTTACATTGTGTTGTTTAAGTGTTCCCTTTATTTTTTTGAGCAGTGTATTTACCAGGCAGTGTTCCAGGATTGATAAAGATCTGAGATAATTAGACTACCTCCAGGAGACTGTTTGCCAAGCTGTTGGCTGACTGTGAATGAAATAATTTAATATTATTGTAAATAAAGAGGTTTTTGCTGGGACTCAGAATTGACTGAGTGCTTTTTGGTGAGGCCTAGGACAGGACAAGAGTGAGTAGTGGACATCTTATAAAGATTATTGGTTTGTTAGAATCTCTACTATTTTTCATAATGTTTTTGTATTGTTTGTATATGTCCATGTACATTTTCTCACTCAAAAGATCACCATGGGAAATTTTAATGGCTAGGCCATTCACAACAAATTGAGCATAGCAGGGGGGAAAAATCCATCCTAGGACATGTTCATATTAATTTTCAATTTGAGATAATACATCCATGATAATGAACTGTAATTGACATGTAAGTGTAATGATCAAAATGTGACTATAATACATAGTTTGATTGTATGAGCTAATCCTGAAAAAGAAACAAATTCTACCAATGTTTCTTGAAGGTTAAGCTGACATACCCATAAGTTCTCTGTCAGAATTCAATCTGCACATAAAGGTATAAGACCTATTGTGAATATGTTATGCTTTTGTGTTGAAAGACCTTCATTTTTTAGTCAAGTTCAATCCCCTTGTAATTATATACAAAAATCTACACAATTCTGACCTGATATTTGTTCATCTCAATACAAGAAGCTCAAGTGTAAAGTTCCTTCCATGTTCATTTATGGTTAGTGCTTGTTTCCTCTTGCCATTTCCTTAGCAGTTGTCATTTTCTCTGGGCTTTGGGTTGAATTAATATTGCTGTGATATTTAGGATATTGTTGTTATAATATTTTTACATAGCTTTAGGTTCTGTAGTTTTTGATTTTATTTTGTATAGATTGTAACCTGAACAAAGGGGAAAGCAAGGGCTTATATAAGATCCAGCTTCTCTGCAGACCAGTATACATGAAATCTGATTAGAAGCTCACAGATAAGATCCTCATTGAAGTTCTAAGTACAGTATAGATAGTGGAAGGAAGTGGTAAAATTTTCTTTACTGTCTGCTGATTTACCTGGGCATATCAATGCATTGAATATGGTGTGGTAGTAGCTCTTTATTTCCTTCTTCTTAGTTGATGTTTCTTCAACTTCTCAGTGTAGTCAACACAGTTATAACCAGTATTAATTAGGACTGACCCTTAGCTTTCTAATTAAACCAAGATCAGATGCGTATTGAGCTTTGCTGGACTCTTTTATAGAGAGACTGTGCTTCCAAAGAACTGGAAATCCTGAGAAAACAACTTTTAATTGCTGTTAATCTTTTAAGACTGTTCAGCTGGAAATGCTTACCAATTTCTAGCAAACCTTTGTGCTAAACAAGTAACAAACTCACATGTACCTTCACACTCTAGAACTCATTGGAGCACAGTTTACATGCAGAGATTACTTGTAAACCCTTATATATGTCAGCTGAATATATTCAAGGAAATAAAGTGTGTTAATATATGTGAAACTAATATGGAGAGTCAGGGGAACAGAAATACTAACATGGTGAAATGGAGGGCAAGCTCATATTTAGGGAACAGCTGCAAGAAGAGATCAGTTTCAAAAGTAAACAGATCTAGGGGAACACAAAATAAAGGCATAGAAGCAACTGATTTTCAATAATGATCTTGACATTCTTAACGCCTTCAGCTTGATTACTTAGTGTTTGAAAACATCACCTGCTGATTTCCAGGTAAAAACAGTGTGAGCAACTTTCTTTGTGCACCTTAGCAGCATTCTTAAAAACTGGCCATGCCCTGGCAAACTTTTTATTTGTCAATTGCTTACAAGATAATAGGTATAAGTAAAGACATAGTTATGAATACATGGATACAGATAAGAAAAAAAAAGAAACAATAGGACAGGGATGGTAGGCACGTTGGTGCGCTTATGTACGCCCCCTACAGACCTCTTAGGAAAGAGGTGAGGTCAATAGTAGACAGTCTAAGGTTAAAGTTTTTGGGGTTTTGGGGAAAAAACCACAGTCAGGTAGAGTATTCCAGACATTGACCATTCTGTTGCTGAAGTCCTATTTCCTGCAATCAAGTTTGGTGTGATTAACCTTGAGTTTGTATCTATTGTTTGCTTAGTGTTGTTATGGTTGAAGCTGAAGTATTCATTGACAGGTAGGACATTGCAATGTATGATTTTATGTACTATACTTAGATCAGACAGAAGATGGCATAGTTGTAGGTTTTCTAGGTCTAGAATTTCGAGTCTGGTGGCATAAGATATTCTGCAACGAGTAGAGGAGTGGAGAACTCTTCTTGTGAAATATTTCTGGACTTTCTCAATTGTGTTAATATCAGATACGTAATGTTCCAGACTGATGAGCTGTATTCAAGTATTGGTCTAGCAAATGTTTTGTATGCTCTAGTTATTAGTGTAATATTACCAGAGAAAAAGCTACGCAAGATTAACAACTCTTCATGCCTTTTGGGCTATGTAGTTACAGTGGGCTCTAGCACTTAGGTCATTTGAGATGAGTATTCCAAGATCCTTGACAGAGCTTGGATCATCAACAAGGTCTTGACTATTCAGCCTGTATTTTATTTTCTGATATATATATATTTGCCAATACGTAGGACAGAGCATTTATTGGTTGAGATTTGAGGTTGCCATTTGTTTGACCTTTCTGATACATAGTCAAAGTCTTTTTGAAGGGTAGCAGTATTGTCTGTGGTGTTGAATAGCATTTCATCATCAACGAAGAGAATGCAGTTGCTCTTGATATGATCACAGATGTCATTTATATAGAGTATGAAAAGAGTTGGTCCTAGAACACTGCCTTGGGGGACACCACTGTTGACAGGTACAGACTTTGATAGGATGCTCCCAATTTTGACCATTTGTTGTCTGTTTGACAGGAATGCTTCTATTGACAGTAATGCAGGCGTCCAGAGATACCATAAGATTTTAGTTTTAGGAGTAGCTTGTCGTGTACCACTGAATCAAAGGCTTTACAAAAGTCTATGTAGATTGTGTCTATTGCTTTGCCCTGATCAAGTTGTGTAGTCCATATGTTTTTGCAGTGTAAGTGTTGCAGATTACATGATAGTTTTTTCCTAACACCAAAATGTTTATTAGAGAGTAGGTTGTTTGTTTCTAAATGGAGGATGATGGATTGGTTAATAATTGATTCCATGACTTTACAGGTGACGCAGCATAAAGAGATTGGTCTGTAATTTTCAACTAGGCTAGGGTCTCCCTTTTTGAAGATGGGGATGACCCATGGCTTGTGACCATAGTTTTGGCAAGGAGCTGGTCCTGAAAGATTTTTCAAAAATTATGCTTAGAGGTTTGGCTATGGCAGTAGATATCTTTTTTAAGACATAGGCACATATTCCGTCTGGTCCAATAGATAGAGATGGCTTTAGATTGCACAGTGCTTTTTCAACAATGTCTTCTGTAAAATCGATATGTATTAGACCATTGTAGTTGTCTATGGTTTGACTAGGAAATACTGGGCATGATCCATTGCTGTTTACAAATACTGAGCCAAAGAATGTGTTAAAGAGGTTGGCTTTAATAGTAACGTCGTTGCAGTCTTTACCATTAGGTCCTATCTGGGGTAGGATGGACCTTGAGTCTTTTAGTTTGTTGTTTATAAAATTGTAGAAACCATGGGTGGAATTGTTGTGTAGAAAGTTTTCTTCTTGTTTAATGTGATAATTGGTGCATTCAGTTTTTATCTGGTGGCATAAATGTTTGTATTGGCTTTTTAAACTAAATTGATTTGAAAAGACTCAAGCAACTCAGTGGTATTTTCCAATTTTTGCAGGAAACAAAAAATTCTATTTGAGGTTAAAAAACATTAATCTTTTACCTCAAGCTGCTGTGTAGCATCAGCAATAATGTTCCAAAATTAAGGTCTATTGAAGCTGTTATTAATGTTTTCTTAGGTTTCTGTTGCTTTGGAACTGAAGTAGAGACATTATTCATTTAGATTTTGAGCAAGACACTGGCCCATTTCAAACCAGGAAGAATATGAAGATACAAATATAAAAGAGTAGAATAAAATGCAACCAACTAGTCATCTTTCAGCCATAGAAACTCAGTGGGTATCTTTGGGACAACAAATTTTCATGCTAAGCAGAGTCTATCTTGCAGGATTGTTGTTGGGAAAATTGTATTCCTAACAGATCTTACTAATAAGTCAAAGTAGAACACAATTTTGAAACCCTGAGAAGGACTGTTTGAAATATCTACAGTTAGATGCGATTTGATCAGTTTTATTCGATTTAGTAGTATGCATTTGATGACAACAATTTCCCTCAACAAATTAAGCTATTGACTACTTCTTGAAGGCAAAAATGGATAGTTAAAACCTAAATCAAACAGAAAATATATTCAAACAATCCCCTTTCCCCCCCAAAATTGTTTGTCTAATTTACATAAAGGAATAGATGAAAAGGAAGGCTGGCTTTTTATTCTGTTTCAAAATAAATCTATCTCATGCCAGTTCTAACTATGCAAAATGCATATTATCATAATTAAAAGGGTTTTTTTTTTTAAAAAAATGTTTAGCTAACTTTTGAACCCAGTCAGTCAAGTATTCAGTATGAAGCTTTCCAATTTTTTAATTTTTTTTAAATTTTTTGGCAAAATAAAGTAAAAGGAATGTGCCACAATTAATAAATGCAAATTCCCTGAACTGCTTTTCTATTTCTACCAGTTTTAGATTTTACTCTCTTGTACATAAAACTAAAATCACTTAGTATTTGGCTAGGAGAGAGTAGAGTGCATGGAGTGGGATTGAACACATGGGGGAGGAATCAATTAATCATCTGTGTCTCCATTGATCTTTTTCCTGTTTTTTTTTAATAATATCATAAATGTTAGCTTTGAGGAAAGGTTTTGCATACAAACCCCATTGTTATCAAAGTTTTTTTAAAAAAAAATCTGTTTCATTTATATATGACAGTAGTTTGGACATTATCGAACAGAGTAGCACTGTCTAACCTCAACCTAACCTTCTCACTTTGAAAAGAAAAATCAAGAGACCAGGCATGATAGATAGCTAGATAGCTAGATAGCTAGAGAGGGAGGGAGGGAGGGAGAGAGAGAGAGAGAGAGAGAGAGAAGAGAGAGGAGATAGAGAGATAAGAGAGAGAAGGAAAAGAGATGAGAGATAAGAGGGGGGAGAGAGAGGAGAGATAAGAGAAAGAGGAGGATAGAGAGAGAGGATAGAGAGAGAGGAGAGGCAGGGAGAAAGGGGGGAGAGAGATAGAGGGGGCAGGGGGGAGGGAGTGATGATCTGGGGCATAACACAGAGATGACACAGGCAGCTGGCAGTTCAAACTGCCCCTTTATTGGTCCAAATTTCCCTGAATGCTCCCAGGTTTCTGTCAAATCCCAGAGCAAAATTATGACAAATCCACACACACACTTCAAGCAGTCTCTGGCTACAAATATTTCAGTCCAGCACTGTGTACATCAAGGCTGCAAAACAATAAATCCAGGGCAAATCAAGGAGTTCAGGAAGCAAAATGATCCAGGTAATTCATCCAGAAAAATGAATGCAAGGACTCTTGGAAAGTTCAAACGTTGGTACTCAACACTTCGGGAACTCAGTGTTTGTTCCCGACAAATGCCCCTTGCCACAGCATCTCCTTAAGCCTCATCCCTCAGGTGTACCTTGTGAAGATGGGCAGGACATTCTTCTCCCATGTGGTCTGTTCCATTCTTGCCTTCTCTCCAAGAAGGTGCTCTCAGTACTCTCAGTACTCTCAGATCAAGAGGGGATGGTTCTTGCTCATCACCGGAGCTCTATTTCTCATGTTCACCCTGCCCCTGTTCCTCCCTGTCTACAAGCTGTTCTAAACCTGAAATCCCTTGGTCTGTCTGGCCCTGCCCTTCCCATTTTCCTCCACAGCCAATGAAGCCACCCCCTCAATCTCTCTCAGCTCATGTTCCAGCTTCTCTTCCCCCACAGATTCAGGCTCTGAGGGGTGGGAATGACAGGCAGACAGATAATGGGCAGGCAGAATTGATGAGCAACGTCCTTCTGAGATCACATTGTTTCTAATCTACAGGGGCTTCTGCATATTCTGTAAATATATATAAATATATCGATATAGAGTTGGGCTTTCCAAGTACTGTTAAAGCATAGTGTGCAATGGGTGCTTACTAAGCAACTGTATTTAGACATTAAACAGCTGTGATTGTTCCTAGTAAAGATAGATGGGTTATATTCAGTCCTGCTCTGCTAAACTCTTCATTGGATTGTTGTATTTATATGGGCTTCCTTTGAAGATGACTTTGAACTAGGAAAGCAAAACTAGGTTATATTCATCAGTTCTTAAAGGGGTACCTTTAAATGTTCAATTTACATAAGACGCTCTGGGTGAGAACCTTAACACACTGTTTATTACTCTAGAATTTATTCCTTCCTACAGATTGGCCTTCTGCAAAGTACTGAAGATTATATTTTTCCAAATACTGAAGATTATATTTTTCCAAATAACAAGACAGCACAAGGCTGAAGCAATGCTACCTTACTTTTGTAGAATGTAATAACAGAAACTTGAAAGCCTCCATAGTTCTCTCTATCATCTTTTACACCAAACAGAATAAAGGTGGGGTTTCTTTCTCATATATTCTACTTTCCCAGCATGAAACAAGTGCTTTTTCTCCCTAAAAAGCTCATCATTCAACATCTTGAATTCTTGAAAGATAATGTATAATAGATGCAGTTTCAGGCAAAGGATCAGAATTTATTTTTTTTAGTTAGAATCCATTTGGCTCTGGAGATTTGAACGCATTTTAAAGTCAATATATTTCTACCATGGTAGAACTGGACCTCTGCTCCTTTCAGAAGCTCTTTGCAATTACTGAGAGGAATGTATATCCCCTGCTTAGAAAATATGACCCTAAAGAGAAATTAAACATTTCTGCCTTTTCAATGTTCACAAAAGATGTTGCTACTTTCAACTCATTCTGAAATTTAGATTTGTCACTTATGTTCTTTTGGATTTTCATTTTTTTTTTTTTGTCTAGCTTCATACAACCAGGCCTTTTTCTATTCTGATCCAATCTTCTATTTGAATTATATTTATTTTATCTGCATTGCAATGTAATTTAATTAGGAGGGGTTTTTGCTATGAGTTCACCCATCCAGCTCCCACTATGCCGTCCTAGTAGGTCAGAGACCAAGTACGTCCCTCAAGATGAAAAATAGCTGTATAAATTTACTTTAAACCATCTGCCTTAGCTTGAAGAACTTCAGATCTACTGTATTCTCCAAGTTTCATCATCTAGGAAAGGATATTCTATAGGTAATGGCATACATTTTTTTTCTTTACCTAACTGCTACTTATTCTGCAAGGCTTTTTACTGAGTTTATACTGAAAGGCAGTTCCTGGTCTGTTCTGTAGATGGACCTAAGACTCTAAAAGTAGTGTTTCCTAATATAAACCAAGAGTTTATTCCTACTGACTCATACTTGTTTCAAGAAAACAAATCATAAATTGACATTCTCTTCAAAATAACTTTATTTCATCTATCCAACTATCTATCTATCCATCCATTCATATACTGTATCTTTCTCGTTGTCTCTTTCTTTCTGAGAAGTTAATAATACAATTAGGTTCCTTTAAAACAAAGCTCCTTCTTGAAGCCCCTTGCTTTTAGGAGACTTATATCCAGCTGATCTGGAGAATTTTCATTCAATCTCCAGTTTACCCCCCCCCCCTTTTTTTTTTTTGCATCACCTTAATCCAAGGGTCTTCAAACTTGGCAACTTTAAGACTTGTGGACTTCAACTCCCAGAATTCCTCCTCCAGCCATGTTAGTTCAGGAGTTAAAGTCCACAAGTCTTAAAGCTGTCAAGTTTGAAGACCCCTGTTCTATCTTATATGCAGCTCTATCATTCCCCTCTATTGTAGTAGTTTCCTGTATCACATTGCCCCTCCAGGTTTCATCTCTATTGTTCCTGTGATGCATTTCCTGTTCTTGTATTACTCTAACACAAGGGTCTTCAAACTTGGCAACTTTAAGACTTGTGGACTTCAACTTCCAGAATTCCTGAGCTAACATGACTGGAGGAGGAATTCTGGGAGTTGAAGTCCACAAGTCTTAAAACTGTCGAGTTGCTTTAATCCAATGCACCGCACTAAGTTACTCTCATGTCGAACAATTTAATCCAGGGATAGCCTAATGTTATGTCTGAAGCATCATTGCTTCATTGCTTAAAGCAAAACATGAAGTCTGATTCACCTTCACCAGGCAAGAAATTCCCATTCCTGAGGTTTCTGTCTGTCCAACCAGATCAGTAAGACACACTTTTCCATGAGATCTAGCAGGTCTCTATTCTTTTAAACCTTTTGGAAAGATTAAATTAAGAGATGGCTTTTCCCCCAAACATTGTGATGAGGGTGAAGGGTGTGTTGCAAGAGGCTATGGAAGGAAGTTTTGATATAACAGGCTATTGTTTTTATTTCTTGGTTTGTAGTTTTATTTGGACATTGTTTTTATATTATGATTGTGAGTAGCCCTGAGTTCTATGCTTTAAAGTGGGTGGCCCTACAAGTATTTAAAATAATTAAAGGCGAGTGTCTTCTGTAGGTTGTCTTCATATACTCAAAAGATCCCAGAAGCACCTGGCACAAAATGCTTATCTGCTTTGCATATTTGTCTCAATGGAGCAATTTCTCTGTAGCACTTTATACCAAAGCATCTTTCTGAAGCCTTACATAGTTCCCATAGGTACATTTCCTGGAAATATTGGAGGAAAACAATAATTCAATGTATGTGACATATGGACTAAATCTCCTGTTTGCTAAGCAAAGTGACAAATCAAAACAGCTCAGGTTGTTTTTTTTTTTTTATTCTTCATTGGTTCTCTTCTATGTAGGAGTGACTGATTTGTATGAAGCAATTTTACTGTTCAAGGCAGCCAAACTACACAAGCCAAGTAAGAAATACATGAGAATAATATATTGAAATCACATGGAAATATTGTAACCAACAGTTTAAAGGTAATTGCCTTGGTTAGAAAGATAGAAGCAGAAGTATGACAGCAGTAAGGTCTGTGAACATGGAAAAAATAAAAGCAGTCTGCAAATATTATTTGTAGTTCCTTAAAGCACAGGAATATAAGGCCAGTATTTCCACATATCTTCAATAACAGACATCCTGTTAAATATATTTCACAAAAGAAAGGCATTCCTGTAATTCTAGATAAAGAAAAAGGTCCCTCCATATATAATTTGTCAAGCCTTAACTGGAATTACATGGCACAAAAACTGCTAAACTGAAAAAGAACTCTATACCCTCCAGATTTATTAAAAATTGCAAACTTAATTTTCCATTAGTGTTCCCTATTTTGGCAACTTAAAGAGAGAAAAAGTTGATTTCAGCAGAACATCCTGTGGGGAAATTAGTTCTTTTTGCTAAAGTATCTTAATAATTACAGTGACATCAAGGTTAATTGCTTAATCTGTATTGCCATAGTGCAGTCTCCTAGAAATCCCCACACAATCTGTTCTATAATTAGTGCCAAAATACCCATATATAGAACAAGCTGTAGCCTAAATAACAGTGCAGGTCAGCTACAATGAATAAGATGGTCTGTGCTTTAGCGCTATATTGTAAATTGTTCAGTTTGGAACAAAAGTGATTGTGCTCTTTAAAAAAAAGTCCTGGGTAATTGGCAGAATCCATTCTAGATACTAAATACTAATTGTAGAATTGTAACTGTATTTGTCAGACTTTTTTTTAAAAAGAAAAATGTGAAGGCCTTTTTATTAATGTCTTTGACTGTAATCTACCAGGCCAATCCAACACGGATTGATTATTTTGGACTTCCCAGTCTATGATTGGTATAGACTGACTGGCTCAATCACCCAGGCAACTTCTGAACCAAGAAGTTGACTTGGGTGTCCCTTCTGTAGTTCAGCAGCTTAGCACTGAAGATAGCTGTTGGGTATAACATTGATACACCAACTAAGTTTGGGTGAATAAATATATAAACCAAGG
This sequence comes from Pseudonaja textilis, assembly GCF_049901715.1. NCBI lineage: Eukaryota > Metazoa > Chordata > Lepidosauria > Squamata > Elapidae > Pseudonaja > Pseudonaja textilis. The sequence goes on along the minus strand of NC_141994.1, from coordinate 12,833,309 downwards.
TTTGGGTGTTTGTAACTTGTAGCTTTAAGCACCAAACTGCCTGTAATTAACTAATTAAGGGTGCGGTTACAAACGGCAATAAAAGGCAGTAAGAGAAACGTAACCTCTCTGCTTGATCTCTCTGCTTGTTGGCTACTGTGCTGGATACTGTTTGTTTGCTACTGTTTGAATACCGTTTTTGCTGAACAAAAGGACTATTTCCTTGGTGAGCTGATATCCTGTGAATACTCAGCGCTGTCTTCAAGAGAAAGGTATCGGGAGGAGAAGATATCTTTACAAGCAGATAAGGATCTAGTACTGACTAGCAAATGGACTAAGTTACTGAATGGATATATTTGTGAATGACATATGGACTGATTGACAATGCTTAAACTCTAATTGGATTAAACAACTATTTAAAACTACAAACAGTGTTTGTCTCCAGTGTGTGTATACTCTTGGGCCCATCCTCTCTCATTTGGCTGCCTGGCTTGACTGCTGCTGCACATTCTGCTTGGGGGTTTGTCCCCAAACACTAACAATAGCCCTGATTTAATAAATACCCTCTTTAAGTGGCCATTCAAAATTATGATAGCATTGAAAAAGTACCGTTACGAACATTTCTTGGATTTGTATTAAATGTTTGAGCACTTCACAACCAATGGATATTTATGATTATTGTAGCATTTGCTGGTCATATGATATACGCATTTCACAACTGGCTTCCAACAAACAAAGTCAATGAAGAAGTCAGCAATAATATCGTAAGTTGTGGTCACAGGATATCTCACTTAATGACATGCTGTGATCCATTTAATGGCAAAAGTCTGTAGAGATTCTCAGTCATCCAGGTCCTGGTTGTCCCAAAGGTGCTTTTTCAGGAGGCAACTGGACTTTCTTGTTTTTTTCTTTGAAGATGTTTTGCTTCTCATCCAAGAAGCTTTTTCAGATCTGACAGGATAGTGGGGAATGGAAGGATTTATATTCCTTGCAGACAGCTGGTCATTTCCATTCCTACTCCCACACCATTCATAAACCTTCAAGTGCTTCAACTACCCTCTAAAACAGGGGTCTCCAACCTTGGCAACTTTAAGACATGTGGACTTCAACTCCTAGAGTTCCTCAGCCAACTTTGCTCCACAAGTCTTAAAGTTGCCAAGGTTGGAGACTCCTGCTTGAAAAGGATGCAAATGACCAGCTGTCTGCAAGGAATATAAATCCTTCCATTTCCAACTATCCTGTCAGAGCTGAAGAAGCTTCTTGGATGAGAAGCAAAATGTCTTCAAAAGAAATAAAACAACTAAGTCCAGTTGCCTCCTGAAAAAGCATCTTTGGAACATCTAATGGAAAGTGAAGCCATAAGTCCATCTTGTTCACATGTTTTGCTTAGCAACTATATTGCTTAACAGTTGCCTGCCCCAATTGTGATTGCTAAACAAGGACTACTATTGTCCCTATATACTGATATACAAATAACTATACAGGTGAAACTCAAAAAATTAGAATCTTGTGCAAAAGTTCATTTATTTCAGTAATGCAACTTAAAAGGGGAACCTAATATATGAGATAGACTCATTACATGCAAAGCAAGAAGTTCAAGCCATGATTTGTCATAATTGTGATGATTATGGCTTACAGCTCATGAAAACTTCAAATCCACAATCTCAGAAAATTAGAATATTATATGCAATCAATAAAACAAGGATTGTACGTAGAACAATATCGGACCTCTGAAAAGTATAAGCATGCATATGTACTCAGTAGTTGGTTTGGGCCCCTTTTGCAGTAATTACTGCCTAATGCAGCGTGGCATGGAAGCTATCAGCCTGTGGCACTGCTGAGGTGTTATGGAAGACCAGGATGCTTCAATAGTGGCCTTCAGCTCTTCTGCATTGTTCGGTCTCATGTCTCTCATCTTTCTCTTGGCAATGCCCCATAGATTCTCTATGGGGTTCAGGTCAGGCGAGTTTGCTGGCCAATCAATCCCACGGTCATTGAACCAGGTTTTGGTGCTTTTGGCAGTGTGGGCAGGTGCCAAGTCCTGCTGGAAAATGAAGTCAGCATCCCCATAAAGCTCGTCTGCAGAAGGAATCATGAAGTGCTCCAAAATCTCCTAGTAGATGGCTGCATTGACCCTGGACTTAATGAAGCACAGTGGACCAACACCAGCAGATGACATGGCTCCCCAAATCAACACAGACTGTGGAAACTTCACACTTGACTTCAAGCATCTTGGAATGTGTGTCTCTCCATTCTTCCTCCAGACTCTGGGTCCTTGGTTTCCAAATGAGATGCAAAAGTTTCTCTCATCAGAAAAGAGGACTTTGGACCACTGAGCAACAGACCAGTTCTATTTTTCTTTAGCCCAGGTAAGATGCTTCTGATATTGTTTGTTTGTTCAGGAGTGGCTTGACAAGAGGAATACGACATTTGAAGCCCATGTCCAGGATCCATCTGTGTGTGGTGGCTCTTGATGCACTGACTCCAGCTTCAGTCCACTCCTTGTGAAAATCCCCAACACTTTTGAATAGCATTTTCCTGACAATCCTATCCAGGCTGCGGTCATCCCTGCTGCTTGTGCACCTTTTTCTTCCACACTTCAATGTAACTTTCTATTAATGTTCTTTGATACAGCACTTTGGAAACGTCCAACTTCTTTTGCTATTACCTTTTGAGGTTTTCCCCTCTTATGGAGGGTGTCAGTGATGGTTTTCTGCACAACTATCAGGTCTGCAATCTTTCCCATGATTGTGATTCCTACTGAATCAGACTGAGAGACCATTTAAAGGCTCAGGAACCCTTTGCAGGTGTTATGTTAGCTGATTAGAGTGAGACACTTTGAGCCTAGAATATTGAACCTTTTCACAATATTCTAATTTTCTAAGATTGTGGATTTGGGGTTTTCATGAGCTGTAAGCCATAATCATCTCAACTATGACACATCACAGCTTGAACTATCTTGCTTTGCATGTAACAAGTCTATCTCATATATTAGGTTCCCCTTTTAAGTTGCATTACTGAAATAAATGAACTTTTGCACAATATTCTAATTTTTCAAGTTTCACCTGTATTTCTATATATATATTGGTCTGTAAATAAATAAAATGAAAAAAAGTTACCTCTTTTTTTTTTTTGCAGAATTGCATTGTACAGGCAATTCTGAGGTCCACAGTGATTAAAAAAAAAAACTCAGCTGAAACTATTTGTAAGAAAAGAAACAGGAATGTCTATACACTGGGTTAGGAAACTGAGCACACAAAGCACGCAACCAGAGAACTAGAAGATAAGGCTCAAACTCAGATGTGATTTAACAGTGTAAAAATTGAAGCCCAGATAAAATAGAGTCCTTTATCATGTAGATAAAAATGAGGACATGCACACAAGAAAAACAGGATATGTATATGCAAGAATATGACACTTATAGAAAACAAAAAATGGTTGTGATTATTTTTGGCCAATAGTGTGCATTACACCAAATTATACAAAATATATTTTGAGTATTCTGTTCATTTAATTTACTGCAGCTGGATAAGTCGCTTGCAAGTAGTAGTTACACTCATCTTCTCTTTTCTGTTCAAATCTATAATCATTTCCAAACTTTTTCAATACTTACCTTCTCCCCTGCTGCCCTCCCCCCCTCCCCAAAAAAGGAGCCAGATCCAGCATTTCTACACAGGATGTTCCATGTAAGATATGAAAACTGACAAAGCAATATTCATATCTAGCAGACAAATCCATCTTGTTCACCAAAGACTTTCTTTGTTCCCTTTAGTTATTCTTTCGAAAGGATTGAATATCAAAAAACATATCCAAGAAGTTAGTGAATTTATTTATTTATTTTGTGTGTCAAGCTTGTATGAGAAAACAAGAATGTGTACATAAGATATACACATATAAGTATAAACATGTATAAGTATATACATAATAAATGAGTATGAATAAATGGACAAATGGGAACAGTAGAACAGGGAGGGTAGGCACGCTGGTGTGCTTATGCACGCCCCCAAATTATATATGCTCAGAATATTAAGAATTATTATTCCTAGCATGCTGAGCAAGCAGGATTAATGGATACTCATTGTTTTTCCAATTCCATTATATACTCTGTATATTGAATATATTTATGAAGCCCTTGTATGGTAGAGATGCTAAGACAACTATATCTATAGTGAAAAATCCCTTTAAAAATGGTCTGCACAATAGCACTTAGTTTTGAACATACCCTGATGAAAAGCTGCTGTTCCTCCTAATTAGCTTCATTTCCTTGGTTGGAAATAAGTAGCCTCTTTTCAGGTGAAACCACCTACCATTTGCTAAATATTTTAATTCAGACTCAGACATTAATCTACTGTGATTGTTTGACAATTAATTTGTGGTGATTCATGAAGTGTTGTTACTGTTCTCTTTAGATGCATGGATAGCAGGAAGAGTGGAGGGAAATATTTTGGCTTCCACTATCCCTCAATAACCCCTGGAAACCTCCTTGATGGAGTTCATAGTTATATCCAGCTGTTAGAAGATACATCTGTCATTTCTTTTCTAAAATGATGCCTGCAATGGGAAAACCTATTAATTAGTGAGACGGTTCCTGTCCATTATGAAACTTCAAGCCAACCCACAAATCTCAGAGAATCAAAGTGCACAGCTGCCACTTATTAATTTCTCACAAAAAAACTCATAGTTTTTCTACTTGTAGGAGAAGCAACATATTTTGACATCCTATTTAGGTTGTAGATTCATAAATATAAAGCATGATTATTATATATTAAATCATTAAGGTCATGTCTTTCTTCCAAATATGTTCTTATACTAAAATCTGCCTTCTCTGCAAATAATAAAAAATCCCAAAGACTTCTGTGTTTCTACCTTGTTCTCAGAAGGCTTTAGGATTTTTTTGGAATGCTTTACTGGTATTTATACTGTTCTAAAAATGTCAGGGGTAAAATATACATTTTCTTACCCTCTATCATCACCTTCTAGATCTGTTTATTTCATTTTATTTTCTAATATGAGTTTCTACATAATCCCTTTCTTTGGAATACAATTGAAGTTGGGAATTCACTGATAAATAGAAACATTTGTAGAAGCAATGATATATACAATCACTTAAAATAAAAATAAATTCAAGATCACCAAATCTCACTGTTGAGAATTTACCAATTTAAAAATAAAACATATATTTCTTAATTAAATAGGAATGGATTAACACACACAGGATAAATTTTCAACATAGCACTCATACAGCCATTATTTTCCTGTGTTATATTCTATAGAATAGCTGTTGTAAAAAGTATATCCATTAAAAATAAATAGTAGTCCTATCTCAGAAATAAGTCTCAGTTATTTAAAAGAACTTGTTCTTAAATATGTAGATGAAGGATTGGTTTGTAAAATGGAAGAATGAAAGAACAATACAAGAATGGAATATGTAGCAATGACAAAACTGATTCTATATATTCATCACAGAAGTTTTGAGTAAATTCAAGCAGGAATATCTTTCTTACATATGAGATATCACAGAGCAAGGCAGGTATAGACAATTTGAATATGAGTTTTAAAATACAGAATAAAGAGTTCATTTTAAAACAATAAAATAATTTACATAAATATAAGCAAAGTCGCCAATATTTCAAGAAATTGACAAATACTTGTAGTGAGTAGTGGCAAGGGACAATGGAAGGGAAGGGGAAAATGAACTATCAAAAGTCCACTATTTAAGTTTTTTTTAAATTGTTTTGCTTTCTTTAGTATTTCCATTCATTTTTCACTATCCTGCTTTTATTATCAAGCTGAAAAATATAAAGTGATCATATGTTTATAGTAATGTTTCATGCATAACTGTGAATAAAAGCTGGCTCTAAATCATTGTCTTCTTTTCAAACTAGGCTTTTAATTAAGGTATTCTTGTAGAGATGAATGTCTATAATAACTTTAATGTATTTCACATCTATTTATAAGAAATTAGCAAAACGTCTTTAACTCACTCAATAAGCATTAAACATACAGCAATAAGCATTTTTGAACAAATACGGATATCCAGCAACTTTGTTATAGTGGTTTTTGTCCTGGAATAAAACAGAGAGATATCATTTAAGTTCACATACTACAGCCATTAAACTCACTGATTTCTCATTTTTAATTTATTTGAGTTATTTTAACCAGATGCCACAACTCAAGGCTTACAACAGAGTGCAACGTAGAAGGGGAGGGGCAAAAAAAACTTTTCATGAATTTAGTAACTCCTAATACAAATCTAACATGGTCACCACTAAACTATCACCTTGAGTTTAAAGTATGGTGGAATAGGTTTGTTTGAAGGAAATGTCCAGGAGGAAGGGGGCTATATGGGGGACAGGCAATCTTAAGGCATGGGGTCACAACAGGAAAGTCAAGCCCCTTAATTCACCTTCCCCTAATTTCATACAGACACCCCATTGCAATACAATTTTTGGATTGGAAGTTCAAGATAGATGTCTTTATCTTAGCCTAGGATTGTGTCATATAGTACTTTCTAAAGACTGACCAACACCTTGAATTAAACCTACTGAATATTACACCTTTGTAGTAGAGCGGCGGAGACACGAGACTGAAGCCAGAGCGAACGTTTTAAGAGTCCTGTTAAGGGCTGAAACTAAAATGTCATCGAAGTAAGGGACAACCCCTGGGAGACCTTGGAGAATCCTTTCCACGAGGGACTGGAAAATACCTGGGGCTACACTAACACCAAATTGGAGGCGTTTGCATTTAAACGCCCCCCTATGAGTGACTATGGTTTGAAGCTCAGCTGTCTGATCATCAACAGGGAACTGCTGGTATGCCTGGGACATGTCTAATTTTGCAAAGATGGTGCCGGGTTCGAAAGAGTGTAATAAGTGTTGGATCACAGGGACAGGGTATGCGCTGACCTGCAGATAACGATTGAGGGTGGTCTTGTAGTCAGCGCAGATTCTCACACTGCCATCTTTCTTGAGTGGGGTGACTATGGGGGTCTCCCATTTTGCAAAATCAGTTGGCTCTAAGACCCCTTGCTTTAGTAGCTTATCTAATTCCAGATCTAGCTTTGGGCAGATGGCAAAGGGTACTCTGCGTGGCTTGAGGCAAAGGGGAATTGCCTGGGGGTCTACAGTGAAGGAGATGGGGTGCCAGAATAACAGCCCAACTCGCTGCTAAAAACATCAGGATAGTCTTTGAATAGGGTGTCTACGTCTGAGGTTGAGACAGCATGGATCCCAGTTATGCTAAGGCCGAGGTAGGGGAACCAATCTAGTCCCAGCAGACTTGGGAGGGCACCATTAACAACCACCAAAGGCAAATGGCCTTTAAAACCTTGGAACTGAACTAAAAACTTGCCTTTCCCGAGGACAGGAATGTTCTTGCCCTGGTAGTCTCGCAGGGACAGGTGGCACTTCTGTAGCTTCTTTTTGACAGCCTTCGGTGGATCTTCTTCAGGGTCTCCCAGGAGATGATTGAAAGTGCAGATCCTGTGTCCACCTCCATCCTGCAAGGCTTACCTTCTAGGAAAACAAAAATACTTATTTTATTAGGGGTTCTGGAAATGTGGTCTGTGTGGTAGCAAGTATAACAGTCCTCCACTTGCCTTTGAAAATTAGCAGTAGGTTGAGGTTTCTGAGGGAAGGTTCGCCCTGCTAGGCAGACCCTAGCTAGGTGGCCTTTTTTGACAGTTTAAACAAATTGCATTCCTGAACCTGCAGGATGCTCTAGTGTGGGAACCTCCACAGCCTGGGCAAAAGGGAGGCTGTTTGGGGGAAGTTGTTTCTTTGCCCTGCTCCTTCTTGTGAAGGTTTTAGTTGCCTGAGGCGGTTTATGTCTGTAGTGCCTATGGGATCTTCTTCAAGGGAAACTTCTTCAGAGTGAATAGTGGAGCTGCTGGGTCTGATAGGAGCCCCTTGTATTTCTGCTGCTGATTGGGCAGAGAGCTCAGCAGCTTGAGCTTCCTCTATAGCTAAAGCTAGGGTTAAGTCCTTTTTGGCTAGTAAGCGTCTTTGAAGCCTGAGGTCCCTAACTCCACATACAATCTGATCTAAAAGCATGTCTTCTAGATAGTCTCTGAATCCACACTGTAAGGCAGCTGATCTCAGAGCTGCCATATACTCACTAATTGACTCCCCCTCAGCCTGCTTCCTAGTTCTGAAGGCATGTCTTCTAGCTATCTGGGAGGGCTTAGGTGAGTAGTGATTGGTAAGAATCTCTTGGAGTTCTTCCCAAGGGAGATTCCTGACAGAGCGAGGGCAACTAGTGCTGTAGCGATGTCAAAAACCGCAGCCCCACAGTAACTAAGGAAGAAGGCTTTTTCCTGAGCTCAGCAGCGTCTGTTAGACCGATAGCGTCAAGGAAGTAGATGAATCGGTTTCTGTATGACTCCCACGTTTCCTCGGCTGGCTTGAAGGGTGGGAATGTCGGGTTGGTATTCATCTTGAGGCGGCAGGGCTTGTCACCTCAGCGGCTGTGACTTGAAAAACCGCGCTCTTAAAAGAGCGTTTTGCGGCTGCGCCTGTCAGGCGGCGTCTGTCTCCTCAGCTTGAGGAGGCTTTTAAACTTTCGCGCTCTTGGTGAGCGCCGGCGGCTGCGGCTTCAGCGCCCGTGACTTTGCTCTTTTGTAGTGACCAGCTCTTCGTAACGAACGTCTGGTAGCCTCTTATTGGTATCCCGCCCTCGTCGCCAGTGTAGTAGAGCGGCGGAGACACGAGACTGAAGCCAGAGCGAACGTTTTAAGGGCTTTATTCAGTTGAATAAAGGGTTGCCGCGTCTGCCTGGCTAACTCGGCAGATCAGCTGGCGGCAACAGCTGATGCCATCTGACAGCTCCCTTTTATAGCCGGCTGTCAGATGGCTTCAGCCAATGGGAGCGGTCGGCGCTCCCGCTTGAACGACTGACCTGGTTGGGGACTCCAACCAGTCCTATAGACACAACAACCTTAATACAGCATTTCTCAAACTATGAATTGAGAGCATCAAAGGTTTGTAAGGTGACAGATTTTTAAAAACAATTTTTATTCAGTTTTTCACATAAAAACAAAAATCTCTTTTTAGTGGACAACATATTTCTGGGTCATCACTTTTACATACAAATATGACAGCAATTATACATTCATATATGCATACTTAATTCTATTATTACCTTTTCCATTCCAAATTTTCAGTGAGGTGAGAAACAAACAAATTAATTCTAACCTCTTTCATTAATCTCAATTGAAACATCTTTTTGTTTCATTTCATTTTTTTCAAATATAATCCTTTAACATTTATTTTAAAAATAAAGATAAACAATATATGCTTGCCTAATAATAATAATAATAATAATAATAATAATAATAATAATAATAATAATAATAATAGGTTACCAACGTCTCTTCTTCCTTTTAATAGTCCATGTTAATTTATTAATTTGAGTGGTTCTTTAGTCTGTCATATTCCCTTCCATCACACATTCTTTTTATAAATTCTAGATTAATATAAGTTTTAACACTAAAGAAAAAAAAACAAGTATAGGTTTCCCCCCTTTTACTGCTTTGAGTGTGACACCTCAGTGGTTAAAATGTACCTTTATTCCCTCATCTTGATTTCCAATAAACCATTATTTTTAAGAAGTTCAATAATAATCATTACATCTTTTCATTTGGATTCCGCAACATATTTTTCCCCCTTAACTTTTAATAAGAGTTATCAGTATCTATCCCTCCTTTAATAATCTATATTACCCTATTTTCTAAATATTTTTAATTGCAGATATATTCTTGTTACCCCTTGTCACCCTGCAGAATCCCCTTTTTAATTCATCAACCATTATCTCTGAGAAAATGATTTCTTTTCAACATTTTACTATTTCCATATTTCTTTATTTCATGCACCTATTTCTTACTGCTTCTCCTCCCCCTCTTTTCCCCATAACTTTTCTTATTCCAGTTTATATCCCTCTCTTTCTTAATATCTTCCTTTCCCTTTTCTGCTGGATCTTTCTGCCTTTCCCGACTTCACAGGTATTCCCCTTTTTGATTGCCTTCTTAAATCTCAACTTTTTAGCCTTCCTTCTTTCCCCACTTCTTTGTAGCGTTCTTTGTGTTAATTGTCTGTTTAAAATATCTTCTCCTTGAATCGACTCCTCCTCCTCTGAAGCTCTTTCTTCTTGTTCTTCAATTGCCATTGCCATTTTTTCTAACACAGAGCAAAGTGATTCGCCTCTTTCCTGTAGTAATTCTCTCATATTTTTAAGTTCCACTTTTAATTCCTGAAGAGATATCATCAATTACAGACTCTTATATTTTATGATCGTTCAAGTCCACAAAAAACACTTTTACTTTCCTTCTTTCTTCTTTCAATTTTCTAAAGTTCTCAATTATTCCTGCCCAGGGTCTATACCCAAAACATCAATCAATCCCACAGTCAGTCTTTCCTTGCTTTTTTCTTTATTCTAGTTCTGCTTTCACTTTCTAAGATTCTTACTTTGTTTCAATATTTCTTTAATGTTATATCCACACAAGTTTATTCAGAAACAGGATGCTTTCCCTTTTGTTTGAGCTCAAGTTTTTGTCAGAAGGTGACACTCTCCATTATACAAAGTCTTCACCTTTTCCCCCTATTTTTTTATTTAGGGTTTTTTGAACCTCAATATTCCAGTCTCCAATTTGTAAATGTTATTATTATTATTTTTTGACAATCTTAAGTCCAGCTTTATTTTATGCCTGTTTATTGCCAAAATATTTTAGTCCAGTTTAGTTAAATTTTTAGTTCCAGCTTCTTCCTTTCCCTGTTCGAAGCCCCACTTAGCTGTCAAAAATATTTTCTTATTTTTTTTCCTGTCCCTTTGTAATTTTGCTGCTCACTTTTCTTTTCTTAAAAATTCAATGTTACCTTAATCCTGGGGTACTTTTGTTTAGTTGTGTCACCCAGTTGTCCCGATTCAGATGTTATCCACCTCTTTCTTCCTTCCTGCACAAATCTTAGTCCAGCTGAGACTTCCTCTTCAGGGTGGCCATTTTAGACCACTGCTGCAGTCATCTTAGGGGGGGGGGGAGACCAAACCCAGGAGGGGAGATGCAGCTCCCCTAAATGTGGCTTGCAGCTTCCCCTTAGTCCACTGCCCCTCCAAGGCAGCTTCAGACCCTAATCACGATGATCGGGGCTCTCCAATGAAAGAGCATGGACCATAGCCACAGAGAGTTGTGATCTATGGTCTGTCAGTGAGGAGGGGTCAACCCAGAAATTCATAAGGTGACAGTTTTAAGAAAGTTTTAAGTCATCTTTAAAAAACAAAACAAAGTTATCAGGTATGAACCATCAAGCTGGGAGCACTGTCAAAATGAGCTCTCATTTTAACAAAATATTAAAGGGTTTTTGTAAAAAAAAAAAAGATAAAATATTTGACATTAACCTGACAACTATGACTTGTATGTTGTATCAAAACAATTATGTTAAGATGTGTAATGAAGTTTTTAAAAAAAGTATGTGAAGGTGGAAAAAATTACAACTGTCATTGTTGGGGAGAATTTTGGTGATCAAGATGAATATTTTACCTAGAATGCTATTTTTGTTTCAAACAATATCTGTTTTGACAACTGATGTATTATTTAAACAATGGCATATATATATAGAGAGAGAGACATGTTGTTTTTCCAGGTGAGGTCTTGACATATGATAAAAACAGTGGTGGGATTCAATTTTTTTTACTACTGGTTCTGTGGGTATGGCTTGGTGGGCTTGGCAGGGGAAGGATACTGTAAAATCTCCAGTCAGAGGTGGTATTTGCTGGTTCTCTGAATTACTCAAAATTTCTGCTACCGGTTCTCTAGAACTGGTCAGAATCTGCTGAATATCACCTCTAGATAAAAGGCATATGAGGCATATGATAAAAGACTGCATATGCTGAGAATTAGAAGCTTATTGGAACTAGAATGACATGATATGAGAGTTGGGTGGTATTGCTATTTATGTTATGACAAAGCTAAAGTTAAGATAGATTTTAAAAATAATTTTATCAGATGTGTCAAACTGAGCAGATGGAAAATATATAAACCTAAGTTGTGTCCAAAAATATCTTTATGGCTGTCACCACAAAAAGCATATTACAGAATAGAAATAATAACTAAATATAAATGGTTAACCTATGGTGATATATTTGAATTCTTCCGGGGAGATCTTAAAATGAAATTGAGAGGTTTTGATATCAAAAGAACATATATATAAACAATTTTCCTGGGTAAAATTGCTAGAAAGATTTGAAGTAGATGAAAAAAAAAAGTGTTTTGAATACAGGTATGGTAAGATTGAATTTGAAATAGAGCTATGCACGAATGGTGAATACGTTATTGCTAAAATTTTCTGAAATTTGAAACAGAAAAGGAGCCATTGAAAGAATGTACATGGGCTAAAAATACTATACAAACGGTACAGTGAAAAAATATGTGAACAAAAGGGATGACATTTACATTGCACTATGTTATAGAGAATTATTATAATATGATGTGTCATTGGCATTTGTCACCAGAAAATTGTGTAAAATGTACAAGGTATATTAAATCTATGTTGGAAATGTGAACAACAGAGGGGATTTTTTACCATGCTTGATGGACATGTAAAAAAGCTAAACAATTTGAATTCAAATACAGACATCTATTCAGAAGATTCCAAAGGCTAATGTGTAATTGAAACCAGAAATATTTCTTTTGTGACCAATGGCTAAACAGCTGAAAATTCCTATGAAATTCATATGATAAGGAAAGCAAAATTTTCATATACACAAAGATGTGACATTATCAAAAAATAAAAGAGTGGTTGGTGAAGTTAATGTAGCTGGCTAAGAGGGTGAAAGTAACAATTAGAGAAAAAAACACTGGTTCATTTCAACACTGTTTGGAAGCCTCTTCTGAACCTTTTGTGTGAAACAGAAACAGAACAGAAAAAAAAATGAAGTTATAATTTATGGATTTGATAATTTAAAAAAAATAGTTAATAGAAAAAAATGTTATAAACTTAAAATAAATGCTCAGTGTAAATGTATGGTTACATCTGTTGTAAAGCCATTTTTGTTTTTGTTTTTCTTTTTTCCCACACTTTTGACATTGTTCTAAATCTTTTGCTCTTTATTGTTTCTCTTTTCTATTTCAATTATTACTTATCAATGATTTTTATCTCTTTATTTTGAAATTTTACAAAGCCATTAAGAAAGAACAAATCAGTTTTCTATCGAGAAGTAGGGTAGCATATTATTTGTGATTTATCGTGTGAACTCAACTATTGTGGTTTGTAAGCCATAGTTTATAACCAAAGGCAACGTGTTGACCTAATCATGACTATAACCATGCAAGTTCATTTGTCATTCTAGAGGGTCACATTAAATGTAACATTTAAATGAGTCAATTTATAGCACAGGATTGCGGGAAGAAACACAAGTGGAGGGAATATTATGTATATATTGAATGTAGATAGCTGCCCATCTCACCAACACCTCTGGGTGACATACAACAAAACTAAAACAATAAGTAAAAAAAACCCCATGCATCAATATTAATTATAAAAAAAATTAAAAGTACAAAAAACAGAATAAAGCCCCATCATCTAACTGACAGAAATCTACTAGCATTATAAACAACACAGTGAGCTCCTGGATAGAAGGTATGAAATATATTCTCAAATAAATTAAATTCACATATACATCCATGCAATCAAGTCAGGTGTCTGAGGACCAACAGTAGAAAATAGCAAATCACAAATCTATTGACTTTGAGGTGGATTGATTGATTGATTGATTGATTGATTACAATTCATCTTTCCCTAAAGTCCCCAGGTGGAAGACTAAGGTTTAGTCTTAAACATGATCTTTCTGTCCAAGGCTTATTCTCTCTTATGAGCCATTCGTTTCAAAGTAAAGATAATTTCTAGTCCAAAGTATTTTTCTATTTGAACAATTTGGATGGATTTTAGTTATCAAGTAGGACTTTCTCTTGCTTATAAAACCCAGGTTATTAAATTATTTTCATTCTCCAAATTGTTACACTTTGTTAGTAATGTTTATATTTCTGCATTTGTGTTCTATAACAAAATAAAAAAGTTTACAAATATATTTTTTTTCCTATTTGATGGCCATGCTACTGATTTTAATATAACCATTTTGCAGTCAATAATATTTTCCCATTTCCTTTCCCTCAACTTGTCACCATGGATACTGCTTAGAGCAGTTCCACAGATCATATAATCTTGCGCAATTTCAGCTGTGTTTGTGTAACTGCTAAAAAGTACACAGAAGAACAAATAATCCTTCACTGTTATTTCCCCCCACCCACCCACCCACTTCTTTTCAGCCTTTGAAAGGATTGGATTCAAATCATTTCACTCGCTTGCAATCACCTTTCTTCACTGTCATTCCTAAAAAAATAAAAATAGAAAACAAGGGAGCAAAAGATTATGTAATGAATAAATAGTAACAATTCTTTTGACTTCAGGCAGACAATTGTAACAAAAAGCCTAAATTAGGAATAGCAGCATTTTTAAAAAAAAATTGCATAATGAAAGGTAACAAAACTTTTTTTTTTTCATTACAAAGTATAACTTTTAATTTTTTTTATATCCAGCTGTCGGCTCATGGTAGGCTCAAGGTAGGCATTTCACACTACATAAATATAGCAAAATATAATTTCAGTAAAACTATAAGACCTGATATCAATTTATTGGAGACTACAACAATTCAACCTGAAGGCATGCCAGATCTATAGTTTTAATTATTTGAGATCTGAACTGGGAATGTATTAAATGGATGTGTTCTATGCCAACAGAAAACTATTTTTCTTGATATTTTAAAATTTGCAGGAGGCTAAAAATGAACAATTGGTCAACTGAGTCTCATTTACATAGAAAAGAAAATGATCCTCAAATTAAAATTTTTGAAATTCAATTTGATATGCATCCAAAAAATTAAAGAATTTTTTTAATGCATACATTAAAAGCTTTTGTTTTTAAGTAAGAATTAAGTAATTAGTTTTCATTTCTCTGTTAAGCAACCTTCTTTGACTGCTCATATTTGATGTGAGTAAGTCCAAGGAAGTACTTGTCATGATGTATTGGCATTTACCTGAAAGTGAGAGTTGCAATTTGCTGGAAAGGTCATTATAGAATAAAAGCCACCACATACACACAAATACCCACCTATACATATTGTCCTATCTTATAATTATACTAAATGCCAGCACCTCATTTCTCAACCATGAGGAATTTTTATCAAGCTCAAAGCTTCCCCTACTGAAAGCCCTACAGGCAGTAATTCACAAACATTGATGTATAATAATTGAAATTATTTGAAGAAAGCTAATAAAAACAAATTCTAGTGGCTGCCAAGTAGAAGATTCAAACATTATTTATATAAAAAAATAATAAATAAATATATAATATATAAATAATATATAAATATATAATAAATAAATATAATAAATAAATAAAAAAACTTGAACTAAGCTGCCTATGATTAGACTTAAGTGTAAATTATCTGCTACAATGTCCTACCAGTCAATGATTACTTCAGCTTCAACCACAGCCAATACAAGAGCACACAACAGATACAAACTCAATGTAAACTGTTCCAAACTTGATTGCAGAAAGTATGACTTCAGCAACAGAGTGGTCAATACCGGGAATGCACTACCTGATTCTGTTGTTACATCCTCTAACCCCCATTCTTTTAACCTCAAACTAACCACTATTGACCTCATCCCATTTCTAAGAGGTCTGTAAGGGGCGTGCATAAGTGCACTATCGTGCCTACCGTCCCTGTCCTATTGTCCCCATTTATTCATACCTATTTCCTGTATTCTTACTCATGTTTATACTTGTATCTATTATCTTGTGAGCAATTGACAAATCAAATCAATCAATCAATAAATAAAACATAAAAATCGATTCTTGCACCTACTCCTCTATTCCCACAGGACAAAGAACCTTTTAGCTTTGATAGCTAAAGAGCTTGAACAAAAATCATTATATATGTTAACTTACATGCAAAAAAATGGAAAGACATACTGATTCCCAAAATGGAAGAGTGGATGGTAAAAGTGATGGAGTTGACATACATGGTAAAATTGGCTGTTGTAATTAAAGAAAACTATTTATTTACTTTTGTTTCCATTTGGAGACCACTTCTGGATTTTATACTTGAAACTAAAAAAACC
Source organism: Pseudonaja textilis (assembly GCF_049901715.1). Classification (NCBI taxonomy): domain Eukaryota; kingdom Metazoa; phylum Chordata; class Lepidosauria; order Squamata; family Elapidae; genus Pseudonaja; species Pseudonaja textilis. The sequence continues at coordinate 12,817,159 of NC_141994.1, read as the reverse complement.
AAAACTTTAATTTTAGCTTCTGATAATTAGATAATTAGGATGATCTCCTCTGTATTTTCCCTTTACTTTTCTCATTTTTTTGTTTCCATTTGTATTTTATACTATAATAACTTTAATATTAAAAAGCTGACCCTGTCCATCTGCATGTTCCTGGTGGTCCCAGCAGAAATATGATTTTTGCATACACACATGTGTGCGGACAACCTGGAGCAGACTTCAAAGACATTGCACAAGATTTTCCAAGATAGCTGCTTTAATGACACATGCTTGGCTTATTCTAATGCTCACTGAAGCTTTTGCAATTGGAATTAAAGCTTAAGGCAGTTTGATTAACACATTAAGAATCCAAAGCATGTCTTTTCTGGACACTCATTCTTATTTGCACTGAAGTAAGATATTTGCTGCTCAGCTTTGGAAGGTCACATATCCTTGCCTTTGCTTGCCAAGCTTAATCAATATGAACTACAGGTCTGCACAACAGAACAAATATCTGCTGTTTCATCTCTTCTTGCCAGAAGAACTAGTCTGCTAATTCCAGGTCTCCTCTTTCATCTAGGGCAGACTCTTTCCTCCATTCATAATCATTACATCACTGTGCATATGACAGTGACAATTGTGTCATGCCCCTGTCAGAATCTGATTCAGAGGGGAAGGCCAGGCAGCTGACAGGGAGTGGGAGTGTGGCTCCTTTGGCTGTGGAAGAAACTGGGGAAGGGTAAAGTCCAGCTGGGCAAAGCAGAGGAGAGGTAGAGCAAGGGAGAGGGAATTTGGAGGAAGACCCAGGCCCACCCCTCTTCATCCTAGGACACACAGGGAAAAGCTGAGAAGGGAGCAACATGAGTTGCATGGCTTACAGGGAGGAAAGGGACCTGATTCCCTTCATTAGCTGCAGCTGAGAACATAGTGTTTAAAAACGGAAGCTTCTCACAACAAGTTGTTGGGAGCAAATTGTGAATTATCTGGCTTCGTCGAGGCTTATCTGTGTTCCTGGCATCTTCCCAACTGTGTGTGTTTTGCTGTGCTTTCAAGTTTACAATTCCTTCTCCTTCCCTGTCTAGTTAATTACTGCAGCGTGGTTTGTTTGGATTTTTACTTACAGTTTGTATGTACTTTGTTTTCGGACTGAATTTCTTCTACTTAAAGACTGTTCCTGGGAGAGTTTTTCTTCAGCCGAAGGTAACCTGAACACTGGGGGCAAAGTTGGAGATAATAAAGAGACTCTTCTTGCTTATTTGATTGTGTTGCCTTTGTGCCATACCCCAGGTCATCACAATTGTCCCTGGTGACAAGTTCACAGTGAAGCAACTTTAATGTAGTTATATGAGACTGATAGGGCAATCTTAGCAAAAAATGATCTTTCTGTCACCTCTTTCAAATCAGCTAATGGCATGTTGTTCTTTTTTTAATGAGACTTAGCCCTGCTTGATATACTTGGCCTCAGGTATTCCACCAGAGTCTTCAAGGAAGTCAGTAGGGAATGAGATGAAAGGAGAAGGGCAACACCTATTGGATTAAAATTAATTAAATGGCCATCAGCTCTTCACAGCACTCATTGCAGTGATTTATGTGCACTTGCCACATTCAATCAATACTAAAAATTCATGTGTTCAATATGAAAAAAAGTACAGCATAACTTATGGGCCTAGGACGTAAGTTAACGAACACTGTCAACATACTACAGCAAACAAATTTATTTTATTTTTCATGCATGGGTGGTTTTTTGTTTAAATAATTTTAATATTAACATCTAGTTGCCATTTTCATAGTCAGAACATATTTTCCCTGGCATGGGCTAAGCTCTAGTTGCATCTACTAGAGCATATTTCTAAGGAAATAGATAGATGATAGATAGATAGATAGATAGATAGATAGATAGATAGATAGATAGATGCCAAATTTCCAGGAGCTGGAGGAATTTACCAAATTAGTTTGTTTATGTAATTAACATTACATGAAAGGCAAGTTTCAGACTTTTTTCTAAGTCTGAATCTGAACATATTACTATTGAGAACATCTGCAAATAGGCTACGTAACAGATGATTGGATGTTCTAAAATGTCCCTATCTTCAGAAAAAAGCAAAACAAAACAAGAAACTAATATGACATTTATATACAAATATTTGTAATATTCTGGAATAGATGTAAAGCAATCAAAGTTCAGCAAAGCATTTGACAAGGTATCCTGTGACATTCTGATAAGAAAAGTAGTTAAGTGTGGGATAAAATTAATCCTGACTGTGTATATATTTCACCCTAAAATCAGCCTGGAATGAGATATTAAGTGAAATGTCAAAGGGTTAGTCAGGGATCCCTCTAACATTTTTATTAATGATTTTTGTTGCAGAAGTAGAGATAATCAGTGTCTATTGAATTGTATCACAAAATTGCTTTGGATAGCTAATGCTCTAAAAGTCAGAAATAAAACTAAACATGGTATGAATATATTTTGGAAATGGAATGCAAAGAACAGTGAAAATTAATAGACTTCAAATGCTTGGGAGTAGGGTGACACTGAGCTTGAAAACCTGGATATAAAGCACAAACTAGATCTGGAGTGGGTGGGCGGGCCCAACAGCTGATCGTCAGAGCAAACTGGTTCACTCACAGCTGATCCTCAGAGCTACTGGTTTGCCCAAACTGGGCCGAACTGGTAGAATCCCACCCCTGAGTGCATTACGAGGAATGCTGACATTTAGTCTGCTCTGCTGTCTGCATGCTAAAGGGCAGAACAGAGAACCATGGATTAAATTAGAGGAAAGCAGAATCTCAATGAACACAAGGGAAAACGCCCAAACTGTAAGAAAAATTTAACAGTGGAACCAAATCACAGAGTTATGACTTCTCTTAAACTGTTCACAGAGGCTAGAGAGTTGCTTGCTGCAGTTGGAATTTGGGATTTCTGTACCAAGCAGGGAACTGGGACTTTAACAGTTAAATAGCTCCTTCTTATTATTATATAGCACAGTTACTGTAAAAATGGCATTTTAACATTTAAGTGTTATAGAAGCACTTAACTTTCTATATTTTTTTAAAAAAGAATTACCGTCCTGATTTCAACTTTTCATTCGCAGGTACAGCAGTGAAGAAAGAGCACAAAGCCATGGGGCAATCAAATTGGAGAAAAGTTCAGTTGCATGAACTTTGACCTATTCTCAGTTCAAATTGATTGTATGCAGAAGATTCATGTTCTACTACTCTTTACACAAAAATGAGTTGTTATTCCTGGTTTAAAAAAAATGAAATTTCAAAGGCAACCTGGAACTGATTCCACATATTCTAAATCCAAAACATGTTGCTAAATTGATAATTGGCCATATTGACAAATCAAATATTTTTACGTCAGTTTCCCCCAATCACCTTATACTGAGCATCTAAAATATCTGAGGGACCCGCTTCTTATTTTCAGCTAGAGCATCTTAACTCACATATAACAGTGGGACTTCTAATCAAATAGCCACACATAAATATATTGATTTCTAGATTGCAAAGACTTTGTTTGGATTGCAAGAAGTAAACCCTTTGTGTTAAATGAATGCCTCCTCACCTCTCTATTCTTTGAATGACAAATGGTGAGTCTTGTAGAAGCCATCACTGAGAAATTATGCTTCTTGCTAAGTCTGTGATAAAAAAAATAAAGGCTTCTTTATAATCTTGTCATTCAACGTGTCATCACAGTGCCCAAGGAAATGAACAGCTCAGAGATGACAGGACACTAGCTAAGGTTTTGCTTCCAACTTATTGATCTCAAAATGAAATATAGGTTTCAGAGTTTCCCCTAATCAATACTGGTATCACAAAAATTCTATTTGTGATGTACAAAGGTTATATTCTATGTTTTCATTTTAGGCTTCCCAAATATTTTTTTTTCAAATATTGTTTACTTTTTCTTAATTCTTAATTATAATTTCTTAATTATTCATTTCTGATGCAATGCATTCTTCTCATCTCATCCTGTCTCTAATTTCAACAGAGAAGCTAATGCAATGGCCATCTTGCTGCCTAGAAATATGATCCATTGAACAATTTTATTAACTCCACATTTTATTATGATTAATACAATATAATGAAAATGTTTTCCTTTTTCATTAACTTTGAAATAAAAGAGAAGATAACGTGATGGAAATCTAGACTTTTTTAAAAAAAAATCAATGTGTAATCTGCAAGAATCATACTGAATTGTTTTATTGGCTATTCAGAGATATCAGAAATCCCATGCAAATACATTCTACCCTCTTGAATCCTTTGCTATCATCTATGTCTTCCATTTTCACTCACCCTATACTTTTGGTCACTATCTAGAGCAGGGGTGTCAAACTTAGGTCATCACACCTTTGTCATGTGCTGTATCATGACTTTTTTCCTTTCCTCTAAACTGGGCATGGGCATGGCCAACACATGACACATCCAGTTTGACAGCCCTGGTCTAGAGTATACTACAACTCTAGAAAAACACTTCCTCAAAAAAAGTGCTTGAATGAGCAGAGATGGATAAGAGTTAAAAGACAAGCAGGAAACAGGATATTTTAAGATTTGGGACATATGGTATGAGTGACTAAAGGAGAAAAGTAAAGAATATGTATAAAAGTTACTTAAGAATTGCAGGAAATGTATATATCAGGAATTTTAAAAAGGTAAATAAAACTGTAAAAAAAATTAGGGAAATATACCAGGAATTCAAATTGAAAATGAAAATATTACTATGGAAATAGGAAAGAAACTAACTCTGAAGCACTGTCAAAAACGGAAATGTGGGGTAAATGTTTGAAAAATGTGTGATAAAGATTATATATATATATATATATATATATATATATATATATATATATATATATATATATGTATGTATGTATATATATATATATATATATATATATATATATATATTGTGTGTGTGTGTGTGTGTGTGTGTGTGTGTGTGTGTGTGTGTGTGTGTTTCTGAGGTTCTCAGGTATTTGTATGTGGCTCTTTGGTTCTCAGAGAAGCAAGAGCCGAAGACAGAAGCCTGAAGATGATGAATGAGACTTCATCGAAACGTTTAGATACTGAATCTTACGTGGAGAAAACCGAACAACCAAAGATCCATACATACATATATATATTCTTAAGTTTTTGTGGGTATTTATAAGTATGGTATTTAGCTTTGTTTGGGTATTTTCCCACATCATTATAGTTGTGCTTTTAAAGTTGTAGCCACACTTCAGCAGAATCTCATCTGCAATCATCAGGGTCTGTATTGTGTTTGTCTGTGAGTCAGTCTTTCACAGCCATTTCTGTTTTAAATTTGGTGCTAGCCTACTGCTGTGCCAGAATGGTTTCATCTTCATCCTGATTGCTTGGGAGTCTTGGTCTGTGTTTATTGGTCTTGCAGTTTGCTGTGTTTTGCTTGATTGGTGTTTCTAATATCTTCTGTCTGTTTCGTAGCTTTTTTTTTGTCTTGATTGGCTGGCAACATTGTGTTTCCTATGTTGGAGGCTTTCAGTGGCTTCGGGTAAATGGGTGGCTATCATTTATTAGGAAGCTAAGTTTCATCTGGATGCCTGGTTGGGGTGTGTTTGAGCTGGAGATATTGGGGGGGGCGGTCTGTTTGTGCACAGGTGTTTGCTTGGTTTGTGGTGTGGATATTTTTTTTGTTTGTGAGTGCAGGTTTCCAGATAATTGACAGTCTGATGGAGTCATCTCTTCTATTCATGCTTTCAGGTCTTTTTTCAATCTCTATGGCTTCTCTGATAGTTCTGTAGCTGGGGTTTTCTATAGTGGCTAGGGTTCTGGTGCCATTGAAGTCGGTGCTATGCTTTCATGTGTTGGACTAGTGAGGAAGTGTGTTCCAGCTTTTTGACTGCATTTTTGTGTTCATCTATGTGGGTACTTATTCTTCTACTGGTCTGTCAAAGGAATGTGGCAGGGCATGATGCTCAGGGGACTGCACCAAGACTCCCAACCAATCAGGATGAAGAAAAAACCATTCTGGCACAGCAGTAGACTAGCACCAAATTTAAAACTGAAATGGCTGTGAAACCCTGACTCACAGACAAACACAATACACAAGCCTGATGATGGCAGATGAGATTCTGCTGAAACATCACTACAACTTTAAAAACACAACTATAAATGATGTGGGAAAATACCCAAACAAAGCTGAATACCACACATACATACATACATACATACATACATACATACATACATTTCCTCAGCCTAATTTTGAGCTTTTGATTTTGTAGAAAGGCCCATATCTCATCTCTACTTTAACATTCAACTATATTCCTTAAGCGTGCTTGAACACAAACCAATACCTCATTGGATAATTACAGACACTCTATGGTAAACCTCTGTCTTTGTATATGTTATGTATATGCCATGATCTGGGTTCATGGATTTGGAGCATATCTATGCATAAATGTTATAAGAGTTGGTTCCCTGGCTCATGAAGGTTTATGGATCAGAGAACTGGTTCCCCACAAACAATGAAGAGACCTACCTCCTTGATGGTGCACAGGAGGGCTATTAGAATTAAAATCAGAAAGGCTCACCCCTAAAGTGCATGAGGATATACTGATTCTAAATTTAAAATAGTTGCTGGTATTTTTACAACCCCATTCTATTCATCTCAATATCTTTTGGTAGAGAGAACTCTTAGAATTATACTTGGAAAATAATTATTCTTTTAAGTTTGGGGATGTCAAAGAGTCAAACAAGCATCATACTTGTTAATGCCTGACTAAATTGAACTTAGCCTTATGATATAAATGGTCTGAAATGGATCTCCTACTTGAGTAGATGGTTAGAAGACCTCCAAGGGTCTTCCAACTCTATTATTCTGAGTTCTATCATTCATGATGGTATTTTTTTTCCTCTACCCCTGCTTACGTACAGTTGAATGGTATTAGCTATTATTCCCTGTTGATTAGATCATCCTCCAAACTTTTGCTTGAATATTGTATGGTGGGGAAATTGATTTTGAAGGAGACACTCATTGCCTCTAAAGTCATGGTATTTCTGTAATCCCACTAATTGAGTACTGGTGGATTCTGCAATGGTGTTCAAAGCCAGTTTAGAATCAATGCCCTTATTTACATTGATTGTATTCTTTCAATTCTTGTTTTGTACTTCCAGCCTGCTCCAATGAGTTTCTTTCAGAATGAAATATAATGTACAAGGAATAAATGAAAATGAAATGAACATGGGAATAACAGTTTGTTTTCAAGCAGTAACATGTACCACAGGGAAAAGCACAAGTTCTATAATTGAACATGTGAAATAATAATATGAAATATCTAGATAACACTGAGTTAACTTTCTGATGTTGCATCTATCTTTTATATTTAGTCTCTGTCTAAACCATAACTCCTGGGACTGCAGATCAGTCTAAACTAAATTTGTCAGTCTCACAGCGTTCTTTTTAATGCAATATTTTATTCTGTGTTTGTGCCATATTAGTGTAATTCATAACTTTTTTTAGCATGTATATCTTGTAGCTTACTCTAATAAGTACAGTATTATATGCAACCTTTCCTAGAGGACTTAATTTGTAAAGTATTCCGTAGAGTATATTAATCCTAAATTATGCAACATTTTATACCTTTTGGAGGACAATTTTCCAGAAAATATTATTCTTTTAGAATTTTTCTGAAATATGTGCATTTTTTCAGCAAAGTATTGCTCAGTAAATAATGGATATTCACAGGATTCATTCATATTATTTTGCTCTGTATTATGATGAAGTTTGTATAATTTTACTCCCATCAAAATCTTTAGGATCACTTATGGCTAGAAGTTGATAATCTCTAACAAACATCACAAAGAAATCCATTTGTGAAGTAAAATACATTCTAGAACTCAGATGAACAGCTGAAAATTGGAGCTATGTGCTTTCTAAAAATGTAGAAGTACCTTGTCCCAAATTAAAATTAAAAGATATAATTCTACTCTTAATAAGAGTGCACTTAAAATGTATGATGCTATTCATTCTTGCATATCCTACCACCAATGCAGATATTAGATCCAAGAAGATATGCTTTTTCTTGTGGCAGTTTAGGAAATATATAAGTACGAATCATTACACTTATGTATTGTGAATTAATGGATTTCAGACTATAACATTTAACTATTCTTCTTGTAAATTCAGGTAGTGAACCAAAACATTTCCGCTGAGAAAGATTTTTCCCCCAATAATTGCTAGTTTGGGCAATGTAGGATTTAGAAAGCTTCAAAGTGAGTGTCCACAATTGCAAGGAAGGCTCATCTACTTTTAAGGCATTACTATGATTTTTCTTTTCCTGTGTGAGATACTGAGAAAATAATTAAAATTCAGTAACCACCACTGTCAGTTATAACCAAAGAGTTGGGAAAATACTTGTGGCAGCTGCAAGAGACAGTGTGACAGGAATATAACTTTCCATCCAATTACGTTCTGACATTATGGAAGGACATGAGACCTCCACTTCAGACTGAATGCTAGCTGTCAGGGCATGACACCTCAAGCACTATCATCATCCCCTCTGAACAGATTTATGCAGGTTCACCTCCCATACCTTGCTGACTCCAAATTTATGTAGTCCAGTAGAGTTCCTTTCTATGTCGTGATAATGACATTGGGAATAAACTGCTTCTGGGACAGCAGACAACTCTAGGTTCAAGCACCCTTCCTTTCATTACATTTTGCAAGTTGGAAACTACATTTGAAATAGAAGTAAATGGTGCTTATACTTAAATATCAGGATGACTTTTGCAACAAGAGTATTGCTTTCCAACCAGAATAAACTTCAAATCCAGAGGTGGAAATCCCGACTAACGCAGCAGAACTATTTTCATAGTTTAAAGTGTTTTGACATAAGAATAGAAGAGTTTAGGTATCAAAATACTGGCAGTTAAATCTTAGACATTCTTGAAGCCTCAGGATATCTGCCTTAAGTTTTATATAACCTATAAAAGCTTCATACTTATTGCTTGATAGTGAAGTTTTAATCTGTCATTTCTCACCCTATTGTGATGAGTGGCCATATAAATTAATTAAAATAAAACCATAAATTAACCTTCTACATAAAGGCCCTTTGGTTACAATGTTCCTTTTCTCTATTAAATGTTTAAAATATGAGGGCTATCCACAAAATAGATTGCGTTTTGCGACAGAAAAAAAACAAAGTGTAGGAAAAAATTTTTTATTATATACACTTGAAAGTGACACTTAAATACTACTTTTCAACATATTCACCGAACAAATTGAGGCACTTATCATAGCGGTGAACAAGCCTTGTAATTCCATTGTAATAAAATTCAGCCTCCTGGGGCAAGATCGGGGCTGTAGGGCAGATGAGGAAAAATCTCCTACTTGAAAGCATTCAGGACTTCTCGAGTGCAATTTGCTGTGTGTGGTCAGGCACTGTCAAGCAAAAGCAAAATTTTTGAGCTTAACTTTCCTCTACGCTTGTTCTGAATTGCTTTTCTTACGAGGATGGAAATTCCGATCGGTTTATGTTTTTTTGCCAACAAAAACCTTATCACTGATTGCACCTCACAACTCGCGGGATTTTCAATTGCAGCACACATTTCAAACATTTGCTGTGAAATAACGGGCTACGATACGAACCTCCCACTAGCACGACTAGATGCAGACTGAGCAGCGCACGCACAGACCAAAGATGGCCGCGCTAGCTCTTCTTGCTACAGACGAAAACGTAATCTATTTTGTGGATAGTCCTCGTATATGAATTACTATTAAGAGAGGCAGAATCTTTGCCCAATTCTGTTATATAACGTTCATCTTATTTATAAACACTACATCTTATGATTTTTTTTTAAAAAAAAATGATCCATGTCCCAGTTTCTAGTATTTTAAGTGATCATACTGTAGAGTTTAAAAGTGTGATGCTTAAATTTTTTTTTCACATAGAATATTAATCAAAAGAAATTCCATCCTGAATTTATAATGAAGAATAGATTGATAAGAAAAAAGTTGCTGGCAAGTCCTGCAAATCCTGCACAATTATCCTACCTGCATAAGGCAACACAGAGAAAGAAACAAAAGAAAAGAAGAAGAAAAAACCCAGTGTGGAATGGAAATGAGGGAACAAAAGTGGCTGAAGATGAAGTGAACATGAGAGATAATAGGACAGGGAAGGAAAGAATACCGGAAATCATATTTAAATCTTACATATTTAATCTATACTGAGTTGATACAACATTCATTTTTCTGAAAAAATTATTATGAAGCATATCATGACAAAGGAGTTATTGGGGCAGTTTTTCTGCTGAACAAAAAGGTGAAGTGTGGAACATCTACATATTCCATCTTTTCAAAATCAATAACATGACTTTCTTATGCAAAATATTAATAGGTTAAATTGTTAGTGGAATAGTAGGAGAGAGAGAGAGAGAGAGAGAGAAATATTATTTTTCATATTTCAATTCATGGAAGAAAATAATGCATCTATTTTCCAATGAACCAAGGATCGTCCATGCAGGGATGGGGTTAAATTTAAAAAAAAGTCAAAATGATAACTATAATTGGGCAAACAGAGCCCCACCCCTTTCTTCATATGTTATATATATGCAGTACATGTAAGAATAGTGTGGTTTTTGATCAGGCAATGGCAACCACTTTCTTGACTTTTTCAATCCTCTCCATGGATAAACCTGAAAGTGATGTTATATCAGTGAAGCAAAATGTATAGTAACTTTTTTGTAATACTATCCAGCTTTTGTGCAGCATTTGTAAACTGAAGTAGTATCTTTATAGTGAGACACACTTGCTGCATTCATTTTTAATTTTCCCCGGAACTAATTAATCCTCCATGTTAGCCAACATGTGCGCATGTTGGCTAACATGGAGGATTAATTAGTTTTGGGGGAAATTAAAAGTAAATGAGGCAAGTGCCTCTCACCATAAAGTGATTCAGGTTAGAAGAAATATCTTTAACCTACTTGCAAGAAGTAGGGTGAAGTGGAAATTTTGCACAGTTCAGGCAAAGAGCTATTTATATGTGTACTGAAACTGAAAGCAAGATAAAGCGGCCTCTGGAGATCGTGAGCTCAATGTTAGCTAGTAATCAAAAGCTACTGGACAGCTTCTTCACTAAATGAAATGTGTTGATGCATCAGATTTATGTTTCATAGAAAGGTTTTCCAAATTCCAAAGACAATGGATTGGGTTGGGGAAGTGAGAAATATCTACCTTGAGTCAAGAGTCAAACTGAAATTGGACCAGAGAAAAATAAGGTTAGGGAAGATAGTAAATGACGTATCAAATTTAAAGGCCAGCCACCCTTTCATTGTGTGACAGTCTTTTATGAAGAGCATGATGCGTGACAATTTGTGAACAGCTTAATATACTGTACTTCACAGTTCAATAGGTATCCAGTTCATAAAAAAGAATTGGAAGTTGCTTGTATCTACCTCTGGCCCAAAAGTGGCAATAATTTCAATCCAAAAGAAAAGCTCAAGATGACCTAAAATGATTTCTACTTATTTATGGGGTCTATAGAAGTACAGTAAGAACAGTTTGGTAGAGTGTTTAAAGCATCAGGCTGCAAACTGGGAAACCATACATTCTAGTCCCACTTTAAGCAGAGTCAGCTGAGTGACCGTTGGTGGGATTCAAATTTTTTTTACTACTGGTTCTGTGGGCGTGACTTAGTGGGTGTGGCAGGGGAAGGATAATATAAAATATCTAGTCAGAGGTGATATTTGTCGGTTCTCTGAACTACTCAAAATTTCCACTACCGGTTTTCCAGAACTGGTCAGAACCTGCTGAATCCCACCTCTGGGTCAGCCCCTTCCTCTCAACAAGAGGCAACAGCCAACCACTTCAGAAATCTTGCCAAGAAAGCTTAGTCTTATCCACACTGGCAGGAAGGCAGTCACGCAGGCAGGCAGGGGATAAATACAACTGGAAAGAGCAAATTAACAAGACAATTAAGGAGAAACAATAAGAAGCCCACTTAATGTCAGAAAAGTAATACTACAAAATACTAGAAAAATGATTCAGCATTCCTAAATAATTAAAGGAAAAGTTTATGAGTTAACTTTGAACAAAGTAAAAAAAAAAAAAACCCAGAGAACCCTAGGGATTGATAACTCTGTTGAATGCAATTTTGCTTATATAGTTTCCAATATTATAGCTTTTGCCTTGCATTTATATAACTTTTGAATATTTTATGTATATTATCCCATTTATTTGTGCATGTATTTTTTATTAAATGTCATTCTTAATGTATGTATTTTTCCTAATGATTTTCCATTTATACACACTCACACACATATTTTCCTATTTTTGTTAATATTAACATTTTCAATTTCCTTTCTAAACTAATAAACCTGGGGAAACATTTTTACATAATTGATATATTGTTTTATGGTCATTTTCAACAATATACACATATGCATGAATTTGGTGTTTTTTTTTTGCATAGTGCTTTGCATTTCTTAAAAAAAATAAATGCTGACGTTTGACCAGAATGATTTGGAATGATTTTGACAGCTCAGGACAAATACAATAAATGTAAAGATAATTCATATGATTTTCAAGAACAACAGTTATATTACAATCACTGTCAGTGACTAATTTACCTCCCGGTGAGAGATCCATTATCAATAAACTACACTGTATTCATCTGGGACAAATTTAAACTTGATTGTGAAAAAAGTAATTAAGTAGATCATACTCAGATAAACATGTAAACCTTCATCATAATATAAGCAATTAAATACTGAACCAGTTTTCATATCCCTTTCATGGAGAGGTCATGACTATTAGACAATTCAGATCTTGCTCATACTCAATCTACTTTAGAGGAAAATGTAATGAAAAACTGGTAACTAGATTGCTGTGTCACTCAGTTTCAGATGGCTGCTGAATTATAATGATTTCTATCCCTCCTTATCCAAGATGATCATAGTTTCTGTAGTCCTTACTGTTGAGGGTATGCCATTCTGGAAGAATATGAAAAAGAGTTAAGGCAATAGAAAACATCTAATACATATCTAACAGACTTTGTTATATTAAATGTATATTAAGGAGCGGTTTCAAATGAAGAGCATGATATTGTTTTAAATTAATGGATATTTATATACAATTCAAATGTGGTATTTGCACACAATTATGCCATCTTTACTCCAATAAAGTATTTTTACAAATTAAAAATGTTTTTATACAGATTATACATATAATTAGAGTTGAAAGGGACCTTGTAGGTCATCTAGTCCAACCCGCGCCTAAGCGGGAGACCTTGTACCATTTCTGACAAATGGCAATCTAATCTTTTCTTGAAAGTCTGAAGTAATGACGCTCCCACAACTTCCGAGGGCAAGCTGTTCCATTAGTTGATTGTTTTCACTGTCAGAAAGTTTCTCCTTATTTCTCCTTAAATCTCTCCTTGTTCACTTTCCATCCATTATCCCTGATCTGGCCTTCAGGTGCTTTAGAAAATAGCTTGACTCCTTCCTTTCTGTGGCAGACCCTCAAATATTGGAAAATTGCTATCATGTCTCCCCTAGTCCTTCTCTTTACTATACTAGCCATGCCCAGTTCCTGTAAAATTTGTCATAATATAAAATTCAAGTGAAAAAAATATAGGGAAGTGGATGAGGGAAAGAAAGGAGAAGATAATAATAAGTTGGGGGTGAATGAGGGAAGAAAAAAAAATCACTGACTTCCAAATTTTTGTTTGTGCAATAAAATACAAATTAAGATTGCAACCTCAGCTTTTTATTTTTTCATATCTAGTAAATATTAGATACTAGCCAACAATAATCTAATAAACAAAACCCATGTCAACTTTTCATGAGCACAAAGTCTAGAAACATTTTCTTAGTAGAAATAAAAGTGGATATATTCTTTTCCTTAATTAAAACAGTTAATTTTGTCAACTCTGCTAGCTCCATTACTTTTTCCATGCACGCTTCAGCTTAAAAAAGACATATTAAATACAAACAAAATAGGTTATTCAGTTCTGCATAGCATTCCAATTCCAAACTCTTAGATGAATACATTTAGCATTCTGGCGTTACCATAATATTATTTTCTAACTATATAGTTTCTCCATGATCTCTTTTCTTTGGTCGTACTGGTGGAGGCTATTGTCATCTGTGTAGTGCACTGGGGATTTCACGGTATGATTTGGAGTTGCTTTGAATAATTAAACCCAGATAATCTTCACTGGAGCCCAAACAACCTGTTGGAAGGAAAATCCACCTGGTTTGGTTCCAAGCTGGGAGAAAAGATGCTGGAAACAACATGGAGGCTGGAGGCTGATTGGAAAGAAGGTCCATTTTATTGACGAACAGAAGCACCAGAGTTTGTGGTTTTGGGGCAGCTGAACAACCAGTGTGATGAGTACATGGATTTTTATGAGTTCGAGAGATGCTGCTAGGGGTCTATGTCTGAAATGCCTTTAGGAGATCGATGTAGTGAGCTCTATGTCTTCTGCTAAATGATAGTGGGTTAATCCTATTATGTCCTGAAGGATCATGTCCTGTTCTTCTTAATCCCATCACCCTGAAGCTGAAGGTCTTTTGTTTTGTAGATAGGCTGGCTCAGTCTTTCTTAATGGGCACAAAATATCTGCTGGGAGGGGAGGGCTATTAAGAAAGACTGATTATTTCTGTCTTTAAGAGTATATGTTTTCGTTTTTCCCTTTGGGGAAATATAATTATTCTGCCTTTTTAATATTTCCCAAAATATTTCTTTTTTTCTTGGGATAAAGCCATGTCTTCCCACAATCAAACACCAAAGAAGGCCATTTCTCTCATTAGGTAACCCAGAAGAAGATTAAGCATTTTCTTCTGTGCAGAGATAATTGAGAATGAAAATGGGCTCCTTCACCTCACAATGCTTAAGTGAAAAATAGAAGGCTAAAATCTGCTGAAAAGTGATTCACTTCATTAAAAAGAGAACAATTTCCTGCTGCCAGTGATAAGAAAGCTGTTGTTCCCTTTGTTCAGGGATGGGATTCTACCAGTTCACACCTATTTTCTAGAACCAGTTTTTAACATTCTAAGCAGTTTGGAGAACAGGTTGTTGGAAGAAATTACTGGCCTAATCCTGTAAGGAAGGCAGGAAGGAAACATTCTGGTGTTGCTTACAGAAACTGCCTCTCCATTAACCCTTATTACATTCTTGGCAGGACTAGACTTCCTGTCTCAGGAACTTCTCTGGAGTTTTTTTCCCCTCTCTTTGCTGGTACTTTGCTTGTGTGGAGTGACCATTGATAAAATTGACTTATGACCACTTTTCACACTTAAGACTGTTGCAGCATCCCCACAGTCACGAGAGGCGAGGCGAGGAGATGCGTGCCTCAATGTGAGTGATGTTGAGTTGGCTGCGCCCAGCCAATAATATGACCACCAAACCACGCCCACCAACTAAGCCACTCCCACAGAACCGGTTGTTAAAAAATTTGAATCCCACCCCTGCCTTTGTTGTATTTGGGGTAAGGAAAATTAAAAACAAAACAAAACTGAAGTATATAAAGATCACATCGATGAGATAAAAGATGGAGATCAAATAAATGTAAGGCAGTTTATCTCATATCGGCATACATTGCAATTAGGTTCTAGATCTTGTCCTTTTTTATTATTCCTTAAGCCTGAAGACAGTGACTAGTTTTATTTCATCCCTGTGCAACAGCTATCATGTTTGGTTCAAAGTCTGCAAAGAAATCGCACAATTAGAATTAAAACAGCAAATTGAAGTGGGAGGGAGGGGGAGCACCTTGAAAATCATTGCACTTTATCTGGATTTTATAAAAAAAAATCACTCCATGCTACATATACATTTTTGAAGAAAATGTATGTCTTTTTTTAATCATGTAATTTCCTTGAATATATTAGTTCGGGATAGCCCAGTGTTTTTCATACATGGCCATTTTGAGATGTGTGGACTTCAAGTCCCAGAATTCCCCAGCATGGGGAATTTTGGGAGTTGAAGTCCATACTTGTTACAGTGACCTAGTTTGAAAAACACTGGGCTGGCCAATTATTAAATAGTTTTAAAAGCAGGATTCTCTTCAATTTGTTTTTATTGTTGCCTCCTAACAGGAAGACACTTAGAGTGATATTCTTTCATTTCGTTGGGGACAAAAAGGTCCCCAACTCTTCCTTCTTCTAACCTACAATATGGCTTTTAAAAAGCAAAATTTGGCTTTAGCATACTTAAAACAGAACAGAATCAGAGATTCAGTAATAATATCTTAATTTATTATAACATTTAATCAACCAGGGGTGGGAAACAATGAGAGTGACTTTTGGTTCCAAACATTTCTCTTAAAATGCAGGTGATTTAGTAAGGCCTAGACAAGTCTTGAAAAAATACATGACATAATTAAACATTTGTCAACCCATTTTGAAGAAATTATTTCCTCAGCCCTGGTGGGTTTTATATATATATTTAAGCAAGATTTTATTCACTTAGTTTATGCTGTCATTTGTGATCTGACAGCTGTTTGGAACCCACTCAAGATAGCAAGTTGTATTTAAAAAACTCTAAAAAAAATCAAAGAAAATGTATTGGAATGAACTATTTATAAAATAGTTTTCATCTAATGATAAGAGCAAAATGACGGCCAACAATGAGTCTCAGCATATATTGTTTTAATATTGACCTTTTTAAAATTGCATGAGAGCCTAAGTTTTTTTCTTTAAATAGAAAGAAATAGATTCAGCTGAATCTAGTCAGCATTTCACCCAAAACTGCTATAACAGTTTACTTGTTTGATAATATTTATGCATGCAGCGAGCCAAGAATCAAATGAATTGTTATCTTGGAAAACAGCCAGACAGTCAGAAGATCTTGGGTTATGTTTAACATTTGTAAGAGCTTTAGGAAAACAGGCTAGAAATGAAATGACAAAAATGTCCTTCCAGGAAGGAAATAGGTCATTTTCAGCAAAGATCTTTTAAAATTCATAGCTTAAAACACAATAAATAAAGCACTTTCATCCGCACAAATATTTCTCTCTTGGGCATAAATATGATGCAAACAAAACCAGGAGGATTTATGAAAAAAGGTACTAAATAAATAGATAAATTCAGAAAACACCACTGATCAGTGTTGTATGAAGCCATATATTAATTCAAGACAAGTTGAAATTAGTCTTGTTCAGCATTCATCTACAGAAATTGTCTGATAAACTCATATAAAACAGTTGAATTACAGAACAGGCAATAGGTATTTGGTACATACCCCAAAGCATTGTTTCACCTTGGTTTACCATGGGAATCAGGAATTTAATGTATTTCTATATTAAACTTTTTCACTTTTTATATAAAAAAACCTACACACACACACACACACACACACACACGTATACATTCCTACTGTATATACATGGATACATACATTTAAATATCAGCAAATCTTTGTAATTTGCAGAAGTTTTTCTGTTCCTCCTGGAAGAAGACTGGATTGAAGAATATTTGTGTGTGTGTGTGTGTGTCTGTGTTGTGTTGTTTTTTCTAGTTTCTCACTCAATTATTATGGTTGGAGGTCTGCAAGATGTAATGGGACAGGCCATACTAATATAGTAAAATAAATACAATTAAAAAAACAAACCCTGCTAGGCAGAGAAATTATCCTGCCTTTTTTCCCACCTGTTCTTATTGAATGTGATAAAACAGAATTTGCTTCAGAAAATAAATTTAGTTCCAAGATCATTGAGGGCTGTATGTTTCATTGTATAATCATTTTTCCAGTAGTCTACAACCTTCTTGGATTCTCTGATTTCTTCTATATATTAAAGTACTTCATTCCATAAGGCATTTTCAGTAACAAGCTAATGTTACCGGCAAATGGGTGTCCATTCTTTCCCATATCCTGGAGAAATTTGGATAAATTTATCTCTCACAATATTTTTGGTGCCCCCAGAAACAAATTCAATATTAACAGAAATATATTTCAGAGCCTTGAATAACTCTATAAGGCAAGTGGCAGAAATAAATCTGCAAATGTGGTGATGCTTAGTCATTGGTATATTTTTCCCTGGCATTGTCATGATTTAAAAAACTTTAAAAAGAGGGAGATGTGCATACTCTTAAAAAAACAACAACATACAGGATAGAACAAACACAAACCACCTACCATTATTAGTGTCTGGTTGACTGTGCGACCAACCATAATAACAACAGTGATCCCTTGGATAGTCCCATCGACACAGGAGTGATATTGGCCACTTTGGGGACCTCTGATTTAACTGATGTGATCATTTCTGATATTAACTGTGACTGTCTCAAGGATGCTTTTTCAAAAAGCAACTAGACTTTGCTTTTCCCTAAGAAAAAAATGGATTTCCTAAGAAAAAACTGACTCCCTGGGCTTTATTTTGTGTCGCTAAGTATCTCTTAACCTGATAGGCTTTGAGGACCACAAGAAAAGTAGGTCCTAAAGTCAATATATGAAGGAGAGAACAAAGGTCAGAAAGAAAAATGCTCTTCTCTCATATCCTGAATCCAATTTCTCAGAATTCTCAGAATAAAGCACATAATCGTGCCTACCGTCCCTGTCCTATTGTCCCCAATTATTAGTACCTATTGTATTTATACATTATGTTTATTCTTATTTCTATTATATTGCAAGCATTTGACAAATAAATAAATAAATAATAATAAAATATTTTATAATAATAAAATAAATTCAAATTTCAGCAGCAAGATGATCTTGTGTGAAAAACTTAATAGCAAGAGCAAGAACACTTTGGCTTATCTATCATTTCATAGTGCTTTATAGCCCTCTCTAAGCAGTTTTCAGAGTCAGCATAGTGCCCTCAACAATCTGGGTCCTCATTTTACCAACCTCGGGAGGGTGGAAGATTATGGCCTTAGAATGCTATGAAACGCTACATAGAGAGACCCCATTTGCAAACAACTTAATTAATATATCCCATGCAAATACATGGTAACAGATGAGCCTAACAGGACATATCCAGTCTGGTTTCCAGCGAGGCTTAAAAACTGCAGCTGTATTCATTGCCCTTACTGCAAGACCATGTGGAAGAAGGGTCTGCCAGGTTTTGACCTTCCTCGCCAGCATCGGTCAACTCTGGACAGGATCCTTGCCCAACATGGTGTCTGCCAGGACTCATTGTTGAAGTGGGGTCCTGTCTCTACCCCCCAGTGTGACTGCGGTACTCCTCGACAAAATATCCACCACATTGTGTCCAAATATTCATCAAGAATTCACTCTGGCTCAATGTCTAATTTTTTTTTTCAACATAGACCACCCAGTCCTTGAATAGCTGGGTGGACTGGACATTAACATTTGAACCAGAGGTGGTATTCAGCAGGTTCTGACCAGTTCTGGAGAACCGGTAGCAGAAATATTGAGAAGTTTGGAGAACCAGCAAATACCATCTCTATGTATACTCCCATCAAGTCCCAGCTGATCGGCTGGGTCTTCTTTTGTTGCCCTGCATAGGAGAACAGAGCCGGAAAGCAGGTTAATGGGGTGGAGAGGGAATGGGATTTTGCAATAACCTTCCCCTGCCATGCCCATCAAGCTACGCCATACCCAGAGAACCTGTAGTAAAAAAAATTGAATCCCACCACTGATTTGAACCACTGTAAGTCCATGTATTTGCTATATGCTAAGAAAATAAAATATCTGCCATCATTCATTTGTTCTGCTTGTATGGAATAATTGAATATTTGTTATTTACTCTAGCAGCAAAAGTATCCTTATGGTTGTGCCAAATCCAGTGTGAGTACCTGTCTGATAAATGCTGAATGAGAAGGCATCAGAGCAAAACCAGTGAACTGGAAAAGCTCAATCACAGCCTTATCCAGCAGAATAATACTCAAATTGCTCAGCCTGCATCCCAATTGATAGGAATGATGGCTTTTTGGACTCTACCAGAATTGGCCCTCACAATGACTGCTGAGTCATACCAGATAGACAAGGTTTGATAGATGATATTGAAATGTTATTAAAGACCAGATTTGAAAATATGCTGGCAAGTGATTCAGGACATTTTGAACTTAGTTCCTGTCAGCACCACCAGTATTCATTATACCTGTCAGCGAAATAGATATTGACGATGCTCCTGCTGCCTCACTGACTATTTTATTGTCTTAATTTTTAATTAATGATAAGAATGAAAAAAAAAGTTACCTATAATAGGGAATATTACAAAGGCAGGATATTAGACCCATCAATCATGCATCTGTTATTTCATGAGTGCAGCCGGTTTTCTAATTTTCCAAAGTTAGATTTGCATACAGGGGTTCAAATTTAATGAGAAAGGAAACTTCATATTTGAGAGCTTGTCTCATCAATAAATTAGCTCTCTGAAATGCATACACAATGTGCCCGAATCCCTTCCTGTTATATATCAGGGAGAAAATGCAGTATGTTAACACCTCCATTATAAATCTCAGGACCTTGTTTATGCATTGAGGAGTGGTTCTAAATGGCACATCAGAATGAAAGCCAAATGTAACTATTAAAAACAAGTGTTGCCTTCATCAGTATCCAGCACTGCTACGAAACATTGGTGCATGCCAGCAAATGTTTAATCTCTTCTGCACCCCTGCTGCCATGACATGTATACATTGTCACACAAGCAGATAAGCTGCCAGATGTTGCACTGAAGACAAAGAACAGAATATATCACCTGTGAAATGTTTAACACAACTCAGTATTGGTGGTGCTGACAGGAACTAAGTTCAAGCTTAAATGGCTGTAACTAGGGTTGAGCAATGTAGCCAAATTAAGGGATCTTTGGGAAACTTGTTGCAGAAATCATTGGGTTGCATATCCCAGAATAATGCATGAAACTTTTCTAACTAAGTGGAAATATGCATATAAACAGGAAATGGATATCCAGGTTGGAGGGTATCATGAGCATTTCTGTGACATGGCTTTCTTTCTTTTTTGTTTAAAAAAAGATTTTCAAATCTCTAATTACATTAGCAGCATTGTGTCATTGGTAATACATATATTTACTTTTATCCCTAAACATCAATTCTTATTTCTGTGTTCTATCCATGTATACCACCTATCCCAAACCGAATAATGGTCCAATTCGTCCTTGCCTTTTAATTCCACTGTGAGTGTATTCATCTCCACACAGTCCAGTATTTTCTGTATCAGGTTCTCTTTGGATGGTATCTTTTCTGTTTTCTAGCCCTGTGCATCTTCACTACTGTTATTATGTGTAGAATGATGTATTGAATATATTTGCTAAATTTCCCCTTAATTATTCCTAATAAAAATATTTCAGGTTTGAATTCTAGTTCGTGTTCTGTAATTTCTTGTAACCATCTTTGTATCCTCATCCAGTATTTTTCAGCTTCTGGGCATTACTACTACATGGGAAAAAAAGGTTCCCTCTTTTTGTTTGCATTTCCAACATTCTGATTTTGTATTCGGATATATTTTGGCCAGTCTTGTTGAGGATCAATGCCATCTATAGAACATTTTATACTGATTTTCTTTGTATTCTGTTAACAATATTAATTTGCAATTTTTAATCCATATTCCTTCCCAGTCTTCTACTTTTATATTATGACCTATGTTCCATGCCCAGGCAATCATTGGTACCTTCACTATCTCCTCTTCTAATTCCACTTCTAAAAAATAACTATATGTTCTTGTTATGAATGTTTCCTCTTTGCCTTTCAAAATTTGGCCTAATTGTTGTAAATCTTTTTCAATTTCATGTTCTTCTAAATCCTTTCTAAATTTTGTCTGAATCCATAAATATGACCACCAATCTACAATTATATCCTGTTCTTTTAGTTCTTCAGTTGTTTTTAGATTCCCCTGATTATCTAATAATTCTTTATATCTAATTATTTTCTTTGTATCCCTTGTGTTTTGATATAATATTGCTTCCATAGGTGAGACCCAACTCGTTAATTTCATATAATGTTTTCTTTTTACTTTTTCCCGTGTTTGTATTAGTGATTTCCTTATCAGATGTCTGTGGAAGTATGAATGTATCTTATTTTTTTGTCCCATAGAAAGGCATGCCATCCTGCTTGAAGGTCATGACCTTTGACTGCTAACATTCTTTTATTTTTCAAATTTATCCACTCCTTTATCCACATTAGAACTGCTGCCTGGTAATACAATTCCCATTTTGGGAGTCCAAGCCCACCTCTACTTCTACTATCTTGTAGCAGACATGACTTTCTTTTGATATATCTTTCTTCACATTAATGGCCTGCAGTCTCCCTAGGAACATATTATGGGAAAATTCTTCTTGGTAGAGAAAAATTGATAACCAAGTAAAGTTTAGAATAATGAGAACTTTTATGCAAAAATATAATTGCAGGCTTTTGAGCATTTGCTGTTTCAGAGATGCAATTTTCTTCTTCCTTCCTTCCTCTATAATCATCTGAAAGAGACAGAGAACAAACACAAAGAAAAGTACTGTATGCACTTAAAATAAACAGTCTCAGGAGTCTGTTCTAACTTGCTGGTAAAAATCATGGTGAAATAAACATATTTTTTTTGACAATTTTATAAAAGCTGGGGAGAGATGGCCAAATTTCTGAATGAAATCATTTCAGAGTACACAGGCTACAACAGTGGGGGCCTCTCCACAGTTCATGGTGGGCTGAAGACTATTAGCATTACCAGATCAGTAGATACAACTCTTATAAGGTGAACCCAATGCTATAACACACTAGGCTGTATTTTGTGATCACGAGTACTTGAAACTAGGGTCAGCAGTCTCCTAGTATTCATGTACTGTTTTGATATGTTTTTATTTTAAATAGACAAGGAAACAAGACTACTCCAGGATAATATTCAGCAATATAATTTTCTTATCATAACCTTGGTATAGAATATTGGAAATTGGTTCAAATCATTCTTAGTCATAGATTTTCTCTTTTCGTCTTCTTCCAGTGCGTTCACCATACTGTAAAGTTCAAAGCTAATTTATCCATCTGTTCTGACCAAGGCTTCCTGAGACTGTAATTAAGCATATGCTTAGTTCAAACAACTCTTGTTTTATTTCAATGCTGGGAATTATCTGCATTCCCAGCCTGTAATGAGTCTCAGACAGTCCCTCGAGATAAGCACCCACCTTTATTTCCTTTGAATTGCTGCCAACAACTAAAGTGCCAGATTAACTGTAAAAAACCAACTGAAGTACAAAGTCCACACAGAGCTTCAAGGTTTAATCTGAACAGACTGAATGGCTTTACTTACTGCATGTTCTTACCTTTGCATGTCCTTTACTCCTGAGTCACCCCTTTTGTCTTAGCAGCTTTTGCCTTCTAGCAGCTCTGTGCACATGCACACTGGAATAGGCTCCCCTTGTTCCTCTGCCTCGCTGCTGCCAGACTCTGGAGGTTCTGGAGTCAGCACACAACTCCCAGATGGTCCTGGCCCCCTGTCTGCATCGGATGCAGGACCCTCATCCGAGTCCTTCCCAGACTCCTGGACTGGTCTCCATTCTTCCCTACTGTCCGATTTCGCTGCTGCCTGCACAGGCTGCCGGCAAAACACAACACTGTCTGTCTGTCTGTCTATTATCTATCTATCTATGCCATCAAGACCCATTCACCTGATATCTACACAGCTATGGTACTGAACAGTGATGGGATGCTGCCAATGTAACAAGGGGTTCACTAATTGCACGCTTCGTATGCACACGTGCGCTTTGCATGTGTATGCACTTGATGCATGCTGCGTGCGTGCTCGGTTTTCGAAATTACTTATCTTCGATGTTACTTCCGGGAAATAATACAGCTGAGGAGCGTCAATCTGCTCTGCTGTGTGAATCAGCTTATCAGGTATAGGTGAGTACAGTGTATGGGCAGGTGGGTGGGCCCACATAATCATCAGAGTGAACCTGTTCTGAGTCAGCTGATTATTGGAGCTAGGGTTCACCCAAACTGGTCCGAACTGGGATAATACCACCCCTGGTACTTAACAATTTCATTGGTGGAATTCAATTTTTTTTACTACCGGTTCTGTGGGCGCGGCTGGTGGGCATAGCATGGTGGGCGTGGCAGGGGAAGGATACTGCAAAATCCCTATTCCCTCCCCACCCCACTAACCTGCTTTCCAGCTCCATTCTCCTGTGCAGGGCAACAAAAGGAGACCCAGCCGATCAGCTGGGACTCAATGGGAGGCAGAGAATAGATGGGGGAGGGGGGCAGTCAGAGGTGATATCTGCCAGTTCTCCAGACTACTCAAAATTTCTGCTACCGGCTCTCCAGAACTGGTCAGAACCTGCTAAATACCACTTCTGCATTTCATGTGACCTTATTGTGATAAGCAAACAATTGGCTGAATCCTCAAATTATGAGGAAAGTAGAGGACAATACATCAAATGAACACATGATAGCCTGGTATATCCACAAATTCAGAAAAATCACCCTTTGAGGTTTTTTCCCCCTTTCCGAGAGGAAAACAAAGCGAAAAAGAACAAATAAATCATAAACTGAACGGAAAGGTTTTTTGGTTTTTTTTTGTTTTAGGAGTGAAGCCCGTATGAATTATTTCTGAAAAGCTTTAACCTTCAGTCAAGTTTCAGTATTGAGAAGTGCTTGAGGGAGGAAAAACACAATAAATTGAAGAGGAGATTGAACTGATTAGAGGAAAGGCAACGGGGAGATCAAGTGTTTGTGTTCATATTATTTGAAAGTGTCTAGTTCTGAACCACCAAACCGTTTAAGAGTCCTGATAATTCTTTTTTTTTTTTTTTGTATGAGCTCAGCATAAATAATCTGCATCTTAATCAAAGAAAAAAAGAGACAAATGGACAAATGGAGATCCTTAATTCTGTGTACTTTTTACTGAGAATTGGACCGAGAAAGCTTCAAGCGAATTACGAATTTCCCATTTCAGCAACATACAATTTGAAGTGAACATATTCCACTTTATTATGATGCTCGGTTTGCATGTTCCAATCAGTATTCTGTCATATCCTGAATAATAGATTTATCTTTCCCAGTCCTTGCCGGAAAGTGATCGCTGAAGTAAATTGGGAAGTCACTGGGCCTAAATAGAGCAGTGACATCTATTATTGTGGTGAACAGAAAGGGGTAATATATCCCAAAACAAGATTTTAATCTTATCTGCTTTGGGGAAATAGGATATAATTTTTAACTAGGAATGTTCAACAAAATAGAAATATTACCTGTAGTAAGATAAGATACAGATATTTGAATGAAAGTAATTTTCTAAATTCAGCTTTCTGAATTGGATTGTTGTTGGGTTTTTTTCCTTCAAATCATCAGATTAATTGGATGACTCTGAACCTGATGATCTTTATGCAGGTACAGAAATACTTTTTCTGAGTCATATCAATTTTCTAAATGGCCCAATTTATCATCTGATTAGGAAATATGAATTGAATTGAACATATGATGTCACTTTGACTATATTAATCAAGTTGACCTTTCAAGTTGGATCTACTCTAATCTGCACATCTCAAGAAATATTGTAGCTTGTTTCTTTAATCTGCTGTTTTTAACATTTCCTCCCCTTTTTTCCCTCGGTCAGTTCTAGCCACCAAATTATTACTCTTACCTTTTTTTGAACTTTCTTTTATATTTTGCTCTGTTATTTTTACTGTTTTATTGGTTGCAATGGTTCAAGTCCATTTTAGGGTGTTCACTGTTACAGAAAAAACGTTATAATGCTGGTGTTATCAAAATCTTTTGGTGACCATTTTCAGAATACCACAAATGTCAACTCATAAAACATTTTGTATACACGTTTTATAGTTGACAACAAAAAGAGGGGGGGAGTTTCAAAGATCAGGCAACAGTGTGGAATAGAAAGTACACTCCATTCATATTTTCTTCAAAGACTGATTAGATGGTTGAAGCTTCTGCCACTAAAAAATCTAATTGGAGAACATGATTAATGACTCTTGGCTATGGATGTTTTTTGTTGGATGATACACCCAGAGGGATGGGGGTGGGGGAAGCAGGATCAAGGGTGACAGTGAATTATGTATCTCGGAGTTGGCTACGCCCAGGTTAGTGCTGGACGTAGAATGTTAACTTCAAATAAATCCTCTTTAGTTTTGGGAGTGTGGCTCGAAGCTCATGATTTAATTAGAGTAACTGCCAGAATCCTGACAATAAACTCCTGAAGTATTTTTTTGAAAATCAATAAATCAATATAAAAACAATGAAATTAAAAGCAACTTTATTGCTTATAGTCAAAAGAAAGTAGCATATGGTACTTTGTTTTAGTGACATATCAGATATAAATATTAAAAGCAAAAGAAATATATTGACACCCTTATATTAAATAAGACAAACTGTTGTATACTTCCAAGAAGAGGTAGGTACAATCAAGGAAATCTGTATAAAAGACAGAAATGGGTTCCACCTAATATTTATTGCTGGAGGTACCTTTAGATAAAATGAGTTGTCTTCTTTGTGAAGTGTCTATGGAGATTCTCATTCATCCAGGTCGTGGTTGTTCCAAAAGTGCTTTTGGAAAAGACAACTTTGTCATCCAAGAAGCTTCCTCAGTTCTGAATGAATGGTGACAAATGGAAGGATTTATATTCCTTTTCTTTCAACTTTTTTTTTATTAATTACTCATTAAAATGTTGTACACAGTGTGATCATCCTGGCGTCTTCTTTTCCATACAAGCTAAAGTATATGATACATATCTTATATACATTTATACAATTGACTTATCCAGCATGTACAAATATATTGTCTTTTCCATACAAGCTAAAGTGTATGATACATATCTTATATACATTTATACAGTTGACTTATCCAGCATGTACAAATATATTGTCTTTTCCATACAAGCTAAAGTGTATGATACATATCTTATATACATTTATACAATTGACTTATCCAGCATGTACAAATATATTGTCTTCTGTGCTATTAGTTTTATATCCATCGTTTTGTCTATCATATTCAATTATAATTACACACATAACCTCAAGGATTTGTATTCCTTGAATTCACCTGATTGTTAGCACTCTTTCTGAGAGTTCTTCTATTCTCCATTCAGAACTGAAGAAGCTTCTTGAATGATAAGTGAAACGTCTTCAGGCAAGAACAGAAAGACTGGTACCCTTTTGAAAGAGCACCTTTGGAACTCATTGCAAGGTGTTGTACTGCTTTGGTTTGATCATATTTGGAATACCATATCCAGTTTTGGTCACACCACAATGCAAAAAAGATGTAAATGCACTCTAGAAAGAGAACAGAGAAGAGCAATAAAGATAGGTAGGGAGTGGATGCTAAAGTATATGACAAATGGTTGCAGAAGTTGGATGCGTCTAGTCTAACAAAGAAAAGGACTGAGGTGACATGACAGCATTCTTTCAATAGGGGCTGTCAGAGAAGGGCTCTTACAGAGAAGAGTGGATTGATCTGTTCTCCAATGTGGATTGAGGGCAGGACAAGATGTAATAAATGGAAATCTATCAAGGAGAAATCCAACCTAGAACTAAGAAGAATTTCCCTGACAGTGAGTACAATTAAGTAATCAACATTTTAAAGAAGAGTTTGGACAGTCGTTTGTCCAGAATGGCAGAGGGACCATTCCACACAGCAGAGGGTTAGACTAGAACACCTTCAATGTTCTTTTCAAGTCTGTTATTTTATATTCCACATTCTAATAGTAAATGAGGAAGACAGACCTCTTATTTCTTTGATACTCACTTGAGCATTCAGCCATAATACTGTTTTACACAATAAGATGTATTTGCAAATATGTGCATCACACATTGCCAGGTAATAGTTGTCATTTACAGCTCCAGTAGACAGCACTTCATTATCACCTTTTAAAAACAAAGAAGTTCACTTCAATGGAGGCTCACATGCTGGGCATAAGGAAATCACACAAGAAACATAGTTTTTTTAAAGTTGTTTGCACAAAAAACTTTAACTTCTGTTCAAATAAGTGGGTTGTTTATTGAATGGGCAAAAACTTCATAGCCATCTATTAACTTCATCAAGTCTTTGCAGTTGCAGTTTTGTGCAGTTATTCCTCAGTAAATTTAACTCTTTGGTGTGAAATACACATTTGATTTTTTTTTTTAAAGTATCAAATGTATATTTGTGGTAGGTGGGAAAGTGGGTGGAAGGAGGGAAATGTCAAAATAAGTGTTGTGCTGTGGCAACACAAGTTTGTTCTGTTTTGTATATGCCTTATGATATCATGCATACAATCAAAATGGGCAGACATGGCATCCCATTTTGTCATTTTGATCAAATTGTCAGAATCTATGGGTGTTGTTGTTGCTACGTTCAACATTTAGGATTAAAATTTCCCATAAATCTTCTTATGTGTCAATATGTCAAGCAATTAACTACATTTTGAGAGAAACTTCTAAGAACTCATTAGATGGCGGCAATTTTTTGAGATTTTATACAAGGACATCACATTTTTACAAGACTTCCCTGAAATTTCTTGAGATGCCCAAAGTCTTAAACAAGATCTTTGAAAACAAGTTCTCTGAAAAAGGAGATTGCTAAAAATTCAAGAGATCTTAAACAAGAAAAAAAAATAGATTACTTGATATTAGTTTATTTAGTTTATTTCATTGTTGTTGCACCTCGTACAACAAAATCAAACACCATCTCATTCATGACCATGAAAATAAATACAAACACACATCCTTCACACTTCACACATTGAACCAAAAACCCACAACACCGCACCAACACTGCACTATACAGTAGAATTCAATAGAGCTACTGCCCTGGGATAGAAGCTGTTTTTCAGCTTATTTGTGCTTGTTTTTAATATTCTGTACCATCTGCCAGCTGGGAATAGTTCAAAAAAGGGGTTCCCAGGATGAGATGTATCTTTGAGAACATTTTGAACTTTCTTAAGGCAGCGGGAGCTATAAAGCTCTTCCAAAGAGGGGGGAGGGCAACTCATGGTCTTCTGGGCAATGATGATAACCCCCTGGGGTGCTTTCCTACCACTGTGCAATTGCCAAACCATACAGAGCTACAATAAGTTAAGATACTCTCTATGGTGCAGTGGTAGAAGGTCACCAACAGTTTTTCATTCAGTTGTTGTTTTCTGAGAAGTCTCAGGTAGTATAATCTCTGCTGGGCCCTTTTGACCAGGGCTGCAATGTGAGCACCCCAGGTCAGGTCCTCTTTTAGGGTAACACCCAGAAACTTAAAACTGGCCACTTGCTCCACTTGGTCTCTATTGATAAGCAAGGGCTGGATGTCTGATCTGTTCCTTCTATAATCCACTATAAGCTCCTTGGTCTTATTGCTGTTGAGGACCAAGTTATTGTCTCCACATCACGAAAGCAACCGGTCCATCTCATCTTGGTAGGCAGATGAGTCCCACCACTGTTGAATCATCGGCAAATTTAGTAATAGTATTACTAGCATGATATTCAAAATTATGAAAAAAAATATGTTGATGAAAAAATGAGGATATTCTTCAGCTAACATTTTACATGTGGGAGTTATGCTGTTGCAAACATATATGTCTAGATATAATATTTCTTTTTTCCTCAGTATTTACATAGAGCTTTATATATACAGTGCACACCAGTCATTCTAAGTCCCAGGTATGGTAGCAGAGCATGGCATTTACAGTGATTGCTAGAACTCTGTCAGTTCATTTCAATGCTGTCAAAGTCAATTATTTATAGTGAAGATGGCTGAATGCAAGTTGGCCAGAGATAACTGGATCGAACAATAGGAATATTTGACACTGTCAGACTTGCCAGTTGTGAGATCTTGGTACTTAGCTGTAAGATATTTCTGTAATAGGAACAAATCTAAACTTAAGCCAGTCACAAAGATGATTCAAATACTCCATATTGTATTCTATTGCATGCCAGTTAAGATTAGATTAATGTTGCACTGGGTTTACTTCAATACTTATAGAAAGCCAGCTTTTTATATATTTTAGTCGTTAGTCCCACCTTTTGTAATCCAACAACATCATTATGAAATGGTAAAATTTAGGTATGTACAGCCATCCAAAAGATTATGTATGATGATATGTTGAGGATTATCTAGAAACCTAAACTTTAATTTTAATTTATTTTTATTTTATTTATTTGATTTGTCAATCACTTACAAGATAATAGATATAAGTATAAACATGAGCAAGAATACGGGAAATAGGTACGAATAAATGGGGACAATAGGACAGGGACGGTAGGCACGATGGTGCACTTATGCACGCCCCTTGCAGGCCTCTTAGGAATGGGGTGAGGTCAATAATGGATAATTTGAGGTTAAAGGAGTGGGGGTTAGAGGATGTAACAACAGAGTCAGATAGTGCATTCCAGGCATTGACCACTCTGTTGCTGAAGTTGTACTTTCTGCAATCAAGTTTGAAGCAGTTTACATTGAGTTTGTTATCTGTTGTATGCTCTTGTATTGTTCTGGTTGAAGCTGAAGTAGTCATTGACTGATAGGACATTGTAGCAGATAATTTTGTGTGCTACGCTTAAGTCTAACCGTAGGCAGCGTAATTCAAGGATGTCCAAGCCCAAAATCTCAACCCTGGTGATATAGGGTGTTCTGTTGCGGGCAGAGGAGTGTAATACTCTTCTCGTGAAATACTTCCGGACTTACTCGATTGTATTAATGTCTGATATGCAGTGCGGGTTCCAGACAGATGAGCTGTATTTGAGTATTGGTCTGGCAAAAGTTTTGTATGCTCTAGTTAGCAATTTGATATTTCTGGAGGAGAAGCTTCGTAAGATTAGATTTACAACTCTTTTTGGCAATGCTGTTACAGTGAAGTCTGATGCTTAGGTCATTTGATATGAGAACTCCAAGGTCCTTGACAGAGTGAGGTTCATCAATGAGGTCATATCTGCCTAGTTTGTATTTGGTGTACTGATTTTTTTTTTATGAATGTGTAGGACAGAGCATTTGTTGGTCAAGATTTGGAATTGACAGATGTTTGACCATTCAGACACATAATCAAGGTCGCTTTGAAGGATAGCAGCATTGTTTTTTGAAGGATAGTAGCATTGTTCAGAACACAGAAGTGAATTTTATAATAACAGGATAATAACAGAATAACAGAGTTGGAAAGGATTTTGAGGTCTTCTTTTTTAACCCAATCTACAAGCAGGAGACTCTATACCAAGCTAACCTTTTCGGCATTGAGTGCCCAAAAGGTATGTGCACGCACATGCCCAAAATGCAATACGAATGCGTATCCCATGCATGCGCCCTGCCCCCATACATGTGCCCTTCCCTGTGCATGCATATGCATCCCTGCACATGCCCCTTGCCCCCACACATGCACCCCACCCCTGTGCATGTGCCCCACCCCTGTGGATGCATGGCAGAGACCCAAAAACCCTTTGGCTGGTGGAAGGCATGTATGCATGTGCATCAGAGCTGACCTGGATGACAGCTCATGTGCCCACATCGAGGGCTCTGTGTGCCACCTCTGGCACATGTGCCATAGGTTTGCCATCATGACTCTATATCATTCTGGACAAATGGCTGTCCAATCTCTTTTTAAATGTTGGGAGTGATGGACCACCCCCAACTTCTGAAGGCAACCTATTCCACTGATTGATTGTTCTCACTGTTAGGAAGTTTCTCCTTAGTTCTAGGTTATTCTCTCCTTATTAGTTTCCATTCATTGTTTGTTGACTTGCCCTCTAGTGTTTTGGAAAATAGGTTGACCCCGTCATCCTTACAGTAGCCCCTCAAATATTGGAACACTTCTATCATGTCACCTTAGTCTTCTTTTCACTAGGTTAGACACACCCAATTCATTTCACTAGACTAGCAACCATTCTTCATATGTTTTAGCTCCCAGTTGTAATCATCTTTGCTGCTCTTTTCTGTACTCTTTCCAGAGTCTCTACATTCCCCAATAAACTGGGGAAGTTTTGATTATAACATTAGCCACAGCTTATCAACTGTATTGGTTCCTGATCTATTTGCAATTTGTTTAATTTTGGCTTTTAAAGTCCTTTTGAACTTGGAGTAACTGAAGGAAAAGTTCTATTTCATATGCCATTCTGATTCCAATATTGATATCTGAGATGTTTTTTGTTTATGAAATATGAAAGGAAAGAAAGATACTTAGGGAAAAAGCTGACTCCATCATCCTGTCATCTCCAAAACTATCCTGAAGGTGAAAGTGAAAGCGTCCTTCCACCTAATTGTTTTGGGGCTAAATTTATCCTAGGATTAACAGCAATGGATGAATCTTCCCCCATGTCTCCACCAACAACTTATAAAGATATAAAGATCTTCATAAACACATGAAGTATAAAAAGTCTTCCAGATGTTCTACCAGAATTAAAATTTAATGACTTGATTCCAAAGAATGAAGGATGGTGGGCAACTTTGCTAAGAAGGCTTTTGTTTCAAGAGATGCAATCCATGAATAGCTGCTTCTGCATAACAGAATAAAAGCATTGGAAGGTACCTTGGAGGTCTTCTAGTCCAACCCCCTGCTCAATTAGGAAACTTTATACCATTTCCAGACAAATGGTTGGCCAATCTCTTGTTAAAAATACTTCCAGTGTTGTGAGCACCCACAACAAGTTGTTCCACTGATTAATTGCTCTGTCAGGAAATTTCTCCTTAGTTCTAGGTTGCTTCACTCCTTGATTCATTTCCACCCATTGCTTCTTGTCCTTCCTTCAGGTGCTTTGGAAAATTGGTTGACTCTTTCTTTTCTCTGGCAAACCCTTAGATATTGGAACACTGCTATCATGTCATCCCTAGTCCTTTAAAAAAAAAAAAATTAATAAACTAGATGTACCTAATTCCAGCAACCATTCTTTATATGTTTTAGCTTCCGATCCCCTAATTATTTTTGTTTCTGTTCTCTGCACTCTTTCTAGAATCTCAACATCTTTTTTTACATTGATGATGGATTAAGTACATACAAACCTACCAACAACCAGTATGGGATTCTAGTTAGGATGTTGAACCAGGAATTGCTAGGTTCTAGTCCATCTTCAGCCAGGGCAACTCAGTAAGTGACACTGGACCAGTTTCTTTTAGCCCAGTACCTCTCATAGGATTGTTGTATTGGAGAAAAATAGGAAGAGGGAAAACTTATGTTCATTACTTTGAAGCCTGAACAAAATGTAAAACTAATAATGTAAGAAGGCAAGGTGTAAATCTATTAAATAGTACATATGTAAATTTAATAAATAATGTCTGAAGCAAATGCACATGTCAGTCCAGTTTAAGGTAATTTTTCCCCTTTTGTTCTCTTCTTTACAGTATAGGATCTTCCGCTTTAATTTCTGGCACATGCATGCAGACTTGTATATATCATCAGGATGAACATATATATCTATTTTGTGGAAAAATACAGAAAGATGTAACTGCCTTGAACTCCTAGGCGACCTCAATCTGACAAAATAAATAAATAAATGAAATGTGGAGTTCAAATCTAAGTAGATAAGGATTAGATAAAGCAATATTCTGATACATCAGGAGTCACTTTCATGTACTGAATGAAAAGGTTTATAACTTTAGGTGGCATTTTTGCCCCCTGGAAGTGATTTGTGTAACTTTCAAACCAGCTTCCAAAGTGTAATTATTATTTTGAACTCAGCTGTATCTATTTTTGAAGTGGTGGTCCAGAGGACCAAATTTGACAAAGGGTATGTTGGTCGTCAGCCTATATAAAAAGTATACCACAGTTTTATTTAACAATTGCATTGGAATTAACTATCAGCAAGATGGAATAATTAGCTCTTTAATTCTGTGGATATATTCATGCCTTTTGAACATTTATATTTTTTGCCAGAACAGGAATACAATTTATATACCTGTTCTGAGTTGTGTTGGCACAGTGGTTAGAACTTAGTATTGCAGGCTAATTCTGCTGACTGCCAGGAGTTCGATTCTCAACAGCTCTAGGTTGACTCAGCTTTCCATCCTTCCAAGGTCAGTAAAATGAGGACACAGATTGCTGGGGACAATAGGCTGACTCTGGAAACTGCTTAGAGATTGCTGTAAAGCACTATAAAGCAGTATAAAAGTCTAAGTGCTATTGCTATATATTTCAGATTTGAACCACTGCTGTCTATTTATTGTCATTCACAGTAGGCTTAGTTATCAATGCATTGTTTGTTCCAAAGCAAAAATGTTACATTATGCACCATAGTAGAAATCTAAATCTCTGTTGCATAACCACAGTGCAGTTTGCTGCACTCTACAGCAATTTGCTTGTCTAGTAACTATGTCTGTTTTGCTTTCAGAAATTGTTGAAGAACACTTACCTGCATCTGTGACTGTGTTATCCCCATTCTCGGAACAGTGAATTCTAAATTCTGCAGAGATCCTTTACATTAAATACTAGGCATAATGTGTACCTTATTTGCACAGGGATTCACTGAAGACGTGTAGCAGTCTCAGCAAATATGAACAGAAGCCTAAAGGTATCCTACTATGCTTGAGTAAGTTCTGTATGCACTGATCTGGGCCATCAATTTTAAGAGTGCTGTTGTCATAGTGGAAAAGTCTGCTGACATTTTGATGGCATATAGGGGAAAAGTGAAGAGAATATCGATTGCATAAAAGATAATGGGACCTCTCTTGTAAATTTAGCAATAGTAATAGCAATTGTGATGGGCAAGAAGCCAACAAAGATGTTCAGAGAAGATGGTCCAGGATGATGTCACCTACATGGGCAGGAAAAAAAACAGAGTTGCTTCTATTCCAACCTCAGTCTTCTTGTAAGCAAAAGACTGTAAAATAAGGATAGAGGATGATAGACAAAGCAAGTTAAACTCACTTGTTATGGAAGAAAGCTCTGCATGATAAACTTGCCACTGATTTCAGTAGAAGTTAATGTCAACTCAGTTTGGATTCAATCCAATAAAACGAAAACATCAGCATCCCATAATACTGAACTTTACTTAACTTTTGCTAGATCTGGTACAGTCAGCTAGGTACTTGCAAACTAGCTGGCTTGGAAAAGTATACTGTCACAGATACAGTATATAGAGAAATAATGGCTTTCCAAAAAAAAATGGTATAATCTTTTGACTTTCATAATGGTTTAATTCAAATTGGGAAATAAGACTGGGAAACTTTGGGTTGAGAAATGAAACTCTCCTGAAATGTACACTTTCCATTCAATATTTTACAAAAGACAAAGACATATCTCACAGAATTCCATATTACTGTAACTTAGCAGGATGATTTTTCTTTGGGAAATTCATATTCTTGTATGGAAAAGGAGAATTAATGATTTGTTTAACAGATAACAGAGTTGGAAGGACCTTGGAAGTCTTCTAGTCCAACCCTCTGCGCAAGCAGAAGACCCTATACCATTTTGGACAAATGGCTGTCCAATCTCTTCTTAAAAACTTCCAGTGATTGAGCACACACAATTTCTGAAGACAACCCGCTCCATTGCTTCATTGTTTTCATACTCAGGAAATGTCTCCTTGGTTCTAGGTTGCTTCTCTTCTTGATTTGTTTCTATCCATTATTTCATGTCTTGTCTTCTCGTGTTTTGGAAAACGTTTATCCCCTCTTTTTTGTGGCAGCCTTCAAATAATGGAAAACTGCTATCATGTTTCCCCTAATCCTTCTTTTTACTAGGCTAGACATAACCAATTCCTACAACTGTTCTTCATATGTTTTTGCTTTCAGCCCTCAAATAATATTTGTTGCTCTTCTCTGCACTCTTTCCAAAATCTCAACATCTTTTTTATACTGTGGTGACCAAAGCTGGATGCGGTATTCCAAATGTGGTCTTACCAAGACATCATAAAATAGTATTAACATTTTATGTGATCTTGATTCTATCACCTATTGTGTGATCTTGATTCTATCATCTATTAATGCAGCCTAGGATTGCGTCAGCTTTTTTGGTGACTGCCGCACATTGCTGGCTCATATTTAATTGATTGTCCAGTAGGATTTCAAGATCCTTCTCATAGTTACTGCTATTAAGCCAGGTTCCACCCATTCTATACCCATATATTTGGATTTTCTTGTCTAAGTGTAAACCTTACCTTTCTCACCAGTTGAATTTTATATTTTTAGGGCCCAGTGTTCAAGTCTGTTGAGATCCTGAGTTTATCTTCTGGGGTATTGACTACTCCTGCTAGTATGCTCTGCAGTAGGAAAAAAAAAAAGAATTGTTTCAGAATTATTCCTTTCACTGGAAGGTTTTAAAAAAAGACAGCCAAATTTGGATGACAAAAGGGGGAATTTAAAAGAGGTATGTAATTTATTTTGCAGCATTTTAAATGAAACATAGAAGGCTGACATATTTTTCCACATATCAGCTATGAGGGCTATGGAAGTTTTTTCCCTCCCTCCGCCCCATTTCTAATAGCCCAGATATTTTTGTTACTCAAATACTAGTCTGATTAGCAGATGCACTCAACCTTGTCTGGAAAATTGCTGCTTCAACAGGTATGTCTTCTTCGGCTTTTTTTCCCCTTTTCTTTTCCCCCCCTTGTGCTAATCTTGTGAAATAGGGCTCAGGGATTACTCTAAATCTCCACATGACAAGATAAGAAAAAAAAAATGCTTCCATGCCCCAAAGGTAGAACCGTTGATGCAGAAAATCACTAACCTGCCAATTTTTCAATGGTTCTGAAGGTTGGGAAAGGGGAAGAATATATCCCTACAACACAGAAATGAGGGCCAGGAGCAGGTTATATGCCACAGCTCACTCAGAAGAATATAAAAATGAATCTGTTGGGGGGGAAAAGAAATGGGAAAGAAAAATGGGGTGTTCTTGGCATTTTTTATCTTTTATAGGAGGAAAAAACAGGAAATGGTGGGAAAATATTCTTATTTATTAAAGAGGAACGATCCTTTCATCAAAAGAGGTTTTTAAGAGAAAGAGTAAGTGTTCACCTGCATTCGAGAAGCTGAATTGCCAAACATAGTTTTTTTTTCCATTAAAAAAAACCACAGGACTATAATCTGTAATTACTCACCTGGGAATAAGCTATGGTAAACTCAATTATTTCTAATACAACTTTTACAAGTTTTTTTTTTCTTCCTCGGGCTAGCATAGCTGAGGAATCTCTAGACAACATGTCTTGGAGACCTCAAAAGAAATGTTTTGGCCTCTTTTCTGATTAACAAATTTTATTAAAAGGTCTAAATTCAATTCCTCAGATGCACGGTGTGGTCTGTGATCTTTCTTCCTATATTTAATCATCTTACATTTCTGATAATTCAAATATATGGGGCTAGGCTTCCATTTGTTTTTATCTCCAGAAGAACAATTCAGTGAAATAGGTGAAGCTAAAAATGTCTGACTAGCCTATAATCATAAGAAAGGAAGAACCTGGGTCCCACTACCAGACTGTAATGCTGCTGATGGTGATATTTTTATCATCTGCCTATGGAATAGAAATAGCAGTTAGACTTATATACAGCTTCACGGTGCTTTACATCCCTTTCTAAATGGTTTACAGAGTCAGCATATTGCCCCCAACAATCTGGGGCCTCGTTTTACTTACCTCAGAAGGATGGAAGGATGAGTCAACCTTGAGCTGGTGAAACTTGAACTGCCAAACTGCAGGCAGCCAGCAGGCAGCAGAAGTAGCCTGCAATACTGCATTCTAACCACTGTACCACCACAGCTCTAACATTTAAAATTACAATTTGGTATCAAGGAAAGAGAAGGCTGTGGAAGTTAGCAACATGCCTCCAATTTTGGTCAATAATAAGTTTATTTGCTTGCTTTTTTGTTTCAATAAGACAAGAGAAATCCCAGTATCATTTCTCAAAGCACATACCCATGCAAGGGCTCTCCCTGAGCTATGTAAGTAATAAGGAAAGGTACATAATTAAAAGTCCAGATACCCACATGCAACTTATCATTCTGATAGCAGAAATGTTTCCATCAATCCACCTGAGAATTTACAACTTTCTTTGTTTATACTTCATGCATTCATGCTGTGAAAAATTGAGGTGTTCAGCTCACACTGTTGGCCTTGCAGTCAAAGCAGAAATGAATAACACATTTTTAATGATATAGTCTCCTCAAATCATATTGTATTTATTGTTGGGATTCATTCTAAATGCTGGTACCTTTGCTCCTCCGAGGTAACACAAGGGTATTATTATTTTATGGCCACAAAAAATAGAAATTTTAGTGCTTAGAAAAAGCTGCTTTATCATACTGTTTGCAACAATTATCATACATATGCACAAATTAACAGTGAACTTTTCATTAATTTCTTTTGCTTCATCAATTATACTTTTTAAACAAATAAAAAAGTAGTGCATGGAAAATTCTATATTAAAATTGAGGATTATGTTTTTGTAAACCAAAAAGTTGACCAAACGGGCTTCTTTGGGGGTTGGACAGATTAAAAGGTCCACAGATTTTCTACCCTCAGAAAACCTACAAGAGATTTTAAGCAGCTCCTGGTGAAATAGGTTCATCAGGGAGAAGGGAATTGGTATGAATTGGGAAAATTTCGACTGAAAAAGAAAACTATTCTCTGAGGATTTCAATTTAATCTAGAAATGCCAGGTCTTTGGTGCCCTTTTAATCCCAGTATGGAGTTCAGGAATGAAAAATCAATGTATCCTATTGACAAGTAGCCTGAGGTCATTAGATGACTTTAACTTATTTACTTGAAACCTATTCTCCCTTTTCAAGGGACTCATTCTTTCTTCAGTCAATGCCAGAAGCTTCAGATTTCAAGCAGCCTCCTACAAAAATAAAATTCCAGTCTTATCCAGACTGGAGATTGATGTTGACCAGAACATCAAGTCTTCTCTGGAAATTATCTAAAAAGAAAACCCTAGCGGCTTCTGGGTTTATTGGAGTGACTCTTTGAAGAATCCTCAACCAGCATGACTATGAAGAATTTGGGAAGTTGGAATCCTTGGATAAGGACAGGGAAGGAGAGGGATGGGGAGAGAGAGAGAGAGAAAGAGAGAGAAAGAGGGAGGGAGAGAGTGAGTGAGGGGGAGAGTGAATGAGGGGGAGAGGGTGGGAGAGAGAGAGGGAGGAAGGGAAGGAGGGAGAGAGGGAAGAAGAGAGGGAGGGAGGAATGGAGGGAGGGAGGGAGAGAGGGGAGGGGGAGGGAGGGACAGAGAGAGAGAGAGAGAGATCTCAGTGCCACCTCCTGGCTTTGCCAAGGCAAGTGGAATACATGGAGACTTTCTCCCACTGAAGCAAAAGATGTGGTGTATTGTACGCAGCCCGTACGTAGATCAATGTCAGATGGATATTTTAGAACCTCCGTTCAAAATTGCTTCAACTGATATTCAAAACATTATTATTATTTCCACCATTCCTAAATGCCAATACTAGCATTCAAATTATCTTTTCCCCCTTTCTTTTTGTACACACACTTAGTATCTCTCTTTATCTAATCATACTGTCCAGCATGCCTGAATTTTTACTTCAAATATTCACTTATCTGGTCCTTATCAGTAACCCTATTCATAAGAAAGGATTTCATTACAATTTGCATTCACTGCATTCTTTTGTCTGCATTCTCTTGTTCCTTGTCAGAGGCAGCATTGACATTCAGCAGATCAGTGTCTCGGTATTCATAAAATAATGTTTATTTCCTTTTTCTTCGCCTCCCATCCCTTTACAGTCTGCTTACAAAAGTAATACTTTCTCTTACAGCTTTGGTTCCAACTTACTTTCACTATAGAACTTTGCATTTTGGCACTTTTATTTGTGTTAGTAGCAACACAAACACCCAATTTCTTTATTCTAACTAGTCTACTTTCAGAAAATTGTTACATTTCTTGAAGGTTTACAAACTTCTTTATACAACACTCATAAAGACTAAGATTACTGAAGGCTAACCAAATTATGGAATTTTCAACCTAACAGCCTTTGGCTGAATTAGTTAGCGCTGTTTGTCTAAAAACAGGAAAACTCAAGAGATACCCTCATAATAAGTTAATTTCTTGGTCTTTCAGAAAAAAAACAAGCACCTGTTTGGTTTGGACCTCAAGGGCACACAGAACTAAAACATATTCAAAAACTCATTCTTATTTGTGTTAGTTATATATGCTCGGAAGTGGAAATGGTAAGCAGCCATATGTTTATAGAAAACATCTTACCCCAGATTTTGAAATTAGCATGTAAAGAAAATGAAAAGCTAACTTTTGCTATAGGGATTCATTCAAGCTGTGATTCAAGTCTTTTGATTACTGCAGCAAGTCCTCTATATTTAATGTTTTGATTAGTAGACAGAGCTAAAATGGAGATGCTTTGATTAGTCCATAGACTCTCCGGAATATCCCACTGGTATTTTGATGTATCACTCCTTCACAAAACATTGAACATATGTAATAAATACTAGATGGACATGGTTATTTTTTTAAAAAAGTAAACTGAAATAGCAAACATCTACTGGGTCCAGTTCTGAATGCCATAATGCATAAAGACTGCCAAGGAACTGAAAAGAATAGAGAGTAAAACACAAGGGCTTTGTAGAGTGCCACAAAGAGCAGTTGAAGAAGCTTGCTTTGCTTAGCCTAAAAAATAGGAAGACCAAAAGGTGAGACGATGGCAGTCTTTCAATACATGGAGGATGTCACAGAGCAGAGGGCAGGGGATATGAATTTGTTCTCTGTAGCACCTGATGTTAAGATGACAATCAATGTGTGGAAGCATCCCTACAACTTTTTGGATAAATTATAAATCTATTGACAGATAACATAAACCAAAATTTTATGGATGAAAATTGAATTTCATTTAGTTAATTTTTAACCTAACTTACCAAACTTCCTCTTTCTCCTACAAATGAGCAAGAGCAAATAAGCGGGAGAGATTGTGGTACATTTTCCAAGATACATAGGTTTGAGTTCTTATTCACTGTATTATTATTGGGTTTGCAATTTCAATCAGAGTTGCTTTTCTTTTTCTGATAGCATCCTCATCTTTAAAAATTACATAACTGCAGGTATAAGCACATGATCCTTTCTATGATTAGCTATAGTGGCACAGTGGTTAGAATTCAGAATTGCACAATAATTCTGACAACTACCAGTGGTTCAATCCTAACTGGCTCTAGGTTGACTCAGCCTTCCATCCTTCCGAGGTTGGTAAAATGAGGAACCAGATTGTTGGAGGACAATATGCTGACTCTGTAAACCACTTAGAGAGCGCTGTGAAACTTTGTGAAGTGGTACATAAGTGCTATTGCTATGATTACAATAGGTGTATGTTTCAAATTTGGCTGTAAGCATACTTTAATTTAATCCATTTTCTACTTTATATTTTATTGATGCAAAATTTGCAAACTTCTTCATGAATGGAGAGAATTTGAGATGCAAACAGCTCATTTTCAGTGGGTAATTAAATCTGAGACGTCAGCCTCATCTTTATTTTATAATAATCCATACTCTAAAGAATGAAAAGTAGAGGCAGTGACTTTCCATGGGGAGGAATGAGAAAACAGACTGTTCCTGATAAACAGTGACGATCACATACACATTCAAAAACCTGGATCATTGCTCCTAGCTTTAAATTATTAAGTTTAATTAGATAATTAGAGGGATAATTATTGTTCATTTCATTTTCATAATTATTCAGGTGATTAAAATGTTAGCATGTGCAGATCATTTGGAGTATTGCCATTTCTCTTTGCCCTAGTTAAGAAAAGTTAACTTGGCGGGGGTGTGGGGGAGAGAAGGAACATAGCTACAAGCACATTTCTGGTAAAGTGGCAAGTTTGTTTGGAGCCTCACATTGGAACGGTGCAATCACACACTTTCTGTTAGGGGTTTAGCCGAACAGAAAGAACGACTCAGAGTTTTCCTCTGATGTAAAACAGATGAATGATGTGCTCTTTTGATCAGAGTACTGACTACTCTGATATTGGTCTTCTGCCCATGCTTGACCATTAAAGCTCAGCTTTCTGTGTGCTGGTTTTCAATCTATAGGTCTCAATTCCATAATAGCCGTACTCATCAAACCTGCCAGGCTGATTCAGGTAATTTATTTTACTGAACATTGGGTGCTGGTGCTGGAACCCTTTCCCTTTGCAGTTAGAGTTGAGAGCAAATGTTTTCATTTTCTCCTTTTTGCAAACCTTCCAATTTAGATTTTCCAGAAACATTCCACTGAAGTGGAAGCTCCTTGTGCATTTTTCTCTGTGTGTCGGGCACATTGTCTTCTCCTGGAAGTAATTTTGGAGGCAGTTTCAGGACAGAGAAGAGACTAGTACATCTATAAGCTACCCAAAAGTATTCCAGAGTGATAGAATGATGTGGTCATTTTTGAGATGAATTCTTGCCAAACCTGTTCCCCTGTTGGTGGGGAAATAGGTTGTTTAAAGATTCAGGAGGAGGAAGAAATAAAATTCTCTCCTATAAACACACACATGCTAAATTAATTCCTTGATTTATTTCTAATGTATAACTAATTGAGAGCCAGCTTGATGTAGTAGTTAAGACATCAGGCTTAAAAACAGGACACCATGAGAACTTCTAGTGCCATCATAGGCACAAAGCCAACTGGAAGACCTTGGTCCAGTCACTTCATCTAGG
Organism: Pseudonaja textilis; assembly: GCF_049901715.1. Classification (NCBI taxonomy): domain Eukaryota; kingdom Metazoa; phylum Chordata; class Lepidosauria; order Squamata; family Elapidae; genus Pseudonaja; species Pseudonaja textilis. Next base: position 12,774,789 of record NC_141994.1, on the reverse strand, counting down.
AAGGAGGCAATGTTAAAATCATTTTTGAGAAACTTTGCCAAAAAAAATCCACAGGAACTTGTACAGGCAGACTCCAACAATCATTGACAATTGAACAGAGGAAAAACATGTATTAGCAATTGATTGTATCCAACCTTAAATTTCCTAGTATGAATAAAAAATTCCCTTCTCTTTAATGCAAGCACAGTCCTAACAACACAAAGAACAGCCTTGAATAAGGTTAGTCTTTACTTTGAAGTGAATAGGGATTCCCCCGTTTCTACATTTTTGGGTGTGTTGCAGTTACAAGTGTCTTGCTGTTTTTATTTGAATTTTTTGATACTGTTCTGCTGTTCCCATGGCTTCCCCACTCCTAATGTCAAATGTTAAATATATATTTCCACTGTAAAGTGTCATAAACGTTATACTAACCTTGAAGCAACACTAGAGACTGCCTGTTAGCTACTTAGCCAAGTAAAAGGTTTTGGTCATGGCATAATATAAGGATGACAATAATTTGGGATGAGGAATCTAGAAAAATTCTTCAATTGGATGATCACTACTATTTAATGCAGAGATGTCTTCCTGTTTGTAACATGATTTTCAGATTGCCATCTTGTAATTCCTTACAATTGAGTCTGCAGAGGGTTGTAAAGAAAAAACAACCCTCAAGATGGCAGCCATGACTAAGCAAGTGAAGCTCCATGCCTTTTTGTACATGAGCTTCATGTATGGTAAATGTAAAAAAGGAGTGGGGTTTCAATCATAGTCACTATTCTGTCACAGTCACTATTTTGACTGTTTTGATTTCTCTCTGAGGAAATCTCCTTACTGTGTATTCTATGTCAGTGGCCCCCGACCTTTTGGGCACCAGGACTGGTTCTGTGGAGAGAGTTTTTTCCACAGACCAGAGCGGGCATGGTTTCGTATGCTGCCTGCATCCCGATGGATCGGGCTTTGCTTGTTTGCGCTGACCAGTTTCTGGTATACCACGGACAAATTGGGAGTTGGGGACCCCTGTCCTATATAATCACAATTAAACTCTTTTCCGGAGTTGCCAAGATTAAAACCTTTAGACTTCAATTGAAGGGTAATCTTTTCCCCTGGCATCTTTCCCCCATTATAAGAATATATATTTTCCGTATCATCTAATGGTTAAGTTTTATATTAGAATTTCTTAATTCATTGCCTTTACTTCTATTCATATTTTAATTTTGAAAACAACTCTGAGATATTTTACACATGTTTACCACACACATATACACAAATGTGTATTATCATTCATTCCCTCACTCATTTGTCTCTATTTATATGAGTATTACGAAAACTAGGAATATGCAATATCTATTGATTTTCTATTAGAACATAGAATAACATAGAATAGCAGAGTTGGAAGGGACCTTGGAAATCATCTACCCCATCCGCTGCTTGAATAGGAAAGTCTACACCATTTTAGACAAATGGTTGTCTAGTCTCTTTTTGAAAGCCTCCAATGAGGGAGAATTCACAACTTCTGAAGGCAAATTGATTAATTGTTCTCACTGTTAGGAAATTTATCTTTCCTATCAAACATATTGGTTTATGTCAAGTTATTTTAATATGCTACATATTTTTAGATGTTCTGTTTTATTGTTCACCATTCAGAGTCAACAGGATTGATCAACAATGTAAATACATTAATAGTAATAGTAATTATTATTTTCTTCACAATTATAATTCATTATAAGTGCTGTTATGGTTATATTATCTTCTTGGCATCAAAACAAAAAAGGAACTTATTTCCTTGCTAAATATTTCTAGTAAAGCAATCATGAATTATTAATGGAGAGAAAACTCGATGACATCTTAAATCAAATGATTGAGCATCTGTTTAATTATGAAACAGGAGAAAAGGAAGAGGCACACACGTAAAGAAGTTGAAAGTACTCAAGTGTTCCCTTTTTCAGAAAAAAATGGAAAGGGCAGATGGTGAAATGTAATAGAATTCGACATGGAATGACATTCTAGGAGTACCTCTGTGGTATTACTTATAGAGCACTTAGTGCATTGAGTGAAGCTTTCAAAAAGATTATCTTAAAGAGGATGACTGTCTCTAAGAAGGAAGGAGGAGTACCTGTGTGGTGAAAAGGCTGCCATTATTTTCATAAGATTGTGACACTCTCTGGAAATTGTCATAACAACATCTGGCATTATGCCTGACTCTCAAACATTCCAGTGCATATGCCTTTGATATTTAAGTCTATAGAACTTTCAGATGACTCAGATAGGACAATATGTCTGCCATCATGCTGGTGCTGACCTTGTCAAGTTGCTAGCATAGCAGTCTGATCTAACCTAGGTTCCTTTTTCTATCAATAATATAAACAAACCTAACCCAACACAGATCTAAGTCACTCATTGACTTTGTAACAAATGTGAAGTTAATTCCATTGACTTTCTATCAAATGGTTTGCTTAGTCTAATGGTCCCATGAGAATTCTGTAATGCTTTGGCATAAACAGAATGCCCTCTTGATTTTAATAAATCAAGGAATTGGATAGATTTCCTTTTCTGCCCAGTTAAAGTGAAGGAAGCTGTCCTTGACACTATGAAGTTAAAGCTTCTACACCAATCCAAAAAGGGTGAACTGCAAAGCAAGAAATCTAGCATGTGAACTAACATCAACTGGAAGATAAACTCTGCAGCAAAGGGAGTTCAGAGAGGTTCTTGGCATGTCTAGCTGAAAACCTTGTTAACCCAAAAGATAGAGGAAGAGATGGTTTGCTATAATGGACTGCAATTAGGCAGGAATGCAAGTGCACAGGTACAAAATAGAGGATACCTGGCTTAGCAGTAGTAGCTGCAGGACAGTGTTGTGGTCTGCCAGCGGCCAGTGGAGCTGGCAGCAGATTCAGACAGTGTGGAGGTTGGGAAGGAACATAGGCCAGTCCTGAAGTCTGGGGAAAGCTTTGATGAGTGCTCTGCATCGGAGGCAGAGATGGAGCCATGGCCGTCTGACAGTCATCAGCTGTCTTTGGAGTTGGACATCAGTGGGGCAGAAGAACAGCTGGAGCCTGTTCCCAGTGTATGCATGCACAGAGCTGCCAGGAGAAGGGAACGGCTAAGAAACAAGGATCGACTCGGGAGTAAAGGCTCAGATGGATGGTGAATGGCCCCTCCCATTAGAAATAAATAGGAGTGAAGGAGGAGTGGTGTTTGCAGGAGGCAATTAGTTCAATTCATTAGGGTGAAGATCTGTTTCTGAATTCTTCCCAAGTATTGTCTACTGCAGGGTGGCATTTGGAAGATATTGGCCTGGCAGATCTCCAAGCCTGATAAAGGTCTATAGTTGTGAAATCTCTTGAAAGACTGTTGGCCAGGACTTTGCTGGAGAGGAATTTACTTTAAACTAAATAAAAGAGTTTTATCAGGATGAGGAGTTCAGCTTTGTGCTTTTAGGAAGCCTAGGTCAGGACAGAGAGATCTAAGTATCCCAGTAAACTACCATTAGCTCTCTTCTGGCCTTTGAGGGGCTCTCATAGAGGAGAGGGGGTTGACTTATTCAAGAAAAGAAAAGAAGCAATGGGTGGAAGCTCATCAAAAATAGATTCACCCTGAAACAATAAAGAAATTTACTGACAGTGAAAATAAATCAATGGAACAGCCTGCCTCCCAGAGTTGTGATTACTCCATCACTGGAGATATTCAAGAAGAAGAAAAAATATCCCAATCATGTTTATGAGATGGTATAAGGTCTTGTGCCTTGTGCAGGGGGTTGGACTAGATGTCCTCTAAAGTCCCTTCCATTTTTCTGATTCTATTCTAACCTAAAAGGTAACTTAACCCTATTGATTTATCGATTTCCCAGAATACATGAGCATCTGTAGATCAGTGGGCAGCTGTAAGGCATCATCCCTCTCCCCATTTCAAACAGCCTTCAACCTTAGTTCAGAAACCTTCTTCAATCAAGCAGTTCAGAACTCATGGAAGTGATCCGTTTTTGGGGGTAGCAAAGGGATGGTAGAAAAGGGATGCGGTGGCTCAGGGCTAAAACACTGAGCTTGTTGATCAGAAAGGTGGGCAGTTCAGTGGTTCGAATCCTAGCACTGCATAACGGAGTGAGCTCCGATTACTTGTCCCAGCTTCTGCCAACCTAGCAGTTCAAAAGCATGTATAAATGCAAGTAAAAAAAAACTAGGGACCACTTTGGTGGGAAGGTAACAGCGTTCCATGCATCTTTGGTGTTTTGTTATGGTGGCCACATGATCATGGAGACGTCTTTAGGCAGTGCTGGCTCTTTGGTTTAGTAATGGAGATAAGCACCGCTCCCCAGAGCCAGAAACGACTAACACATATGTGCGAGGGGAACCTTTACTTATCAGGTAAAAGGGTGTGGGATTTTGAGCGCCGCTTCAAAATCACCTATTTTAAACATTGTCTTTTAGAAATAATTCTTCCCTTGATAAGCCTCATGGTAAATAGTTTCCTATCAATCCATGCCATATAGATGCAGTGACATGTTTTCTGATCTTTTCAGAGATACATTCCTTGCAAGCCACGTGATATCTGAAGCTGAAAATGGGATGGAATTCAAATGTCCATTACATACTGAAACGATTTTATTACCAATGGAGAAAAGTCAAATATACCTATGTACTTAGCTTTTGACTACAAACGGACCTTTTGATTGATAATAGCTGTTCCAGAAGAGCTGGAATAAATTGGTTTCTATTCAGTTTAAGACGGTTCTGTATTTTTCACAATGCCTTCAGTATACAGAAAAAGAATGACAAGGCTTTGCAATTAGAGATGCTGCTTTGCTGTTTTCTTTTAAGCAAAAAAAACCCTCTTTATCTATAACAGTTGTTTCTTAAAGCTTGAAAAAAATAAAAACATGAGTTTATAAATGAACACATTATGCTATCAAGGTACTTATAATACCATACACAGCATTATATTTTTTATCTCAGGTACAAAGGATTTCTATACTTAAGAATACTTGTAAGAACCTCAGCTATGTTAACGGTGTTTTCCTAACGGATTATCTGTACAAATATTGCTTGGAACATGATTTTTGACTAGGGGTGTTCAAAAATTATATTTCTCCTTCATATTATGTATGTATTAATTATTCATTCACAGAGGAGGGAGGGAGGGGAGAAAGAAATGTTTCTTTTCTATAACTTTTTTTTTTTCATTTATAATTTGATTGTGGTTTTTGTTTGTTTCCTTTCCTTTCTTGAGTGGGGTAACTTCAAATTTGAATTGACTCCTGGTGACTGCTTGGATAAGTGTCTATGGTTTGTTGACAAGATTTTAAAATTGGTTTGTCTTTCCCTTCTTCTTCTCAGAACTGAGAACAAATGACTCAAGGTTACCCAGCTGACTTTGTGCCTAAGGTGGGACCAGAACGCACAAGGTCTCCCAGTTTCTAGCTTGGTATCATAACCCTTACTTCAGTGATGACATTCAAAAACGTTTTTACGACCGGTTCTGTGGGCGTGGCTCGGTGGGCATGACAGGGGAAAGATATTGTAAAATCTCCATTGTCACCCCACTTCAGGGGAAGGATACTGCAAAATCCCATCTCCTCCCCACCCTACTGACCTGCTTTGCAGCTCTGTTCTCCTGTACAGGGCAACAAAAGAAGACTCAATCAATCAGCTGGGACTAGGGAAGCAGAGAATAGACGGGGGTGGGGCCAATCAGAGGTGGTATTTGCAGGTTTTCTGAACTACTCAAAATTTCTACTACTGGTTTTCCAGAACTGTCAGAACCTGCTGAATAGCACCTCTGCCTTACGTCAAACTGGTTCTCTTGTTTCTCTTTAAAACTGTATTTTTTATTGTTTTTGATATTCTGTTTATTTAAAGGCAAAGAAAGATAATACTTCCCCTAACAGACACACACATAGAAGTATGACTGCATCAGAATAATAACAGAATAACAGAGTTGGAAGGTATCTTGTAGGTCATCTAGTCCAACCTCCCACCCAAGCAGGATCCTACACAATTTCTGACAGATGACAGTCCAGTCTCTTCTTGAAAGCTTCCAGTGGTGAAATGTCAGGGCATTTAAGAGCTAACCTGCTGTTACGATGCTATAATGCTGATAATGAGTCAGCAAGTGTTTTGGGCTAATATCACTTTAAGAGCCTGTAATAATAAGGAGCCCTATTGGGGTGCATCTCTCTCCCTGTGTGTACTTCCATGCTGTAATTGCTGATTGCTGTTTGTTTAAGGTCTGACTAAAGCACTTGTATACAGGGGTGGGATTCTACCAGTTCACACCTATTCGCTAGAACTGGTTGTTAACATTCTAAGCAGTTCAGAGAACCGGTTGTTAGAAGAAATTACTGGCCTAATCCTGTAAGGAAGGCAGGAAGGAAACATTCTGGTGTTGCTTACAGAAACTGCCTCTCCGTTAACCCTTATTACATTCTTGGCAGGACTAGACTCCCTGTCTCAGGAACTTCTCTGGAGTTTTTTTCCCCTTCCTTTGTTGGTACTTTGATTGTGTGGAGTGACCATTCAAAGTTACAATGGCACTGAAAAAAGTGACTTATCACCGTTTTTCAAACTTACAACTGTTGCGGCATCCCCACGGTCATGAGAGGCCAGGTGAGGAGATGCGTGCCTCAATGTGAGTGATATTGAGTTTGGCCACATCCAGCCAATAACATGACCACCAAACCACGTCCACCCAGTCACATGACCACCTAAGCCACACCCACAGAACCGGTTGTTAAAAAAATTGAATCCCACCCTGCTTGTATATATTTATTCTTTAGATGAAACCCCTATTTAAATCCAAATCTCTGTTTACTGTATTTGCTCCTGGGTTGTCTCACATAGTCACACTGTCCACACTCTGACTTGAAGCTCCCACAACTTCTGAAGGCAAGCTGTTCCATTTGTTGATTGCTCTCACTTTAGAAAATTTCTCCTTATTTCTAGGTTGAATCTCTCCTTGGACCATTATTCCTTGTCCGGTGCTTTGGAAAATACATTGACCTCCTCCTCTCTCTGGCAGCCCCTCAAATATTAGAACACTGCTATCATGTCTCCCCTGGTCCTTTTCTTCACTAGACTAGCCATGCCCAGTTCCTGTAACTGTTCTTCATATGTTTTAGTCTCCAGTCCCCTAACCACCTTTGTTGCTCTTCTCAGTAGTGCTTCTGAAGGTGAATACTATTATATTAATGAGTGGCATTTCCTCTTCTAGTTTAATTACATCAGGAGCAGGCAACCTTTTGATGACCACAGGCTATACTTTTTAAAATATTATTTCTGGTATCCAGGGTCCACAGGAAATGTCACAATAACACCATGCTGTTATGCATTTGGCTGCAGCTGATTTGTCAAATTGATTGAGTGGTTTCTAGTTTGAAAGTTTGTTTGTGCACTAAGCCTATTCAAAAGCTGAACTATTTTACAATACTTTTCTTTTCCACCCAAAAATCAGTAAAAAAAAAATATTGCCCTATTAAATGTAAGTGATTTACCAGCATATTTCTGAAGTGTTATCCTGTAGAATCTGGGGATCACAAATGAGATTCAAAGTATGAATGCAACCTTTGGGTTGATGACATATTTCAAAGTCTGTGCTGTATAATTCTAATAACGGAATAACAAGTTGAAAAGGACCTTGGAGATCTTCTAGTCCAACTCCCTACTCAATTAAGAAAATCTATACCATTTCAGACAAATGATTGTCCAGTCTCTTCTTAAAAACTTCCAGTGTTGGGAGTACCCACAACTTCTGGAAGGCAAGTCATTCCACTGATTAATTCTTCTAACTGTCAGGAAATAATCTCCTTATTTCTAGATTGCTTCTCTCCTTGATTATTTTCCATCCATTGCTTCTGGTGCTTTGGAGAATAGGTTGACCCTCCTTTGTTTGGTTAAGTACTTTGGTTTGTATGCTGAAGCCTCTAGTAACAATACAATTGGATAAAGAGATATGTTGAACTCATGTATTTTTAGGCATCCATAGAAGAGTGGGAGGATGAGTCCACTGTTTTTCATCTACTACAGTTCTTCTATTGTGATTTAACCTTTTTAAAGGTACTATTGATCATGTTCTCTAGTTTCTGTATAAGATTGGTGTTTACTGGAATGTAGGTTTCTTTGTTTTCCAAAAATCCTTTGGCTTTTTGTATGTATAGTGTTCTGTCAGTGGTAATTGTGATTAGGCCTTTGTTAGTCTGCTGGGGTGATAGTAATCTTTTGGGCCTTCTTTAGGTTTTTGAGAGCTGTTTCATCCCCTGCTTTAAGTTCTTTCTCTTGTGTGTTTTTTGGTCTGTGGTAGGATTGTCTGCCTTATGTTTCTTTTGGTCTTTGTGACATGGTTTGGTTTCATATGCTGCTTCTAAGACTGCAAAGAATTATACCTGAATACCCATGTATGTCAGAGGTGTCTAACCTTGGCTCCAGAGGTGAGATTCTACCAGTTCAGCCTAGTTCTATAGAACTGGTAGCTCCGAAGAGCAGCTGGCACTGAACTGGTTCACTCTGAAGATCTTCTTTTCTTTGATTGGGCCCACCTGCCTGCCGAGATTCTAGGTTTTCCTTTATTCCCTGCTAAAGCAACCTTAGTTGCTTTGTGCGGCACAGCTGAGTACCACACGCCAGCAGGAGATGATTATAGCTTGCAGGAGAAGTTGTTTTACAAGTACTGCACACACAAAGGACGTGCTCACCGAACCGGTTGTGATGCTGGTAGGATCCCACCCCTGCTTGGCCTCTTTAAGACTTGTGGACTTTAACTCCAACATAGCTGGCCGGGGAATTATGGGACTTAACAATCACAAGTCTTAAAGTGGCCAAAGTTGGACACCCCTGGTCTATGTTATAATTGAAAACTTTTCTGTAGGATATTATGTTCTGTTGTGGGTTCTGTGGATGTTGTGGCTGGCTGGATATGTTCACTATTCCTTTGTGTTCGGTTACTTTTTTGTTTCTAAAGGTTAACTTGAATTTTTTAGTGTGAAGTTTTGTTTGTTTGGTTTTTTTTTCAGAAGAAAATAGAAGTATGGTTTGGATTCTTCCTCCCCCCTTCCAAAAAACCCTCTGGTTCTTCTATTATTAATTTTAACTGAGAATGACATTCAATTACCATCAAACTATTGCTACTTCGTTAAATACTCATAACAATGTAGAATAGATAAATATTTTTGACGTAGCTGTTTAACTTTTATGTTTAAATAAACCTATACCTTCATTTCTCTACATGCAATCATCAATTTCAGTTCTCAAAATTCAACCATTTTCATTCATTGTTCCTGTTCCTTCTAGTTTCACTTTACTCATAATAGTCCTGTTTTTTTTATTTGTTAACTTTGTGTGTGTGTGTGTGTGTGTGTGTGTGTGTGATGTTGTTTTTTACCTTTACTCTTCTTCTGTTCTAAGTCTCAATCTTCCTAATGTCACCAGTCATACTGATCTTCATGGCTTTGGTCAATCAAAGGTTTAAATAATACTTTGTACTGCAGGAGAGAAAGTGTAGACCAGTGGTGGGATTCAAAAAATTTTATTACCAGTTCTGTGGGCGTGGCTTGGTGGGCATGGCAGGGGAAGGATACTGTAAAATCTCCAGTCAGAGGTGGTATTTGCTGGTTCTCCGAACTACTCAAAATTTCCACTACTAGTTCTCCAGAACTGGTCAGAACCTGCTGAATGCCACCTCTGGAATAGACCACTGAATATTAAGCATCCTTGTTTGGGTATGTGAACATTCCAAGAACAGGAATCAGATCTGAACAATGATGAATATAAAAATGTGCTATAACTATAACATAAATGAGATGTATTTACAAATAATAAATTTCAGAGTTAAATGAAGCCTAGCGCCTAGTTAAATGCACCCTGCAGAGAGCAAGCTATCTATATCATGTTGCCCCATTATGATGATAGAGCATACCAGGTTGAAGAGTCACTGTCATTCAATTATATTTTCAATATTGTCTATGTTAGATATATGTATGACACATACAGCATTACCTGATAACAATAGGAGCATACTCAGGCCAATATTGTACAGGTACAACCAAAATCCAGCTTAAACACAAAGCACGCCATGCTAATACATGTAAACCAAGTTCTCTAATATGCAGATAGTCCTCAGTGTATGACCAGAGCTGACATTTCAGTCACAAAGAAATGTAGCTGTTAAACAAGTCATCATATAACTATAGCTGATTTTACAACCATTTGATACAAGGTATTTAAGCAAATCCAGCTTCCCCTTTTGACTTAGTTTGTCAAAGGCTGGGAAGGCCATACATTATCATAACATGACTGCAAGATGCTGCAACTATTACAACTATTATAAATGTGAGTCGGTTGCCAAATAATCATGTGATTTCAGGTAGGGGTGAGAATCTACTGGTTCCATCCGGTTCTATAGAACCCCTTGTTAACTTTCTAAGTAGTTTGGAGAACCTGTAGTTAGAAGCAATCTCCTTTTCTTTTTTTCCCCACCCTTATTACATTCTTGGCAGACAGCCTAGACTTCCTGTCTCTGGAGCTTGTGAGGCTTGACTTTCTTAAAGGGGAAAGGTTGCTTTAAGATTTTTACACTGCTTTGGGGAGGAAATACTTCCCTGGACAATCAGCACTTTGAAGAAATCATTGAATAATGAAGCAAAGCTTTTAGTGAAAGGGAACCAAGATGAGTGACATTCAGTAAGGCTTCTTGGCTAGTTTGAAGGATTGACATTCAAACGTGAGTTTACATACTCTTTCTGAGTTTTGGTCTAAAACTGGTTTTTGGTGAAGGTTAATTCTGTGCTTGGTGAAGCTTAATCTGTTTTTATTGATAGGATAATTTTCCCTATTCAGCTTCAACAAGCAACAGCTACTGTTGTGATTTAATTATTTGCATTGTGTTTGATTTTTTTTCTTGCCTCATGGTTTCTTTTTCTATCTAGGGAGGGGGTCTTCCTTCACTGGCTTGAGCACTATCTGGCACTGTCCTTTTGGGGTATACTTCCAAGAGGCAGAATGCAAGCTTGGCACTGATTTTTTTTTTACTGCCTTTCTGGAGGGCACGTGACCTTTCCTTAAATCTGGGTGATTTCCTTAGAATATCTTGTGAGGTGAACGAGACCAGCTGGTATTTCTAAGTGGTGCAAATGGATCTAAGGATTGCTTTTCCTGGGTGTGCTTTTTCTGGAGAGCTTAAATGACCTCTCTGCTAAAGGGTTTCACTTTATGAGCAAGAGTTGGCTGCTTGCTAGTTATCACTTCATTTTAACTATTTTCCTTCCTCAAGGTGCTTTGACACCCTGCCTGATTTGTAACTCTGGCTTGCAGGTATTTTTAATCTAGTGATTGGTATTTAGGGCAGCTTTTTGCACGCAAAGAAGCATTTTGAATTTTTGTACAGGTAATCATTGACTTACAACAGTTCATTTAATGACCATTCAAAGTTACAACAGCACAGAAAAAAGTGACTTATGACCATTTTTTACACTTATAACCATTGCAGCATCCCCACTGTCATGAGAGGCCAGGCGAGGAGAAGTGCCTCAATGACATGAGTGATGTCGAGTTGGCCATGCCCACCCAGTCATGCCTACAGAACCGTTTTTTTTTTAAAAAAAAAACTGAATCCCACCCCTGATCTCAAGGATAGTGCAACAGTTATAACTTTGAAGACCACAGGTCACTTTTGAAGACCATAGGTCACTTTTTCCAAGTCTGTCTTGTCTGAGTGATCATTATATGAATGATCATAAGTTGAAGACTCCCTACAGAAATTTCCTTGCAAACTAACCTAGCCACTAATATATATAATAAATAAAATAAAATAAATAAATAAAACCAATACATATAATACATGCAACGTATTGATACACTCAGGATATATCTCATGAACTGTTTCTATATAATCTAAATCGGGATTGTCAAACTCCTGGCCCATGGGATGGATGAGTCACACTCTGGCCACACCTACACCTGCAGTGGGATCCTCCCTGTTCAACTACCGGCTTTTCCCACACGAGCTGAGGCCTGCAATCAACTGAGTGGCGAAAGAAGAGAAAAGTGCACGGGCAGGTGAGAGGGCTGATCCTGCACTTTTCTCTTCTTTCTCCTCAGCTGATTTCAGCTGATCATTGGAGGCTTTTTTTTTTTACTACCAGTTTGGCTGAACCAGTCCGAACCAGTAGCATACCACCAGTGACCCACGTCCAGGTTAGTGAAGGGAGAAAATGTCTCAATGCATCGTGTGATGCCACTGTGATGTCGTGAGTTTGACACCTCTGAGCTAACTGAATGTGAATTCAATTTTAATGTACAGTAGTTCGTTTCAGCCTAGCCCTCCAATATTTATCTATTTAGGGAGTGTGGCCCCTCAAAGTCAGATGTGATGTTTAGACTAGCTAAAATTTTGCACCACAACGATGAGGTATTATATTTGAAGGTACTGCATCGACCAGTTTTTCAAAGCACAGGATTCAATAAAAAGTCAGCCTTTCATTTTTCATCTTAAAGCCAGTTTACCCATTTTCATTTTTTTATACTCCTTTGTGTTCCTATCATTATCATTATTATAATCAGGTTTCATTTCCAACATATGTTGTAGCTAACTAATGCATGGCGCAAATGCTAAAAACATGCTGCACATTAACCTTAATGACTCCAGTTCTATAGAATTATCAGCTGATCGTATTAGGCAGATGCGGTTCCAAATTCACATCAGTGCAAAGACAACAGGATAACATTATTTTAATTGAATTTTAATTGATGTTTTATTATGTAATGGAATTATGCATGGTACCAATGGCAGCATTATGCTCCTGCTAGACAACTCAAGGATATGTGTTAAATTGCTTTTCCAACATCCCACTGCTACCATTGTTAAAAAAAAAAAAAAAAAAAGGACACGAAGCCTGGATGAAAGTAGCTATTATAATTCCACATGGACATTTTTCTTCTTTGCCAGCACTTCAGGATAGCATTGATGAAGAGTTGAATCCATTCCAAACCAGCTGGGTTTCAGTGTGCAAATATACAACCTAGACAACTCTATTTGACAGATACTTAACCAAAAGCTGACACCCCAGACAATTTAGAAAGAGGGTTATGAAAAATTACAATACTAGTGAAATGGCATTTTGAAAATAATATTCTGGCCACAGATGGAGGAGAAAAATATCAAGGCGAGACATTTATGCTAAACCAACTGGTGTTCGCTAAAACAGATAAGAAATTGATACATTTGTACAAATCAATGATGCAGCTGTGAGGCTAGTTTGCCTTGACATGTGGTATGCTATATAATTTGTATCAGTCGCAGAAATATAATTAGGAGAAGACACTATGCATCACTAAAGTTACCCAACAAATATGAGTAGTTTCAACTGCCCATCAAACAAACAGTACATCCTATGAACACCATAATAAGCACCAATTGAATAACAGAGTTGGAAGTCTTCTAATCCAATCTCATGCTCATATAGGACATCCTATACCATTTCAGATAAATGGTTGTTGAGTCTCTTCTTAAAAGCCACCAGTGATGGGGATCGCATAACTTCTGAAAGCAAGCTGTTCCACTGGTTCATTCTTCTCGCTGTTAAGAAATTCCTCTTTTGTTCTGGATTGCTTCTCCCCTTGTTTAGTTTCCATCAATTGTTTCTTGTCTTGCTTCTGGGACTTTGGAAAATAGATTGATCCCATCTTCTTGAAGGGGAATAGGTTTTAGAAAGGGTTTAAAATGACTGATGCTATATTCACAAAAGGGAAGACCTCATTGTTCACGTTATAGATAAATTTGAACTTGGTTTTGTTGGATTTGGCTTAGTTGGTTGGTTTAGAGTAAAACAAGATTGCTATACAATTATTGCTATATTATACAATGAAATTCAATGGTGAAAAAAATAAGGTTCTACATTTAGGCAAGAAAAACAAAATGCACAGATATAGTATATGTGTTTGCTCAATAGTAGTCACTGTGAGAGGGATCTTGGAGTCCGAGTGGACAGCCATTTAAATATGAGCCAGCAGTGTGCAGCAGCTGCCAAAAAAGCCAACACAGTTCTAGGCTGCTTAAACAGAGGGATAGAATCAAGATCATGTGAAGTGTTAATACTACTTTATAATGCCTTAGTAAGGCCACACTTGGAATACTGAATCCAGTTTTGGTCGCCACAGTGTAAAAGAAGATGTGGAGACTCTAGAAAGAGTACAGAGAACAGTCACAGAGATGATTAGGGGACTGGAGGCTAAAACTTATAAGGAACAGTTGCTGGAATTGGGTATGTCTAGTTTAATGAAAAGGACTAGTGATGATATGATAGCAGTGTTCCAATATCTCAGGGGCTGCCACAAAGAAGAGGGAATCAAACTATTCTCCAAAGCACCTGAGGGCAGGATAAGAAGCAATGGGTGGAAGTTAATCAAGCAGAGAAGCAACCTAGAATTAAGGAGAACTTTCCTGACAGAACTATTAATCAGTGGAACAACTTGCCTCCAAAAGTTGTGAATGCTCCAACAATGGAAGTGTTTAAGAAGAGATTAGATAACCATTTGTCTGGAATGGTATAGAATTTCCTGCCTAAGGAGCGGGGTTGGACTAGAAGACCTCCAAGGTTCCTTCCAACTTTGTTATTCTATTCTATACATATTCATGATAAATATTGGTTGGATTCTATATTTTTATACTGTAAGTAATGTAAGTAAAACTCAAATTACTTTGGCCGTCTAATGAGAAGGAAAGGCTCACTGGAGAAGAGCTTAATGCTGGGAACGATTGAGGGCAAAAGAAGAAGAAGGGGACGACAGAGAATGAGGTGGCTGGATGGAGTCACTGGAGCAGTTGGCATGAGCTTAAATGGACTCTGGGGGATGGTAGAGGAAAGGAAGGCCTGGAGGAACATTGTTCACGGGATTGCAATGGTCCAGGCATAACTTCGTGACTAACAACAATAACAACAATGCAAATAATATTTAAAAAACAGTTTCTGAGCAGAAACATCATGGGAAATTAATTTTTCCTAACCTGCAATCTTTTTGGAAACATTTGAAACCCACTGGGAGAATAGGTTGCTGGGTTAGGTTGATACCAAGACTATTACTAACTATGGCATTAAACTTTAACCTTTATTGGCTAAGATATAAATTCTTTTTAATTTTCTTTTTCATGCATCTTACAAAAAATTGCAAGCCAAGAGTGGATTCTTCCAATAAAACTAAATGATCCCTAGAAAGAAAGATCTATGTTCAAATGAACATAGAAATATCTGTTGCTATTTGTTTTTTCTGGTTGACAGGAAAATGGGAAAACATTTTTTTTTATAGTCTGAGGCATGTTATAGAGAGCTACAGGAATCACACATGCTTCAAAATTTTCTTTCAGACATTTCATGAAAGCATATTCAAGTTACTGCTTACAGTCTGTTCTGAATCTATAGACAGCACGGAAGTAATAAATATCATTTTGAGAACACGCATACTCTACTGAGATGCAGGGTTTTGTGAAAAAAAAATAGGAAGAAAGAGCATTAGCGTTGTTTACTGCCTTACTTTAAAAAATAATAAAGTTGGGATAAAAAAAAAAAAAAAAGAACTTTCAGATTTTTTTTCTGGATAATGTGTGAAATACAATTTACACTCATAGTACCACTAATTATTTGGTAATCCTAGACTTACTCTCAGCAAATAGGACAATAATCAGGTTTTTTTCCCCAAGTCCTTCAAGTGCTCTCTTGAATACATGAATACTGCCAAGGTTATCTGTACATTATACATACAGGATTGACCTCAAAGCAATTCAATCCATAACTCATATGTTAACTCGATCTATTTCAATACTACCTAAATAGGATTAAGTTTGTGGAAATGCCTCAGAAAGCATAAATGAGAATTCTTAATGAATACACATTTGCATATATAAATCAATGGCATTTTAATTTTCAAGCTTTCTCCGTTGTCAGTTTTTAACCATTTTTATTGTGTCATTTGATACAGATTTTGCTTTGTTCAGTAAAGGGACTAGATTCTAGTCAGTCAGAGGTGGTATTCAGCAGGTTTTGACCAGTTCTGGAGAACTGGTAGTGGAAATTTTGAGTAGTTCAGAGAACCAGCAAATACCACCTCTGACTGGAGATTTTATAGTATCCTTCCTCTGCCATGCCTATCAAGCCACACCCACAGAACAGGTAGTAAAAAAAAAATGAATCCCACCAATGGACTAGAATAACCTTCCACAAACTGGTATTCTCAGTGCAATTAAATACAAGTTCTAAAATGTTTTGGGATTTCCTACACAAATTAAGGGAATTAATTCAACGTGTACGTATGCATGCTTTTGAGTCAACAAAAGTTCTAACTGCTCCTAACAACTTCCTAGACAAACTCCTATTCTTTTCTTAGCAAGAGTCAAGGAAAGTGTTTTGCCATTGCCTTCTTCCTAGGACTGAAAGAGTGATCCATTCCATTCCAGGACTAGAACTCAAGGTATCCTGGTTTCTAGGCTGATGCATTAACCACTACACTGAATTAGCAAATCAACATATCCAAGGTATGCTGGGAAAGCTAATTTAAAAGGCTGATCTATTTCAACACTGTAAGCTCACACATCAGGTAAGGAAAACTAGGACAAATCTTATTTGTGGCTTGGTATCTGTCCCAAATCAAAAAAGTAAACAAACTGAATCAACCAAGTGGTGAAAACATAACCTCTGCTCTGCCAAATTATGTTTGCTCTGGAATCTCAGCAGGGCTTACTTCCTAAATTAAACTGCAAGTGTACTGAATTCACAAGAAAAACAAATCAATATAACACTGCTTATAAGGACTATAGTTTTGGGGTAAGTCAACAAATCTCCTATTAATTAACCAGTGATTAAAGTCAGCTTGTGAAAATTAATCACAGCCTGGAAAAAGTCATTTGTCTGTGTGTGCTCATTATGATGGTGTTTGCCCTTCAGGCGAGAAAGCAGCAAGTAAATGCCACAAAGCGAACAGATTAAAGTATGGCTACACTCATCTATTTGCCAATGGTTCCAGCTCGTTTCCACCTACCTATGGCCTTTGACATGTGCCTGTGTTAAGCCAATGGTATGAAGTAAATGAACTTTCTTAGCAAAT
This sequence comes from Pseudonaja textilis, assembly GCF_049901715.1. Lineage (NCBI taxonomy): Eukaryota > Metazoa > Chordata > Lepidosauria > Squamata > Elapidae > Pseudonaja > Pseudonaja textilis. The sequence goes on along the minus strand of NC_141994.1, from coordinate 12,757,735 downwards.
CCAGAAAACTGCCACCTTAATCCACCATGCACAACCTTGGTAGCTTCAAGAAAGGAATCATACAATCCAACCAAGATCAAAGGTATGACATTGTCAAAGTCAGGACATCTGACCAACATCAAACAAACCTTCATTTATTGTAGAGCAGGGCATTTTGGACAATGTTTGTGCCAAAAGTGGTATTCAGCAGGTTCTGACCAGTTCTGGAGAACCAGTAAGGGAACTTTTGAGTAGTTCAGAGAACCTGCAAAATACCACTTCTGACTGGCCCTGCCCCCATCTATTCCCTGTAATACAATCTAATAGTAATTGACTAAGATTTATTCATGTAATGTTCACTCATTTGATTCAATTCAGTGTAATGAATGAGACATAAATTAAAGATTACACATCCTTTGCCCCACCCCAGCACTGGGTTTGTTTTACCCGGCATAATGTGAGCCAATGATCAGGGGGAAAGAGAAAACTGGAGTTCAGTATTTTACTTCTGTGTAGAAATATTCAACAACCTGCCCTTATGTTATAAAAACACATATATACATACATCAGAATTTCCTGATATTTCATCACTTGTTCCCAATTTATTGAAGACATGTGCAGCTTAGATTCACATCTCAGAATAAGTAGTGGGCTGTACTTAATTTGGTAAGTTTTCCAGCTCTGGCAGTGTTTTTTAAATCTGCTAAAGATGAACATTTTAATTTCAGACTTTTGCCCAGATATTCTTCACAACAGGTTGAGAAGATTTCCATCAGCAGTGGATTCAAATCTTTTTACTACAGGTTCTGTAGGTGTGGCTTGGTGGGCGTGGCATGGCTTGGTGGGTGTGGCAGGGGAAGGATACTACAAAATCTCCATTCCCTTCCCACTCTTGGGGGAAGGTTATTGCAAAATCCCATTTCCTCCCCATCCCACTGACCTGCTTTCCAGCTCCATTCTACCTGTGCAAGGCAATAAAAGAAGACCCAGCTGATCAGCTGGGACTTGGGAGGCAGACAATAGATGGGGGGTGGGGCCAATCAGAGGTGATATTTGCCAGTTCTCCAAACTACTCAAATTTCTGCTACTGGTTCTCCCGAACTGGTCAGAATCTGCTGAAATACCACCTCTGATTTCCATGTTACTTTTCCTTGTTCCAATAATAGGCCCTCTTGCAACATTATTCAGAACAGTTAAAAATCCAAATTGAGGCAGCAAAACTGAAAGATTTGTGGTCTGTCTCTTTAACTTCTGGTAAGTGTCAAAGTAGGTGTTAGCTAACTACTGATCCTAACAACATTAGATTATATTCAAGCAAATGCATCGCCAAAATGATTAAAATAAAATAACTCTGACTTAAGCAAGTTCATGACTTATAAAAGCTCTTAATAGTTTGTTAGCTGGTGCAGAGATTAGACATGAAAATATAAAAATGCAGAAAAATGCAATTTGACAGGCATTCATCCTGTTAGGAGCATTTCTCAGATTGGGCAATTTTAAGATTTGTGGGCTCCAGCTCCCAGAATTCCCTAGCCAGCATGGCTAGCTGGGGAATTCTGGAAGCTGAAGTCCACACATTTTAAAGTTGTTGAAGTTTGAGAAACACTGAGCCAGACCTTAGGATTTCTCCAGTCTACTTTTTCTTTGTAGGCTACAGAGTTCACCCAGGATAAACTACTGGCTCTTAAAAAAAAAGAGTGAGTTGCTAATGGTTTGAAGATAGCTTTTTATTTAAGGTAAAAACAGAGTAACATGAAAATTTGATTCTACCCATTTCAGGAAAGAAATCAAGTCATCATTATAGCCCCAAAATGTATACTTGCAAAAAGGTTCCCACTTCTGACCATCTGCTGAATCATATGGGGATTCACTGATTTCTAAATATGGGGAAAAAAAGCGGTAGGTTGAGAATTACACATAAAACCATTTTTGAAAGTGTACTAGTTGAAAGCATTATTTTAAAGTGCATGTGATTATGTGTGTGTGTGTATTCTATCAATCTTTCTATTGAAGAAACATGTTTTTTAAAAAATTACTAAACAATTTTGGGCTTACAAAAGCTTGTTTGCAATAGAAATTTGACTTTACTGAAAACGTACAATGTAGAACATCCTTCCCTGATAAGCTAATTTTCCAAGTAGGATGCTGTGTTTGTGAAGAACTATTCAGTTGTACTGTTGGGGAGAAAAGTCCATCTGGTTCAGTTCCAAGCTGGGAGAAAAATGTTGACACAATATGGAGAGAGATTGGAAAGATGGTTTATTGAATGGAACCACAAACACACTTGTGGGTCAGCTGAACAACTGAGGGAGTGGATGGATCTTTATAGGTTTCTGTGACTTTGAAGTCTGAGCTGTTCTGAGGGTGGTACAATGAAGATCCTTGTGTACTTGAAAGGGTGTTGGGAAATTCCTATTTTGGCTAATGGCTTTAGTCCTGAGTTGGATCTTGGGCAAGGGGCTGCTTCTAATCGTACCATTCTGCCTTTGTTAGCTGTCAAACTTTGCTCTAACAGTTTTGAAATGTCCTGTCTTGAATGGACTTCTGCAGTATTTGCTTTGCTTATGAATAGAGCTATCTAGATACTTGTCTTCCTCTTTCAATAACTTCTTTATCTATTAAATGCTGGCATCTGCTGTAGGCAATTAAGGAAAAAGTGGAGGCTGCTTTGTGCCTCTAAAAACACATTTCTTCTTTTCTCCTTTAGGGAAATATAATGTTCTGCCTTTTTAAATATTTCCCAAAATATTTCATTGTTCTAGGAGGGGGGCTTCCCACATTAGCCTACAGTATATCTTGAGGTTATTTCAATTGGAAACAAAAAATGCATGATTTTAAATCAGCATTTGGGATTTGGGGATTAAATAATCTCTAAATTTCAGCCCATCCCTCTCCTTTGACCTCATTAATGACCAATCATCTACTCCGCCACAGTTAATATTGATTTCAATTAGTGGATTTCCTCCTTGTTACCCTTCCTACCTATGCCAAGAAAGCAGTTGCCCATCATTTTCCTTTCTCTAGATGGGTCTTACAGAACTCGGATACTTTTTGTAAAAGAATAAGGCTTGTTAGTAAATTGAAACATTGCAATGCACACATTTGCATAAGTAATGTGCATCTTATTTATGATTTGCGCTGCCCACATGTGCTATTAGGCATTGTTTACAATCATTGTCATTTTTTAAATATTATTTTAAGGTATTATTCTTGTGTCAGTTGCCTGGAATCATTATTGCAAAAATGAGCAGTCACATAAATCAAAATAAATGCAAAAGGAATGCATAAAACAAGTTTTATCAAAAGTTCTCTTCTTGCATTTTTCCAAGTTTAAATTCCTATGGTGCTGCGCATGCAAAATATCCATGGTTTAAAATGGGCAGGGTTGTTTTGTTAACAATTACTTTTATTTCTCTATGCTCTCCGCTTATCTGAAACAGTTCGGCAGGAGGGCCAGCTCTAATTTTGTCAATAGCATTAAGGTTTTTTGAAAAAAAAAAATTAAAAACCCACCACCACCAACAAAGAGCTGCTTTATAAACTGTAACTATCCGTGTAAATGAGGCTATATTTATGAAACGTGTATAACTAGATCTGCAGGATTATGCGAACACAACCTGTTGAGGGAGATAATGGTTCAGCGGTTCAGTGAATTCATACTTGGGATGGTTCCTTTGGAGTGATCTATGTCCTGTTCAGAAGTTCAAGATAAAATACATGTGGAGAGCAGGGACCAGAAATTAGGCGTGTTCTGTCCACAGTGCACCTTCTCTAGGAGCAGAAGAAGCATATGAACTGGTTGTCATCCATTCTGCCATCCAAAAGTTTCAAAGCAATGCAGGAAAACAAGGATGGAAGTTGTATTTGCTGTAGGTGGAGATGGTTTGAAGCAGGGGTGGGCTGCTGGGGGTTTGCTCAGATTCTGTGCAGTTCAGAGAATCCACAAATCCCAGGGGTGGGATTGAACATTTTTAACAACTGGTTCTGTGGGCGTGGCTTAGATGGTGGTCATGTGACTGGGTGGACATGGCGTGGTGGTCATGTTATTGGCTGGGCGTGGCCAACTCAACATCACTCACATCAAGGCACACATCTCCTCGCCTGGCCTCTCATGACTGTGGGGATGCTGCAACAGTCGTAAGTGTGAAAAATGGTCATTAGTCACTTTTTTCAGTGCCATTGTAACTTTAAATGGTCACTCCACACAAGCAAAGTACCAGCAAAGGAGGGAAAAAAACCTCCAGAGAAGTTCCTGAGACAGGAAGTCTAGTCCTGCCAAGAATGTAATAAGGGTTAATGGAGAGGCAGTTTCTGTAAGCAACACCAGAATGTTTCCTTCCTGCCTTCCTTACAGGATTAGGCCAGTAATTTCTTCTAACAACTGGTTCTCCGAACTGCTTAGAATGTTAACAACTGGTTCTAGTGAATAGGTGTGAACTGATAGAATCCCACCCCTGGTAAATCCCACTCCTGTCTGGCCCCGCCCACCCCACCCCACCTCTCTCAGGAGTCCCCACACAGCCCGTTTTGGATGCAGATAAGTGCAAGGTGCACACGGAGACTTGGGGAGGGGGAAAACAGGCCTCCTGGAAGTTCGGGAAGGCTGGAGATAGGCCTGTTTCTAGCTTCCAGAGAGCCTCTGGAACCCAAGGTGGCCATTTTCATCCTCTTGGAAACTCAAGAAAAGCCTCCAGAGCCTGAAAAGGGCAAAAATCCCCCCCCGGGGGTGGGATTCTACAGGTTCTGTCCACCTCTGTAGAACTGGTTGCTTTGAAGAGCAGCAAACAGATAGCATACATAGAACTGGTTCTATGTTTGCTGCTGTTTTGGCCCACCCACCTGCCCGGGTTCTTACCTGACCTTTATTTCCTGCATTTTCAACTGCAGCTGCTTTGTGTGACACAGCTGCACTTGTAAAAGCAGGAAAATAAGGGCTTTTCCAACCACTGTGCACTTGCACACAGCACTGCTCAGCTGTCCAGGCAACTCAGCAGGTCGTAAATTGCACTTGTGTGACTCACACGATGCACAGCAACAGAACTGGTAGTTATGCCGGTCGGATCCCATTCCTGCCCCGCCACCATGGTGCAATAGGCCGACTCGGCCACGGCCACCCAGCAATCGGGCAGAGAAGCCTTGGTTAAAATTTTTGAAACCCACCTCTGGTTTGAAGACAAAGTAACACATTCTTGCCCTCTGGAAACATTAAGTGTATGGTGCTCACACTTGGCAAGGGAGAAATCATGTCTGTTAATGGGACAGATATTTATTATGATCGCATTCTTTAGATTCGAAAAAAAACAATGTGGACAACTAGATTTTGGGGTGTTTATATGTGTGTATACACTATACCCAAAAATATGCATGCATGCATATATACAGACAAACAGACTCAGTTTTTTAGGCAAGATTTTCAGAAGTGGTTTTCAATTATCTTCTTCTTCTTCTTCTTCTTCTTCTTCTTCTTCTTCTTCTTCTTCTTCTTCTTCTTCTTCTTCTTCTTCTTCTTCTTCTTCTTCTTCTTCTTCCTCTTCCTCTTCCTCTTCCTCTTCCTCTTCCTCTTCTTCTTCTTCTTGGCTGAAAGAGATGGCTGATGCAAAACCAGCTAGTCCCAAAGGATAAGAAAAAGGGAGAGAGGGAATTGGAGACATGTACACATATGTGTGCATGGATCATATGTATATGAGAATACTGATTTGGTGCAGTAGTTAAAGCATCGGGTTAGAAATTGGGAGATTTTGAGTTTTAATCCTACCTTAGGCACAAAATCACCTAGATAATATATGTCACCCAGCTATTAGAGAAAAAAAATCTTGACCATTTCTTTGTATTGTCTATTTGTGCATTATGATGTGAGCAGCATGGATTGTCTGAGGCAGCAAAAGAGCTCTTGGGAGCCAATTTACATGCCTTTCGAGTTATGGAATCAACTACCTCTGCCAAGGTAGGAATCCAATTTTAGGAACTTTGAAGCATTGGCTGAAATTGCAGCAGTATCATAATGTGAATACAACCCTGTTCACATTAAATGAGATGGTGAAAATGTTTCTATCTTTTATTTTTTAAATGTTTTTTTAAAAAAGCTTAATCTATCTGTTCAAGTGATTATTTGAGTGTAATTATGGATTGGAAGTATCATTAACATAATGAATACATTTTAAATTGGACTAAGACTGGAGAATTTCAGTCTTCTGCTGACAATGAATTTTTAGATTATTTCATTTGGGTCAAACAATATTTTCCAGCTCAGCCTACAACACAGAGTTACTATAATATGGAGAAAATGAGGGGGAACTTCATTTATGATGCTTCAAGCATCTAGGGCAGGGCTGTCAAACTCCTGTCCTGTGGGACAGATGTGTCACACATGGGCTATGTCCATGCTTGGTTTAGCGAAGCGGGAAAAAAGTCCTGATACTTCACATGATGCCACTGTGATGATGTGAGTTTGACACCCCTGATCTAACGGAAAGTCAGGATAAAGTCCAGTGTCATCAATCACTGTGACACCATTCTATTCTTTATTTATTGATTAGCCCTTGTGTGAGGTGGTAGGAAAGATTGGGTACAGTTCACCGAACTGAACAATCGCCCTGGTTGGCCACACCCATGCCCACCCAGTTGCACCCGTGTCGGCAACAGGGGTGATACTGGTGGTGGGTGGACTGATGCGCACGGAGAGGGAGATTTGCACATGGGAGATTGCACCACTGGAGCTCTTCCCAGGTGTTCCCTGGCCTGTGAGGGAAGGGTGCGATTCCCACACACACCCCTCAGGCACTGCAAAGCACTCGCCACCCCTCTGGCACCCACCAACCTCATCCCCACCCCACTTCTCTTCCTTGCCAGAAGTGCTTGGCATGCCCAGCAGGAAGGAGGAGACTTGGAGGGTGCCAGAGGGGCAGTGAGTGCTTTGCAGCCTGTGAGGGGAGCCCAGCTGGCAGTTTCTGTGGCAACTGGGGAGTATGCCCACTTGGCCTGCTGATTGAACTGCTGGGAGCTCGGGCAATGGAGATGGTGCCAGAGAGACCCTTGACCATCATGACTTTCTTCCAGCACCACAACCACCAAGTGCTGGTGCTGTACAAGTGATGGGGGGCAGGGGGAGAGATAGAGGGAGGCACCGCTTCTCCTCCTCCTGCTAGAGACCCTCCTTAGCCCTCCTCCCATCAAGTGGTGGTTGCTGCTCTAGGGCAAAATCTTTGCTTTCCCCAAAAAGAAAGTGTGTGTGTGTGTGTGTGTGTGTGTGTGAGAGAGAGAGAGAGAGAGGAAGAGACAGACATGAGAGGGGTGTGTGTGTGTGTGTGTGTGTGTGTGAGAGAGAGAGAGAGAGAGAGAGAGAGAGAGGAGAGAGAAGAGAGGAGAGAGGCAACTGATATCAACTTGGCCATCTACACCCACCCAGTCACATGACCCTCCAAACCACATCCACCAAACCATGCTCACCGAGCCGGTAGGAAAAACAAATTGAATTTCACCCCTGATTGTAACATAGTATTCCTATGAAGGAAGCATTTCCCCCCTTAAACAATAGAGATTGCACTATTGTGTGCTTTCTTTTATTACTAATATCCTAGCCCCACATTCTCCATCAAACCGCCTTTAATAAGCCACATGCAGTATGGGTTTTTGTTCAAGACACATTTCTGGCACCCATCACCCTGAGCTAATCAGCCCAATCAAAAGGAAAATTGGGAACTATAGTCCAGAACAATGGAAGGGAACCAAACAGCTATTCTTGCTAATCTGGGAGATCATAGAGTCTAAAATCCAACCCATCTGTATGTCATCAAACTGGAGACACTTGTAGCATTAAAATAATCCAGGATTAATTTGCCTTTCCTGTTTTCTTCTCCATGGATAGGAATTATCTGAGAAATAATATAACATTTGGGGAAAACATCCCTCTGTATTTCTCAGTCTTGCCCTGTCATCTTTGATTGATGTGTGTATCTCTAGTGCATTAGTTTGCTCTCTCGCTTCCCACACTACTTTCTGTCCCATCTGTTACCTATAACAAGGATACTGAACTTCTAATAGGTTTCTTGCACTTCTGAGATTGTTCCTTCCTCAGTAAAATAGCTTTTATTTAATAATAGATAGCCGATTATAGATAATTTAATAAAAGAGCTATCCTAAAGGTGTAAGGGGAAATCTGTGGAACCGAAGGTCTTTTGTAAAGAAGACAGCCATAGGTAGATGGATGGATGAGCATAATCTCAGAGTAGCCCTCGAGTCCACCAGAGAAAGGATAAGCCAATCACAAAGAACCCCAGGGTTGCCAAATATCAACGGAGGGAGCCATAGGACTTCGAAATGCCAGGGGTTTAAATCTTCATTTCCTTCATTGGCTATTTGTTTCTTTTCTTGAAGAAAAGAGCAGGCGTTTTCACGGTGGAAAGCTGATCCCTGTTACACAGCTATCACTACTGGGAAAAGAACAAAGCCAAATAGGAATGCTTCCTCCAAGCGCAATTTGTAAACAAAATGGTAAAGATGTAAAACGTTCACATGTCCGCAGCCCATGGCAGAATATGAAGTAGCAGGAAAGGTTTGATCTCATCTCTGCAGTCACAACAGGAGCTGGGAGAAGGTTGATCCAAGTGTCACTAACTTCTATGGATTTAGCTGTTCTGATGTCCTCGAAGTGCTGAGCAACCAAGCTCTAATAGCCATAAATAAAACAGAACTGGAGAAACATGAAAGTAATTCAAGTCAAGGCATGGTCCATGGGCTCCATATGACTCTTCAAAGTGTTGTTGTTGTTGTTTTTGGCAAATCCCCCAGAACTTGCATCGATAAATTGTGGTGGCAAATCAATGAGAAAAAAAAGCTCAAATCCCTGTCATTTGCAGCAAATAAATAAATAAAAATAAAAATACGATAGAATGCAAACTTCTTTTAGATTGAAAGAAAAGAAAATGTTTCACCCTCGTTTACAAAAATCCTTCACTCCTAACTTCCCCTTGAATTTTATACTTGCTCATTTATAAGTAAACAGTCTTCCAATATTATTCCAATGATGCCAATGCCATCCATCATGTGGAGAGATCAAGGAAGGAGAAATGAAGGTTAGGAGACATCCCAACATTTATTTGTATTTGTGGCAAAGGGAGCGCATTTATTTAGAGCAATTCCAAATATCCTGCCAAGAAGAGAATTAAGGAAATTTGGAATCCTTCTTATTCACAAAACAGTCCTATTCACTTTTATTTTGTATTGGCTATCCAATTTAGGGGTTCTGAGATCAGAAAAAGCTATTTTTTTAAGGTTAATAGGTGAGCAGGTAAGTGATTTGCATTGTCATTTTGAGTTAAGAATGTTGCTAATCATAAATGAAATTGCATAGTATTATATGTAAACTGCAAGTAAAAAAAAATACAGCAAAATCAAATTAATGGTACTTCAAACCGGTGTACGAAACTTAAAATGCAAAGCTCTAGATTAGGGATGTCAAATTTGATTTCACTGAGGAGGCATGGCCAGGATGGGCATGGCCAGCTCGATATCTCTTATTGAGACCCCATTTACAGCCCTCTGCCAGCAAAAATGGAGCTTGGGCGCAGGGCTGTGCATGGCCCTCCTGAGCTCCATTTTCACTGGCAGAGGCACTGCAGGCCTGTCCTCTCGCTGTTTCCAGGGCACCCCACAGGCTGGATCCAGGCCACGGGCCTTGAGCTTGACATCCCTAAGACTAGATGGAGTCAGGGCTAGTCAGAGGCGGTATTTGCCGGTTCTTCGAACAACTCAAAATTTCCACTACTGGTTCTCCAGATCTGGTCAGAGCTTGCTGAACACCACCTCTGATACAGATATATGAATAACGTATAATGTAGATAACTGTAGCAAAGATGACAACAAATGTAGAATAATACAGTATAATAACCTTCCATACCTCGATCACAGAAACTGAAACCCCAGCCTTGGGAATTGGAAAGAAATAAGCCAATCACTAAAAACAACTTTTAGAAAAAAATACATAGGCCTGAGAAAATTCTAAGATAGTGATTCAGCCTAGCCCTATCTTATTTTGTTTGGTGCAAGAAAGAGATCCTGGTGGGCTTTCAAGATTTTGTCATTCTACTCCAAAACAATAAAGAACATTTCTGAAATCCAGGCCATGCCTGTTTTTTGACCTTGCCTATCTCAATGGGCTGACAGGTCGTAATATATTGGTTAATCTCCAGGCTGTCATTTCTTGGTGATCACATAAAGGTGACACAATGCTTTAGCAACGCAATTGTTTTCATGCCATTATTATTAATGGCTGTATATTTCCTTTAAGGCATTTTATTGAATAACAGTTTTTCATTTAAGAATCACAAGTACATGGGAATGGGGCAAAGCATTTGTCATTCTGCAATCATTAACATTACATATGGGGAGGGTATAGATTTTTGTCCCACCTTATGAAAGATAATAGATTTCAACTCTAAACTAAAATTGGTTCAAAATGGTTGAGGCCCTGATTCTCTTTATGTAAGAGTTAATGATGGAACAGACCTGGCTTTCAATGTTTTCACTCCCCTTTTTGTATTTCTAAAACACTGATTTCTGGAGGCCTCTTTCTTCAATTTTCCCTACTCCTTCCCTGCCTTTGAGTATATCTCAAAGTTAACTCATAAAAATTCTTCGCCTTTTCTTTTAGCAGCTCCATCCCTTGGGTGTTGCAAGTACACCAACAGATTAAGAGAAGCATTGGCTTTTTCACCTTACGCTCGATTTGTACATCTTTAAGAGTTAGCCAGACATGAGTGGGAACATGACCCCACCCTTAGAAAATCACAGCTGTTTGCACAAGTCTTTGCAACTCCCCCAGTTGATGCCAAATGGAGAAAACATGCAGTGTGACATTACAAAAGAGTTGAACTTGAACTGTATTTCCATATTGTTGCAGGATGGGTTGTAAGTAGGAACTCTGCTCCAAAATTGGTTTATTGCCCTTAAAGCATTAATAACTTTGGTCTATCATTCATCTTCTACCAAAATGCTTTGAACCAGCCTTGGAGAGGGTAAATTTTTTGATAAGCAAATTAACTATGTAGAAATATAACTATAAAAGTAGAAATTCACCATAATGACTTATGCATAAGGAACTACTTAGAGCTATTGAAACAGATCCCATCTCGTTCCACATCACTTCTTTGTGAAAATGGCATTTTAAATATGCATCGTGGCTGGAGATTCCATTCCCTATTTGCAAATACATAACTTAATTTTATTGTGCTGTTTAAAGTTGTAAACTTGTCCAAGCTAGATTTAGAAATGTTAAGGGTATAGTTTGGAGTCTCATAAGCAGGCTGTTTGCTAGGGATTCAGAAATAAATTCTAATTTTGATTGGGTTCTCCATCTTCTCAATCTCAATTTCTGGTATAGCGTACAATGTCTTTAAATAATATTGAATCATATTCAAAGTAATTTGAATAAATAACTGCATCCCATGACAAGTTCATGGAAAAATTATAGGGTGGGATTCAAATTTTTTAACAACCAGTTCTATGGGCGTGGCTTAGTTGGTGGGCATGGTTTGATGGTCATGTGACTGGGTGGATGTGGCTTGGTGGTCATGTTATTGGCTGGATGTGGCCAACTCAATATCACTCACATTGAGGCACACATTTCCTCGCCTGGCCTCTCATGACTCTGGGGATGCTGCAAGTGGTAAGTGTGAAAAATGGTCATTAGTCACTTTTTTCAGTGCCACTGTAACTTTAAATGGTCATTCCAAACAAGCAAAGTTCCAGCAAAGGAGTGGGGAAAAACTCCAGAGAAGTTCCTGAGACAGGAAGTCTAATCCTTCCAAGAATGTAATAAGGGTTAACAGAGAGGCAGTTCAATAAGCAATACCAGAATGTTTCGTTCTCGCCTTCCTTACAGGATTAGGCCAGTAATTTCTTCTAACAACCGGTTCTCCAAACTGCTTAGAATGTTAAAAACTGGTTCTAGCGAATAGGTGCGAACTGGTAGAATCCCACCCCTGGGGTGGGTAAAGAAAATACTGAGAGATAAGGCAAAAATGAGTTTATAAAAGAAAAACCTTTGATTCTTCCCCATTTTTCTCTTCCCACCTCTTTCTCACTTCTTTTTTGGTTTTTGAGGACTCTTTTCTATGTATCAATTTTGTACTAAATCATTTAATTTTGCTGTGCATCTACTTTCCAACTTCTTTGAAGATGGCTTCCAAATACTCATCCCTCCAGTTTAATGGTTCAACTATGATGACCACCAAACAAATCAGGAGACAAAACAATTTTATTTTTATAGATTAAAACTCTTATTGCCATGAACTTTACCTAGGTGAAATAGAAAATGGTGCATTGTATGCAACAGTTATATATTTTAATATTTTTTTTAACTTACAGAATGAGTCCAAAACCCAGGAAGTATGACTCCCACAGATATGAAATTTGGGGAAGTTGTGGTTGATTCAGTCTGGGGTGGTGACATGATCTTCATTTTCAATGTTCTGTGACAGCTTCCCAGCCAGTCTTGCAAACCTTTGCTCCCTCCCCCTTCCAGCAGCAGCCATTTACCTACCTGCTGAAAAGGTCTTCCTGATTCACACCAGTCACCAGTGTGTTGTCCCTGGCCTGCACCTCTTGCTTACTCAGAAAAACTTTAGGCACTCTTCCCAATCAATGCCATCCCTGACTGGTGCAACACTTTTCATGCATCCCTGCAACTCTCTCTCAGGCATTCTTCATGTCCTGGACCATATCCCTGTGGGCCTGAGTTAACCCATGTGGCACTTTTAATATACATCCATGACCCCACACACTCAACCTGTGCCACCTCACTATCTGACCCAAATAGTATCTCTTGTGCACTCCTCTTGGTATTTTGATGGGCTTTAAAGCCCTAACTCTTTGCCTAAGTCTTTGGAAAGCATGATTCTCCCCCCACCCTTTTTTAAAAACTCCTACCAGGTTCCCTTTTACTTACCAATTCAAAATATACTCTTGCATGAATTTGTCATGTTTTCTCTAGCTTGACCATTAATGTTTTCCTGTGTTCTTTTTCTTCTACTTTGATGTCCTTTTTTTTCTTTTTTTCCTCTACTGGACATGTCTTCACTCTTTTTACAATAATGTTCTCATGCCCTCTAATTCTATGGCCACTGGCCCCAGTTGTTAAGGATCAGTTGAGTCCTGCAGTAGGGAAACTGCATTTGAAGAGATGACTGCATCTTCGTGACATCCCACCCACTTCCCTACTTGTGGCCAAGCCTGGCTTCTCATTTGCCCTTGCCAGTTCCATATGATTTCTGATTAGCCTTGCCTCTTAACAGTGGGACTATTGGTCCAGCCCTTGGAGGTACTTTTTTGGGTGTACATGCTCCACATTTCAGACTTAAAAGTTGTGCGGGAGCTGTCTCACCATTCCGGGACATCATCATTATTGCCTTTTTTGATTTTATTTCCAATTTCATTTGCTGCTGAGTCAATCTTTTCCAACTGTTCCATCTTTGTTGTACAACTGTGGTCCTGTTTTATGACTTAGGAGTGGGAGAAGGAACTTTCAAATTGACCCATTGATCAAGCCTACTGTCTGCTGCCTTCCATCAGTTCTTACTCTGATCTTTTTTCTACCAATTCTCCACTCTGCTGCTTATGCCAGCACTGCTCCAATTCTAGTCTTCTTTCACTGATCCCAGAATGATAGATTTTCATTTCTTCCATGCCGTGTTCTAGTAGAAACATTGATTCTTGCAGTTGATTATAACAGCTCTTTCCTTCTGGGATAAGTCAACCCCCCTTTTAAAAGGCCAACTTCCTTTCCTGGCTGGGAGGAGTTCTAACAAGATACAGCTAGAAGAAATGGAACAGTTGTTCTTGCTTCCTACAGCTTCTTTCCACACTTTCTTCTAGCCTTAAAAAGATATAGGACACAAGAAGTGGAGAGAGATAGTCAAGAAGACAGAAGAGGCTATGGTTGTTTGGTTGTCTATTCTTATCATCATCTTCATCATCAGAGTTGAAAGGGACCTTGGATGTCATCTAGTCCCACCCCCTTCTCAAAAGCAGGAGACCCCATATCATTTCAGACAAATGGATGTCCAATTTCTTCTTAAAAAGCCTCCAATGATGGAGCATTCACAATCTCTGAAAGCAAGTTTTTCCACTGGTTAATTGTTCTCACAGTTAGGAAATTTATCCTTAATTCTGCTTCCCTCTGTGATTAGTTTCCCACCATTTTTTTCTTCTCTTTCCTTCTGGTGCTTTGGAAAATAAGTTGACCCCCTCTTCTTTGTGACAGACTCTCAAATATTGAAACACTTCTACCATGCCCCCCCAGTTCATCTCTTCCTTAGGCTAGACACACCCTGTTCCTGCAGCCTTTCTTCATGTTTTAGTCTCCAGCTCCTTCATCATCTTTGTTGCTCTTCTCTGCACTTTTCCAGAATCTCAACGTCTTTTTTATATCATGGTGACCAAAACTGGATGCAGTTTTCCAAGTGTGATCTTCCCATGGCATTATAAAATGGTATTAAAACTTCACATGATCTTGATTCTATCCCTTTGTTGATGTGGCCTAGGTTTTCATTGGCTATTTTGACTGCTGCTACACCCTGCTGGCTTATGTATCAGTGATTGTCCACTAGAACTCAAAGATCCTCTTGTAGTTACTGCTGTTGAGTTATGTATTGAGCCATTGGAGTCAGATTTGTATTTTTAATTACAACTGGTGATACTACCTAGCCAAACTTGATACTTTCTCAGGATGACCTGAGAAAAACTGAAAAAAGATCAGATCCTAATTGTAATGGGATGCGGGACATCAGGAATTTTAGGACTATTAGGGCCTTTTAAAAAAAAGTATTGGAAGAATGCAATGGCAAATTACAGATGTATTTTTGCCAAGTAAACAACATGTTTGCATCTTTAAAATTACTCAGGATTTAACTTATCTCAAGGGAGAATTTATTTATAACATATTTAAAGAATGAAATATATTATGTCAAATTCATACAGAAGAAAAATAAATCCAAACCTGTTGTAAAATAAAGAGAGTATTGGTTATAATAGTCACATTTGTAAAATAACCCAAAATCTCTTAAGATAAATTAACAGTCTGTTTGAACAGAATTACCGTTGGAGAGTAATCCAAAATTCAAACCCACATCACGTGCAGACAGAATCTGGTGACTAAATCATGGTTTCCCTGGCAACAGGAATGCATTCCATCAGCAACTCTTACACCAATGAGTAGCTAATGGGTTTTCATGAAATGGCACAAAGATGGCCGCAAAGGAGTCTCAATTTAGAATAAGGGTGAAGGTATTTGCAAGATATGCTTTCTCTATTTCAAACAACATTATGTATGATGGAATAATAATTGGAGCATAGATGCATTGTGAATGAAGTTTCTTTCTAACTAGGAAACAACAAGATATGATTCAGGTATGGTTCCCAGTGACAAAAAGGCACCACAATGTTTTTAATGGAGAGCAGAGATAAATATTATTTCTTTATCCAAATTCTTTACCAAAAGTATTATGTTTATTTTGATGTATGTTGTCACTAAAACTTAATTAAATAGAGCAATAAATAATAAAATATATAACCCATTATCACTTTTATGTTCAAAATATTACAGCATAAATTCAGCACCAGAAAAGTAAACACAGATGGCTGAGGCTTCATTTAACTTCTTTATAAATACATGAAGTAAATTTTACAATACCAGTTGTGGATTTCTCCAACAAGGAGCAAATTCAAACAGAAGCATACATGTTACGGATTCAGAGCAGAACAACAACTCAGGAGCTCAGAAACAGTCATCAGTTTCACTTTAGTTCAGCAGGCAAGCAAGATACACAGCAGAAGAGAAGCAGTTTCATTTTCAATAGACAGACTCAGAGTTGAACATAGCTTCCGAGCTGCAGAGCTTAATATAGAGCCACATCTAGGCTACTTCTAGTTTCAGTTTCCAAACAGTCCTCATTGGCTGACTTAGTTGCTATGCCTATTCATTGGCTGACCTTGTTACCATGCTCTATTCCAGTTCGTGAATATACTCCAACAATTTAGCAATAAAATACTACTTTTAGGATGGCACAAAGAGGGTATCCTCTACAGTGTTAGGTGCTTGATGGAATAAATAAATGTGAATTTTCTGTAGACTAATTTTTACTAACGTTAGCAACTTTAAGATGTGTGGAATTCAACTCTGCCATGACTAACTGGGAAATTCTAGATGTTGAAATCTGCAGGTTTTAAAGTTGCAAAGATTGAGAAACACTAAAATAGATGATATGAGAAACCTAACTGGTTAGATTCACCACAATAACATAGTGAGGATATTTCTATATTTTTCAAATATAGAAAAATATGCATCAGTCCCTAGTTTCTGTTTTTAATTGTTGCTCTTGATGTTTTGGAAAGGAAATATTTCAGTAAGGACAAATCTCTGAATTGCTCTCTAAATTCATCATCAATGTTTGAAATAAATAGAACTGAGAAGAACCAACTCCCTAAAATGGAGGCAAAAACCTTGTTGATCAAGAATTATTTTTTTTTTCATAGATATAAACCAAGTCTTCTGTGTAGCCTCTTTAGAAAACCTATATTCAATTTTAGTTGATATCCAAACATTTGATATATTAGTCCAAACAATGAGTAAGTTCCAATTATCACTCTAAAACATACTGTTTCTGACATAAATTACAAAATTCTATTCTGAAGATTGTTTTAATGAAGAACTTGTAACCCCAAAATTCCAGTCCCATTTCTTTATGGGGTTATAATTTGATCTTTAAAAGCTTGAGAATTAAATATTACTCTCATTGATGACCCATAATCAAATGATTAATATCCCATGCATTTTATTATTTTCTTCCCATTTTTGACATCTTTACTTTTATCAGAATTAATTATCAATCAATATGTGGCTCTTGAGTTTCCTGAGACCTATCTAGGTTTAAAAAAATAAAACTATGGAATATTTATAGAAAAAATGCTTTTCTTTGAATAGAAGAAGCAAAGAAACTCAGAACTCTTAATTTCTGAGTTAAAGCAGTATGTTTTTTATTTTATTTTCAAAGAGCCAATGCATAAATTTGTTTCAGTGTTGTTGTTTTTTAAGAAAAGGTGGAACTAAGAGTCACTTGAAATTGTATATTTGGGGATCAATGTAAGGTCAAATACATTTCGTCCAAACAAAGTTTTCTATCAATTGTATTGAATGCTTCCCTGAAATAAGTTAAATGAAACAATTTGTGGCATATGGAGATTTATGAAACAAAGGCTTTAGAATACAACAGTTATCAGATAACTTCACCCAAGAAACTGTTATTAGTCTGTACCCATTCTCCAATCATTCCTTCCAATCCCCAAAACTGTTGTAAAGAAATTATGTAAAGAATACAATGAATTTCACAATTACTCTCTGAAAAATGGAAGAATAGACAAAGTGAGGTGGGAAATGGGCCAGATCAAACTGGGGGTGCTGAAGGCAAAATATATTCCTGAAAATCCCTGTTCTTACTCCTGTGATACAGATTGCAATATACACCACACCAGAGGTGATACTCAGCAGGTTCTGAGCAGTTCTGGAGAACCAGTAGCGGAAATTTTGAGTAGTTTGGAGAACCGGCAAATACCCACCTCTGACTGGCCCCGCCCACATCTATTCTCTGCCTCCCATTCAGTCCCAGCTGATTGGCTGGGTCTTCTTTGGTTGCCCTGCACAAGAGAACAGAGCTGAAAAGCAGGTTAGTGGGGTGGGGAGGGAGTGGAGATTTTGCAGTAACCTTCCCCTAGAAGTGGGGTGGGAATGGAGATTTTGCAGTATCTTTCCCCTGTCATACCCACCAAACCACACCAACCAAAACACGCCCACAGAACCAGTAGTAAAAAAAAAAATTGGATCCCACCACTGCACAACACACCCTATGTTTCTCAGTACCTGTATGCACACAAACAATGAAACATTATTTGAAGGGAAAATAGAAAAGCATAGACACCAGCAGATGGAATATAATGCTTCATTAACCAGAAGAAAATATTAAGCAGGTAAAGGGGATTAGAAAGAATGATAAATGCTGTGCTTTGCATGCTTTTCCTATCTTGTTCAATTAGAACTAATTACGCATCTTAACCATATCACGGTATTTATCAAACCAACTGGTCTATAATTAATAGTCAGTGACCTATACATTTTAAAAAGATAAATATAACTATACTTAAATTCCATTCAGGCTATATGAGCACCTGAATATATTTAGCTAAAGGTTTTACAGAAAACTGACACCCAGTTCATGTTTTATATATTTCATGATATAATGTATGTTCCACAGAGCCTTACCTATATATAAAATGATAAGAATATCCACTACTTCATTATCTGTAACTGGAGGCTGGATGAGTGAAGTGCAAAAGATACATTTATCACCTGAGGTAATTTTTTATGTGTTAAAGATACAATTTATTTATTTATTTATATTTGTAAATCGCTTACAGGATAATAGGTATAAGTATATACATAGTTATGAATACATGAAATGGGTACATATAAGAAAAATAAAAGAAACAATAGGACAGGGAGGTTAGGCACATTGGTGCGCTTATGCACACCCCCTACAGACCTCTTAGGAAAGGGGTGAGGTCAATAGCAGACAGTCTAAAGTTAAAGTTTTTGGGGTTTGGGGAAGAAACCATAGAGTCAGGTAGAGTATTCCAGACATTGACCATTCTGTTGCTGAAGTCATATATCCTCCTATCAAGTTTGGTGTGGTTAATCTTGAGTTTGTATCTATTGTGTGCTCTTGAGTTGTTATGGTTGAAGCTGAAGTATTCATGGACAGGTAAGTCATTGCAATGTATATTTTATATACCATACTTAGATTAGACCGAAGACAGCGTAATTCAAGGTTTTCTAGGTCTAGAATTTAAAGTCTGGTGGCATAAGGTATTCTACAGTGAATACAGGAGTGGAGAACTCTTCTTGTGAAATATTTCTGGACTTTCTCAACTGTGCTAATACATAATGTGGGTTCCAGACCAATGAGCTGTATTTGAGTATTGGTCCAGCAAATGTTTTGTAAGCTCTTGTTAGTAGTGTGATATTACCAGAGAAAAAACTACGTAGCATTAGGTTAACAACTCTTAATGCCTTTTTGGCTATGTAGTTACAGTGGGCTCTAGCACTTAGATTATTAGAGATGAGTATTCCAAGATCCTTTACAGAACTTGGATCATCAACAAGGTCTTGACTATTCAGCTTGTATTTTATTTTCTGATTTTTTTTCCAATATGTAAGACAGAGCATTTATTTGTTGAGATTTGAAGTTGCCATTTGTTTGACCATTCTGATACATAGTCAAGATCTTTTTGAAGGGTAGCAGTATTGTCTGTGGTTTTGAACAGCTTTACACCATCAGTGAAGAGAACACAGTTGCTCTTAATATGATCACAGAGGTCATTTATGTAGAGTATGAAGAGGGTTGATCCTAGAATACTGCCTTGGGGAACTCCACTATCGACAGGTACAGAATTTGATAGGACACTCCCAATTTTGACCATTTGTTGTCTATTTGACAGGAATGCTTCTATCTCCAACTGAGAATTATTGAACAATGGGGCCAAGTTGGAGACGTTAAAGGACATTTATTTATGTTTTGGATTTTGTTACAATTGTGTTACACTCCGGGTCATCACACTCACCTACTTCAAGGAGCAACAGTGTTTCTGATAACCATAACTGTCATTTTAACAGATTGTTTCTTCTTTCCCCTGCCAGCAAATCTGCAGTAGTTGATCCACTTAAATAAGACTATGTTTATTTGATAGCCTATGATAAGGGTGAAAAGAACATCCTTTGTGGGACAAAAAAATAAAAATAAAAGAATAAAATCAATCAAAAGCAGCTACAAAGATAAAACTTCTAAACTGTTATGCCCCTGTTGGAATCTGATTCCAAGCGGGAGGCTGAGCAGCTGACAGGGAATGGGTGTGTGGCTCCATTGGCTGTGGAAAAAACTGGGGAAGGGATAGTCTGGCTGGGCAGAGCAGAGGAGAGGTAGAGCAAGGCAGAGGGAATTCAGAGGAAGATCCAGGCCCACCCCCTCTTCATCCTAGGGCACGCAGGGAGGAATGGAGGAGGGAGCAACATAAGTTGCATGGCTTACGGGGGAGGAAAAGGCCCTGATTTCCTTCATTAGCTGCAGCTGGGAACACAGTGTTTAAAAAGGGAGCTTGTGCACAGCAATTTGTTGGAAGCAAATCATGAGTTATCTTTTATTGTCGAGGCTTATCCTGGCATCTTCCCAACTGTGTGTGTTTTGTTGGCCTTTGAAGTCTGCAATTCCTTCTCCTGCCCTGTCCAGTTAATTGCTGCAGGGTGGTTTGGGTGGTTTTTTATTTACTGTTTATATGTACTTTGTTTTCGGACTGAATTTCTTCCACTTAAAGACTGTTCCTGGGAAAGTTTTTTCTCCAGCCAAAGGTAACTGGACCTTTGGGGCAAAGTTGGAGGTATTAAAGGGACTTTTCTTACTTCTGTGACTGTGTTGCCTTTGTGCCATGCCCCAGGTAATCACATTAAACCATCACATACTGCACTTCCAAAGCGCCATAAGTAGTTACATGTTTTAAAACTCAATCTTGGCCTATTTCTTAAAAAGATAAGCAGGGTCAGTTTGGGTTACTCAGGATGGGAGACATCAAGAAGGTTCTAGGACATGTGTGACAAACTTGCAGCGTCACATTGCCATCATGTGATGTTTTGTGATGTTTTTTTTTCCCTTTGTGGAGCTGGGGTGGGCATGGCCTGTGTGTGATGCATGTGGCCCATGGGCCACCAGTTTGACACCCCTGCTGTAGGACAATCAACTAGACCTGTAAGTTAAAAAGAGCAGCAACAGAAGGAGGAGGAAGATTATGACAAATCACTTTCCCATTTGTGTGTGTGTGTGTGTATTTGTTTTCTTAAGTTTTTGTAGATATATATATGTATGGTATTCAGCTTTGTTTGGGTATTTTCCCACGTCATTATAGTTGTGCTTTTAAAGTTGTAGCAATATTTCGGCAGAATCTCATCTGCCATCATCAGGCTTGTGTATTGGGTTCGTTTGTGTGTCTGGCTTTCACAGTCAGTTCCGTTTTTGTGAAAGCCTGACACACAGACGAACCCAATACACAAGCCTGATGATGGCAGATGAGATTCTGTCAAAACGTTGCTACAACTTTAAAAGCACAACTATAATGACGTGGGAAAATACCCGAACAAAGCTGAATACCATACATACATACATGCGTGTATGACCAATAATCAAGCTCACCTCAAAAAGCCTTTTATATTTTTTTTTAGTAGAATTCCAGAAATAGTTGGAAAAGGAGGCTATTTGCTGCTTCAGCTACTGCTGCCAAGATGGTAAATGTTTCTAAAGTTTTCAGTATCCCACCCCCATTTATGCCACTTGTGGGAAAAGTTTTAAAA
This sequence comes from Pseudonaja textilis, assembly GCF_049901715.1. Lineage (NCBI taxonomy): Eukaryota > Metazoa > Chordata > Lepidosauria > Squamata > Elapidae > Pseudonaja > Pseudonaja textilis. The sequence continues at coordinate 12,736,317 of NC_141994.1, read as the reverse complement.
GATTTACTAGAATGTTAAGTCAGTTCTCAAGTGAACACAAGAATGATTCAGCCCCCAGAGCCTGAACTAACTGAATATACATAGCTTGCTGTTCTCATAGTATGATCACTTAATCCAGGGGAGTGATAATCAGGAAAATCAAACCATTTTTATTGGACACCCAAATATCCCAAATGAGCTATGAGGCTGTCACTTTCTGTCACTTTACTTTACTTCTTGGGAGAAGGATTTTTTAAAAAAATTAAGGTTACCTTATTTAGGTAGGCATCACCTCCTGGCTGGAATTCGAAAGGTTTTCCTACTTCATCCTTTTCTACTTTCTTTGTCCTAGGGATGGACAAAGATGTATTTCATTTATTAAATGAAATTCTTAGAGCAAATCTATTTTCATTCTAGGATTTCGTCCTTGTGCCTACAGCAACAAGAGAGAGCTAATCTTTTGATCTTCTTCAGATAACATTTAACTCAGAGCAGTTTGGGGTTACAACTAACAGTTTAAAACCATTGTGACTGTATCGGGTCCACAGCTAACACTCAACACCTGATTGAAAGAAGACAATTGTACCAATAATGACTTATTTAGAGATGCCATTGGCAACTTCCTCTGAGTATAGAATGGTTGAATGACCCATTTGTACCAGTGCTTTATGGCCTTATGGTAGAATGCCTCATAAATTAATTTTCTTTAATTAATTGGAGGGAGGGAAGGGCCACAATAATTAATTATATGAGTCATTGAATACTAGGTCATCTCCTTAATGAATGGATTCATTGGGCTCCTGTGACTTTAATTGTTTAATTTATTTCTCAGAGTACACTTGTGTGTCTTTTGTGATACAGTAGAGTGCCCTTCAAATACACTTAGAAAATGACTATTTGAGAATTTCCATTTGCTTTTTGTAACTTTTTTATAGCTTTTTGCTAAATGCATTTCATTTATTAGAAGCTGTATATGTCATGCATTGCTTTTCCTGTTAAAATTTTTTCAAGGGGTTCATAATCTTGAAAAGAGCAAAAAATCAGTTATGACAGAGAACAATTTTACATCTTATAGAAAGTATTTTAAAAAGTATTTCCGTTACTGTTTAGAATCTTTGTTATTTGGCTCTCCAAATTCTCAGATCTTGGGTAAAAAGTATTATTATGCCAAAACAGCTCCTATATCTTTTCTACGTCATTTTAATGAAAGTTGATTCTGTTCTTTTCCCATTTATTTGGTTAAAAAAAGGAAGGCCTAGCACCGCGTAATGGAGTGAGCTCCTGTTACTTGTCCCAGCTTCTGCCAACCTACCAGTTCTAAAGCATGTAAAAATGCAAGTAGAAAAATAGGGGCCACTTTGGTGGGAAGGTAACAGTGTTCCATGTGCCTTCGGTGTTTAGTCATGCCAGCCACATGACCACGGAGACATCTTTGGATAACGCCGGCTCTTCAGTTTTGTAATCTGATGAGTGCTACCCCTTAGAGCCATAAACAACTAGCATGTATGTGTGAAGGGAACCTTTACCTTTAAGGGATTTATATGACAATCTTCTTCTTAGGAAAGAAAAATGGTGAATTATGGATGGCTCCAGGAAAAGCAGAGCTGATGACCACAGCAGAATGGAAAGCTGGTGAGTAGACCAGTTCTTTATAATTTTTCTTTGTACAAGGAGAATACTGCTTCTAATGAGGACATGAGACATTGAACTCTGGCAGACTTACAGTTCTGGGAGATAAAGAAATACCCATCAGTCCAAATGGTGGTTGGTTCTTTTAAAAGAACATTTAAGTTCTCATATTCCTTTTCTAATCACTTTTTTAAATTGTGTGTTAATTACTTTTCAGTGTTAGAAATCTTTAGATGTAAAAGTTTTACAGCATCAGGTGAATTCCTTTCAATTCTAATGAAAGAAGTTTTAAATAGAAGCTTAATGATATTAAAACATTTTGGAATAAACACCAAAAGATTGATTAAAATACTTTTATTTTAGAAAGTTACAAATGAACGAAATGCCCAGAAAAAGGATGCTGGAATTAATTACAAAGAATCTTTGGTGCAGATTTTTTTAATCAAAAAGATAAGATTATAATCAAAGGAGAATACTCCTCAACTCATAAAGACAGAAAAAAGCAAAATATTTTAACATTGGACATTTTGAAGAATATTTTTGAACAACGGACCCAGAAGTTAATTTTGGAGAGTCTGCTTCTCTTTTAAACTATGTTTTAAAGAAATCACAGAAAAGGAGCATGTTTTACCTGATATTATTGAGATGTTGATGATTTCAAAATGACAGGCTATATGAATGTGATAAAAAAATATGTTACACCGAACAAAGAAAAGAAACCAGCTAATGGCATAGTAATTTAAAGGGATATACAAATAACAAACAGAGTGAATTGGGTAATTTTTCTATATTGGATTTACAAAAGAGATTTGTTAAAGCAAGACTCTTCAAATTTGGCAAGTTTAAGGCTTCAACTCCCAGAATTCCTGAGCTAATGTGACTGAAGGGGGAATTCTGGGAGTTGAAGTCCACAAGTCTTAAAACTTTCAAGTTTGAAGAACCTTGTGTTAAAGCTTTGATGAATACATTGATGTCTAAGGTCTGCGTGCACTCACAAGTAGCACACCTTCTAACAAACCAGTTCAAAAACAATCCATTGTGGTTAGGATTGTTTGGAAGAATGTTCGCCATCAATACTCTGACACTGCATATAAAATCCTATATATGTTGCAATATAGTCATCCTTTTATTTTATTTCTTGACGTCACCAATTTTTAGATCTTCCTCTGCTGGTTGAGTGCTGCTATCAGTGTCAGAGAGAAAGTTGTTTCTTTCTATCAGTGATTGCAGGCAATCTCATTTGTGCACCAATCTAAAATGGCTCTGCTGGTTGCTGTCATTATTGCCTTATTCTCAATAACAATATAACTTTAAAGAGAAGCTCTTCTCTTGGGTGGATGCTTTGATTCCATCTCATAAATGAAGCAAAAACTTAGCTTTCATTGCATTCTAAACACAATTTCTGGAAACTGAAGTTGAGTTATACATAAATAAAAGCAAGGAAGTGTTTCTTTCTTTAGAAATGTGTATATTCTGTTCAACTAACCACATTTTAAAAAACACCCAAATACAGAGAATTGTTAGTTATCTGAATTTGGTCACTGGTTACCCATGGGTTTTATGCAGCATGCGTTCATGAGTCAATGAAGTGCAGAAATAGCATGGCCATGAAAAAACAACAGACACAGCTGGAATAACAATGCCTCTTTGATTTAATGCCAGTTCAATAACTGAAACAAAAGCTATAAGATTTTTAATAACTTGATCCCTGGCCAGCATTGCTGAAAAGACACACTAAAGAGAAAGATATATATATCCCTATTTGATGGAATACTTGACAAAAATTCAGCTGAATCCGGCCTTTATTTTCTAACCGTGGAGTGGAAGAAGAAGAAAAGAATGAGAGCTAAAAAGACAGATAGATTATAGATTTATTTATTCATTTATTTATTTTGATTTTGTCAATCGCTTACAAGATAATAGGTATAAGTATATACATAGTTATGAATACATGAAATGGGTACATATAAGAATAGAAACAATAGGACAGGGATGGTAGGCATGTTGGTGGACTTATGCACGCCCCCTATAGACCTCTTAGGAAAGGGGTGAGGTCAATAGTAGACAGTCTAAGGTTAAAGTTTCAGGGGTTTGGGGAAGAAACCATAGAGTCAGGTAGAGTATTCCAGACATTGACCACTCTGTTGCTGAAGTCATATTTCCTGCAATCAAGTTTGGTGTGATTAACCTTGAGTTTGTATCTATTGTGTACTCTTGTATTGTTATGGTTGAAGCTGAGGTATTCATTGACAGGAAAGTCATTGCAATGTATGATTTTATATACCATACTTAGATCAGACTGAAGACAGCGTAATTCAAGGTTTTCTAGGTCTAGAATTTCAAGTCTGGTGGCATAAGGTATTCTACAACGAATACAGGAGTGGAGAACTCTTCTTGTGAAATATTTCTGGACTTTCTCAACTGTGCTAATACATAATGTGGCTTCCAGACTGATGAGGTGTATTCGAGTATTGGTCTAGCAAATGTTTTGTATGCTCTAGTTAGTAGTGTGATATTACCAGAGAAAAAGCTACATAGGATTAGGTTGAGTAGATGAGTATTCCAAGGTCCTTTACAGAACTTGGATCATCAACAAGGTCTTGACTATTCAGCTTGTATTTTATTTTCTGATTTTTTTTTTCCAATATGTAAGACAGAGCATTTATTTGTTGAGATTTGAAGTTGCCATTTGTTTGACCATTCTGATACATAGTCAATATCTTTTTGAAGGGTAGCAGTATTGTCTGTGGTTTTGAACAGCTTTACACCATCAGTGAAGAGAACACAGTTGCTCTTAATATGATCACAGAGGTCATTTATGTAGAGTATGAAGAGGGTTGATCCTAGAATACTGCCTTGGGGAACTCCACTATCGACAGGTACAGAATTTGATAGGACACTCCCAATTTTCATCATTTGTTGTCTGTTTGACAGGAATGCTTCTATCCAGTTATGCAGTTGTCCAGAGATACCATAAGATTTTACTTTTAGGAGTAGTTTGTCATGTACCACTGAATCAAAGGCTTTACAAAAGTCTATGTAGATTGCGTCTATTGTTTTGCCCTGATCAAGTTGTGTAGTCCATATGTTTTTGCAGTGTAAGAGTTGCAGATTACAGGATAGTTTTTTTCTGAAACCAAATTGTTTATTAGAGAGTAGGTTGTTTGTCTCTAAGTGGAGGATAATGGATTGATTAATAATTGATTCCATGACTTTACAGGTGATGCAGCGTAAGGAGATTGGTCTGTAATTTTCAACTAGGCTGGGGTCTCCCTTTTTGAAGATGGGGATGACCGTGGCTTGTGACCATAGGTTAGGCAAGGGGCTGGTCCTGAAAGATTTTCCAAAGATTATGCTTAGAGGTTCTGCTAATGCAGTGGATAGCTTTTTTAAGAAGTAGGCACATATTCCATCCGGTTCAATAGAAAGAGATGGTTTTAGATTGTGCAGTGCTTTTTCAACATTGTCTTCTGTCAAATCGATAGGTATTAGATCATTGTAGTTTTCTGTGGTTCAGCTAGGAAATACTGGGCATGATCCATTGCTGTTTATAAATACTGAGCCAAAGAATATGTTAAAGATGTTGGCTTTAATGGTGTCGTCATTGCAGTCTTTACTATTAGGTCCTATCAGGGGTGGGATGGACCTTGAGTCTTTTAGTTTGTTGTTTACAAAATTGTAAAAAGTGCGGGTGGACTTGGTACGTAGAAGGTTTTCTTCTTGTTTAATCTGATAATTGGTGCATTCAGTCTTTATCTGGTGGCATAAATTTTTGTATTGGCTTTTGAAGTTGGCAATGTGACCAGATTTGTTTTTCTTCCAGAGTGATCTCTTTTTGGATTGAAGTTTCCTTATTGTTATGAGTAATCTGGTTTTTTTTGGAGGGGGGGGTTGTTATTGGTACATATAGTTTGATGACTCTTTTGACTTCAAGTAAAATATGTTGTAATGGTCTTCAAAAGTCCATTGAATAGAGATTGCCAATCAAGGGATGAGAGATTAATGTCTATAAGATCATAGTTGCCTTTTTTGAAGTTATAATTGGGGATTACAGCACTGTGATGATTTTTGTGTGGACGTATGTTGAGACAAAAGTCAATCATATTTTGGTCACTGTTGGAAAAGGGTTCTTTAGTTTGTATTCCATAAATTAAATTCAAACTATTGTAGAAAATGAGATCGAGGCAGTTGTTAAGTCTAGTATTGCTGGTTACTAGTTGTTCCAGTCCCAAATTTGTAACAGCATTGTAGAAGGTTGCATGTATGGGTTCAGCTGTACATTCGTTTAGGGTCCAGTTTAATATGAGGTAGATTGAAGTCACCAAGAAACATAAAAGCGTGTAGGAAGGATGTTGCCCATGTTAGTAGTGAATTTAGCTTGTTTACATGTTTGATGTCATAACCAGGTGCTCTATAACATAGTAAGAATCGAAATGTGATATTTAAGGATAGTTCACAGATGAAGCTCCTGGGTAACTTGGATGTATTTTAGATGTAAGGACTTTTTATAGAAGATAGCAATACCACCTCCTCTACGAATTTCACGATCTGATCAGTAAACATGATAGTCTTTTACTGTGGTAATGGAGACAGGGAGAGATGCATTGAGCCATGTTTCACAGACAAGATAGATAGATAGATAGATAGATAGATAGATAGATAGATAGATAACACAACAGTATTCCACATAGTAAGTATTGCCATCCAGAAAAGTTTTTTCTATATTTATACTGATTCTTCTCACACAAAGTATATATTGAGTAATTTAACAAAAAGAAATGGAAATTCAAAATCAGAGTATTCCAGTCTCCATAGGTTAAGCCTTTAGGATTATTGGCTAAAATGGCTGACATGGAGTAGTATTGCGGAATCAAAGCAAAAAAAACATTTTTCAATATTAATATCTAACTGGTCTGGGAGGAAAATTCAACTGGATTTAACTGACCATAACTTAGATGGTATTACTTTAAAGCACTGGAGAACATATTAGGCAGGGAAAGAAAGATATCCAGTGTTAAGTGTTAAGTTTGAGCAATGAGAGGCTGAACCAGAGCATGAGTGCAACAGTACTTTATTTTACAATAAAGGGCTGACCGTGCTTGCCACGCCTGGAACTGGCTCGCAGCAATCAGCAATCGGTTGGACCCCGCAGCCTGCTTTTATAGCTGGCTGCTGGGGAGAACCAACCAATGGGAATGGGGGAATAACGCCCACATAAAGTGAGTGGACCTGAGTGAGAACTTCTTGAGTCCTCAGGACATAACACCCCTTCCCCCAGATGCGAACATGCATAGTCCTTGAGGTAGACGGGGTTTGTGTTGGCGCCCGGACAGGCGCAACTCGGGGACATTGTCTGTCTGTTCGGTATCAGTCTGTGACGGTTGAGCCGGCATAGTGTCGCCAACACTCTCTCTGGACTGGGCATCCTCGGAAACCACCGGGTTGGTTGCTGGGGTCGAGCTCTCGTGGGTTGGATCAGGCTGGTTAACTCTCTGGCCGCTGTTGTCCGAGTTTGGGCTGACCGGAACGACCGCTGGTGCAGACTGGTCGCTGGGTGCGATGTGGCTGGGCGGCGGATGAGGCGGTTCCCCTTCGACTGGAGACTCTGGATGCTTGTTGGCAAGGGTGCTGAGGCGCCTTCTAAGCTGGTCTATGTGTCTCCTCCAGACGCGACCATCCTCCAGCCTGACTCTATACGATCTCGGCCCGGTGACGGCGATGACCTCGCCCGGAATCCAAAGTGGGTCCCCAGCGAAATTGCTTGCGAATATCGGCTCCTGTAACATAAAATGTCTAACCCCCGAAGTAGAAGCGAGGGGGGAGTCAGGGCAGTATTGTGGGTGCAGTCTGTCCAATACAGTCCTCAGGCGCCGGCCCATCAGAAGTTCCGCTGGGGACTTATTGGTGACTGCACAGGGGGTTGAATGTTGGCTCATCAGGAACCGTGAGAGTTTGTGGTGCCAGTCATCTCTGCCAAACCTAGCGAGGGCCTCTTTGGTGGTCCTGACGGCCCTTTCAGCCAACCCATTACTGGCAGGGTGAAAAGGGGCTGTGAAAATGTGGCGAATGCCCAGGTTCTACTGATTGCAAATTGAATTGCTGATTGAAAATGTGAAAATGTGGCGAATGCCCAGGTTCTACTGATTCTACTGATTCTACTGATTCTACTGATTGAATTCTACTGATGCAAACTGTGGGCCATTATCGGAGACCATGGAGTCGGGTAGTCCATGTGTAACGAACAGGCGCGTTAACACGTTGGTGATTGCTAGTGTGGTGGTCATGGATAGCTGTGCCACGTCTATCCATCTGGAATAAGCGTCCACGACCACTAGGAACATCTTTCCATGCACGGGGCCGGCCAGATCGATATGGATTCTAGACCAAGGGGCGCTGGCGCTCTCCCATCTGGTAGGGGTGGCGATGGGGGGAGCAGGACGGGATTCCTGGCAAATGCTGCAGGAACTTACCCAATTGACAATGTCTTCGTCTAGACGCGGCCACCATACGTAGCTGCGTGCTAATGCCTTCATTCTCACGATGCCGGGGTGTCCCTCGTGCAACGCCTCCAGGACTCGGGTACGCAGCGAGGTCGGAATGACCACTCGAGTGCCCCATAGCAGACAACCCTGCAAACTGGACAGCTCCTGCATGCGAGTCTTAAAGGGTGTGAATTTGTTATCAACGTTGCCTCCCGGCCACCCCCTCCTCACCCAGTCGAGCACCTGGGCGAGCGTTTGATCTGCTTTGGTTTTAGCGGCGATGTCAAGGGCGGTGATGGGCAGGTCCAACTGGGTGATCTCGAAAATGGCATTGACAGGAGCTGGGTCTTCAGCCGGAGCGGGTAAGGGGCAGCGACTGAGAGCGTCGGCGTGGGATAGAGTTTTGCCCGGGCGGTGAATAAGTTTGTATGAGTAGGCCGCTAGGAAAAGTGTCCACCTTGTCATCCTAGGGGAAAGGACTTGAGGGGTCTGTTTGTCGCCGGCCAGTAGGCCCAGGAGGGGCTTATGGTCGGTGACCAGTTCGAAGAAATGGCCAAAAAGGAATTCGTGAAACTTTTTCACGGCCGCAACAGCTGCTAGGGCTTCCTTGTCTATTTGGCTGTAATTTCGCTCCGTGGCCGAGAGTGTCCTGGAGAAAAAGGCGATGGGGGCCTCGGTGCCATTGGGGAGTCTGTGACTAAGGACCGCCCCAATTCCAAAAGGGGATGCGTCCGCTGCCAGTACTAAAGGAAGGTTGAGGTCGAATTGGATGAGCACTGCCTCTGACGTAAGTAGTGATTTGACGGCGTTAAACGCCTGGTCTTCTTTGTGCCCCAGTGCCACGGTGACTTTTTGTCTAGTAATCTGTGTAGGGGTTCGGCCACTGAGGCTTTATGGGGCAAGAAGGATGCATAAAAGTTCAGCAGCCCCAAAAAAGCTTGTAGCTCCGTTTTGGAGGTTGGTGTGGGAGCTTCGTGGATTGCCCTAACCTTGGACTCCAGGGGGTGAATGCCAGAGGCGTCAATTTTATAACCCAGAAAGTCCACCTGACTAGTGGCAATGGCGCATTTTTCTTTTTTTAACTTGAGGCCATGCTGTCTGAACCTCTCTAACACTGCTCGCACTCTCTGGAAGAGTTGGGGTCTGTCCCTGGCCGAGACCAAGATGTCGTCGAAGTATGGTACTACACCAGGGAGGCCCTGTAAAATCCGCTCCATGAGGGATTGAAAAATACCCGGGGCAACACTTACGCCAAATTGGAGACGCTTGCATCGGAAGGCACCCCTGTGAGTGACGATGGTCTGAAGTTCCGCTGTTTGGTTATCAACAGGGAACTGCTGATATGCTTGAGACATGTCCAATTTAGCAAAAATACTGCCCGGTTCGAATGTGTGTAATAAGTGCTGAATAACGGGCACAGGGTAGGCGCTAACTTGTAAATATTTATTGATTGTTGCCTTGTAGTCCGAGCAAATTCTCAGGCTACCATCTTTTTTAAGGGGTGTGACAATGGGCGTCTCCCACTTGGCGAAATCTGTTGGCTCAATGACCCCTTGTTTTAGTAGTTTATCCAATTCAGCGTCTAGTTTTGGTCGAATAGCAAATGGAACTCTACGTGGTTTTAATCTGATTGGGACGGCCTGGGGGTCAACTGTGAACGAGATGGGGGTTCCATTATAACACCCCAGCTCCTCGCTGAACACATCTGCGTAGTCAGCGAATAAGGAGTCAGTGTCTGAGGTTGAGACAGCATGGACTCCTGTTAGCCCTAGGCCGAGGTGGGGAAACCAATCGAGCCCCAATAAGGTGGGTAGATTGCCGTTAACTACCACTAGAGGTAGGTGGCCTTTAAAAGCTCTAAAACTGACAAAGAACTTGCCTCTGCCGATCACGGGAATGGCCTTCCCCTGGTAGTCCTTCAGACCGAACTGGCATCTCTGAAGCCGGGTAGTAGATAGGCTGGGGTGGAGTCTCTTGAGGGTGTTCCACGAGATTATTGAGAGCGCTGACCCTGTGTCAACCTCCATGTGGCACGGTTTACCTTCTAGGGAAACGGAGAGAGAAATTTTACTTACAGTGTGGCAAGTACGTCTGGCGAGGCGGTGTGTGCGACAGTTTAATACTTGCCTCTGTGGTCCTGAGTGCGAGGACGGGGGTCTGTGTGCAGCGCTTTGGGGGGCTTGGCAGACTCTCGCGATGTGCCCCCTTTTATGGCAGTTGTTGCAGATGGCTCCTTTAAATTTGCAGGTGGCCCTTTGATGCGATCCCCCACAGGCTAGGCACAGTGTGATGTGCTTGGGTGGACCAGTGTTTTCTTGTTTGCCCCCTACCTGCGACCGTTTGTCGTTGGCGAGGCGGTGGACGTCGTTTTCATCGTTGTGGGTTTCCTCCGCTTCCACCTCTTCGGAGTGGACTGGGAACGATGCCAGCTTGGCACTTGGGCCCTGAATTTTGGTGGCTGAGTTCGTTGCTAGCTCGGCTGCTAGGGCCTCCTCGACCGCTTGTGCGAGGTTGAGGTCTTTTTTTGCTAGCAGGCGCCTCTGTAGGTTGAGATCTTTGACCCCACAAACTAATTGATTGAGGAGCATGTCCTCCAGGTATGTTCCAAACCCGCAGTGCAGGGCTGCTGTTCTGAGGGCGGCCATATATTGATTGATGGTCTCCTTACTCGATTGCTTCCTCATACGGAACGTGAACCTCCTGGCGATTTGTGAAGGTCTGGGAGCGTAGTGGTTAGTGAGGATCTCAAGCAACTCGGACCACGGAACGTTTTTCAACTCTCTCGGCGCCACGAGTGCTGCGGCAGTATCGTAAACGGTGGCTCCGCAGTAGATTAGGAAATAGGATTTTTTCCGATGCTCTCCCGCATCCGCCAGGCCGACCGCATCGATGTAATGATTGAAGCGGTTCTTATACGACTCCCACTTCTCTTCGTCTGGTTTGAACGCCGGGAATACTGGGTTGGAACTCATGGTGCTGGAACGGCTGGGCTACCTGCGGAAAAATCTCTCTGGGACAACGGGCGCTCGTGAGTTATTAGTGATATCAGCTCTGGAGAGGTTTTTTGCTACCCTCTCTTTTCTCTCTGGGTTACCACGTGGCTGCTAGCCGTTGGAGGTGTCTTGGTTCGCGCCAAAAAGTGGGCGTTAGTGACTTCCTACAGCGCTGTGCTGTGTTTCCTACTGGCTCGAAATTCAAATGACACCCGTTTGAATTTCGCGCCAAATGCAGAGCAGCTGCGGCTCGCAGCGCTTCACTTTCCCTGTAGCGGGGCTAACAAGTGGCTACAGACGCTTCTAACTATTTGAATCAGACCGCTTTCTCTGGCTGCGGATCAGCGTTTGCTCTTTTTGATCGCTCGTTTTGTTGGCTGACCGCTCTCTCTGGCTGCGGATCAGCGTTTCCCTTATCGCCAGCCGATCGCTCTCTCTGGGCTGCGGATCGGTGGCTAGTGACTCAGCGGTTGCATGGTGCTTCTGGTAGCCATCCCATCCTCGTCGCCAGTGTTAAGTTTGAGCAATGAGAGGCTGAACCAGAGCATGAGTGCAACAGTACTTTATTTTACAATAAAGGGCTGACCGTGCTTGCCACGCCTGGAACTGGCTCGCAGCAATCAGCAATCGGTTGGACCCCGCAGCCTGCTTTTATAGCTGGCTGCTGGGGAGAACCAACCAATGGGAATGGGGGAATAACTCCCACATAAAGTGAGTGGACCTGAGTGAGAACTTCTTGAGTCCTCAGGACATAACAGTAAGATTCTTTTTTCTTTTTCTTTTTACTATCGGTTCTGTGGGCCTGGCTTGGTGGGAGTAGTAGGGGAAGGATGCTGTAAAATCTCCAGTCAAAGGTGGTATTTGCCAGTTCTCCAAAGTACTCAGAATTTCCGTTACCGGTTCTCCAGAACTGGTCAGAGCCTGCTGAATACCACCTCTAAAGAGATCCCTAAACACAAACACTTCCTCTCCCTCTCCCTCTCTCTCTCTCTTTGTGTGCATTTGTGTGTGTGTGTGTGTGTGTGTGTGTGTGTGCGCGCGCACATTTACATGTATTCAGGCTGCTAGTATGAGCCACAATGATCATTTAACATAAGCCCTTTCCTGATAATTCAAGCAGTAATATATTGAAAAATACAATCGTAACTCACTCAGCAGGACCAAAGTTTATTCTACTCATTTATATGATTCCTGGTTGTGTGCAGCTTTTTAAGGAAATGATTGAAGCCTGGGAAATGGGCCTCTTTTCTGTTAATAGGAGTGCTGATTTACCACCTGCCTATCAGGTACTTATGAACCAAGAATGCAATGGCACAAGGAAACAACAACAAATGATTTAATGACCAGCCATCAACACCCTAATTAACAACTAAAAGCTACACACAACTGGAAACCATATAAATACAATGGAGAGAGAGAGAGTTTCCTGAGGATGGGCTCCAGCATGTATATTTACCTTCATTTGAAATACAATTGTATTTATACCTGGGAAGTTAAAGCTACAATTAATAATAGCTTGGTCTAAAAGATGACAACATTTTTCTGAAAAGTATCCATGAGGTAGATAACAATTGTATTTTTGAAGCTTTCCCCCCTTTTATTTTCTCCACGTTTGGAATATACCACAAGGTAAAATGTCTGTATTTCTGTGAAAGAAAATAATCAAAATTAAATCATTGTTTGTAGTGTTTCAAGGCAGTGTGGGAAGACCCCCGTCTCCTAGAAGAATGAAATATTTTGAGAAATATTAAAAAGGCAGAAATATTAAAAAGGCAGAATATTATATTGCCCTAAAGGAGGAATGGAGAAACGTGCTCTTGGGGACAGAAAAAGACAGCCCCCAGCAGATATTTTTTGCCCATTAAGAAAGATTGGGCCATCCTATCTATAAAACAAAAGACCTTCAGCTCCAGGATGATGGGATTAAGACATGACCCCATAGGACATAATAGGTTTAAGCCTCTACCATCTAGCAGCAGAGCTCTCCACATTGCACAATATCCTGGGGACATTGCATCACCCTCCAGACTTCAACCAAATTTAGCTCAGACAACCTACAGATAATCTACAGAGGCAGCTATGACTACTACAACAGCCAATAGAATACATAATGTTCTTGCACAGGAACAGGAAGCTCATGTGCAAGGTCCAAGAGAAGATATAACTATCCCTTATTCTCGATTCCATGCGGTCAGCTGCCCAGAACCTTTGCGCTTGGTGGTTCTGCTTCACCATTAAACCATTTTTCCAATCAGCCTCCATGTTTCCAGTGTCTTTCTCCCAAATTGGAGCTGAACCAGATGATTATTTCTCCCAACAGCAGATTTCACCCTTAAAACCACATATATGCGAGTGTTTGCAAGTGTTCGTTTCCTTGATTTATATCTTTCCATTGCTATAGCCATCTTTTATGTAAACAAAAAGCTGGTCTTCTGCTCAAATGAATAAGCAGCACACAAAGCAGTTGACCATCAAATACAAAAGAAATTCTGAATCCTGGCAGTGGACTTTTTTCAAAGAAATATGAGAGAAAAAGATGAACATTTGTTGCCTGGTGACCAGCACTTGACTTGATGGATTAGTTGTGCAAAGAAAATCCTAATATACAAGGAAAAGAGAATTACATACTAACCTCCTGTATCCCGGGGTAGTACTCAACACTCTAACTTCACTGTATAATGTCTATACTTTTGAAAACTTGCACACCAGAATTCTCATCATTCTAAACAATGTCTCACAAAATTATAGAAGAGAGTGAAAATAAATGCTAAGAGTTTCTATCAATTAAATGTTTCAGATCCAAAAGTATACCTTTTCTTAATAGAAGTGGTATTCGAGCTGCTAACTTAATTCACACAGAGAGAGAGACACACACACAAATCTATTTTGGAAACAGAATTCAAGTGTAGCACCACAATCCTGCATGTTACAGTAGAAGTGTTACTAAACTCAGCTGAACTCTCAGTAACCTTAAATGTAAAGGACAGTGAGATTTAGGAAAGTAATTGTGTTATATTCCAATTCTGCAGACACTTACATAATTATGGTCTTTAGGGGCAAGGAGCAAGTGAAGAAGTCTTCATTTCTTCATTATTATACAGCCGATTCCAAGATTTAACTTCCTAAGAAGTTTAACTTTAATTTTCATAATCTCTAGTTTATACAGATAACATTCCTAACCATTTGGCTGGAGAAGAGCATCCTGGTGCTTCTTCTGGGAACTGAACAAATAGATATTTGACCTTTCTGAATAGAACCACAGGTGGCAAATTACAGAAAAAGAAAGAACAATTTTTAAAATTGGTCTGACATTTTTAACCCAGCTGAAGCAGAATTCAACAGGTTCTGACCAGTTCTGGAGAACCAGTAGTGCAAATTTTGAGTAGTTCGAAGAACCGGCAAATACCACCACTGACTGCCCCTGCCCCCAACTATTTTCTGCCTTCCGAGTCCCAGCTAATTGGCTGGTCTTCTTTTGTTACCCTGCCCAGGAAAACAGAGCTGGAAAGCAGGTTAGTGGAGTGGGGAGAGAATGAGATTTTGCAGTAACCTTCCCCCAGGAGTGGGGAGGGAATGGAGATTTTGTAGTAACCTTCCCCTGCCATGCCCATCAATCCATGCCCACCAAACCACACCATCCCAACCAAGCCACGCCCACAGAACCGGTAGTAAATTTTTTTGAATCCCACCACTGCGCTGAAGCAATATTATACCATCGAGGGGGGAGGGAATCATTGAAGTGTGGTTCAAGACCCCTCAAATAAAAGTTAACATTCAACATTGTCAATCTTAAATTACTCAATAAGAACAGTGCCAGGACAATGCAAATCCCACTCAGGAAATCTGGCAAAATATTTCTGAAATACAGTTTAGTTGTGCAAACTTGCACATCAAGATGTAGGTTTATATATCATGCAAAAGTATGATTTCCCCAATCATAATTTGTGGACTGAATTACCCACAATTAATCAGCACAATGAAACAAATCACACTACGACTTACACCCATTTCTAAAAAGCTTTTGCTGGTGATTGCCAGTTTGTTCTCAGTAAAATAGACATTTATAGATAATTTACAAATGGTTTTGTTCAAATTGTAATCTTATATAGATTCAATTGGAACCAAGTCTCCTTCAAGAAAGTTGGATGAACTTAGTAGAACACACATAAGCACACACACATACACACATGAATACAAAGTAAATAGCATGATTGTGCTTGCCTGAGTTCTAGGATGCCTGTTCTAAATCAGTTTTAAAAATATGCACACACTCCTAGTCTCCAAAATTTGCTAGAATTTTCTCTAGTCATTGAGCTATTTCCTAAATATTTTCCATTAATTGATATGGGGGTGGAAGAAGAGTGACATTCTTCTTCTATATCTGATGCAGCTCTACATTTATTCTCTCATATGACTGTTCCATCGTGTCCACTTTAATCTAAACTGCTGAAAAACACATACAAGAAAATTCACTTGTACATGTGAAATTACATTTAAAACTATTTTGAACTTTAAAAAAATGAATGTGTTAGTACTTCTCAAAATGCACATTTAAGTCGTAAATTATTTACTGGAAAGTATGAAATGTGATATACATTAAGAGGTGTAAGTTGTGTTAGTTCACATCGGAATTTGTCCAAATTTATCCAATTATTCAAGTATCTTTCTATTTTATTTAAGGCTATTGTCTATGTTACTGAATAGGCAATGTGCACAGTTGACAATTAGCTTTGCAAAAGTTGGTCACTTGACTTCAAATAAAATCACTTACTTTTTTATTAATGAAGATCAATATGGTGCTTTTACCCAAGCCTCTTATAATATTAGAAATGTATTGAATATTTTGTAATATTGGGAGCTAAATGTTTTTTTAAAAATCAAATGACAAACGAGCTGCAGTGATATCTTTATATGTAGAAAAGGACTTTGACAATTTGAACTTGATTTTTTTTTTCTTTAGAGTTGTGGAACACACGAACCTTGGAGATATTTCATAAAATAGAATAGAATAGAATAGAATAGAATAGAATAGAATAGAATAGAATAGAATAGAATTAGGAGTAGGAGTAGGAGTAGGGTAGGGTAGGGTAGGGTAGAGTAGAATTCTTTATTTAGCCAAGTGTGATTAGACACAAAAGGAATTTGTTTGCAGTGCATCAGCTCTCAGTGTACATATCAACAATAAAATAATATAGTCATAAGATACCAATAATAGAAGATAATAGGAAATATGAGAAGGATAATAGCAATACAGCCCTGCTATATGAGTAAATACTCAGTGCTGTGAGAATTAGATGTTTAGCAGAGTGATTGCACAAGGGAAAAAATGTCTTTGCTTTGGTTGTTTTGACATTGAGTGCTCTATTGCAGTATCCTGAGGGGATGAGTTGAAACTATTTATGTTCAGGATGAGAGGGGTCTGCAGATATTTTCTCAGCCCTTTTTCTGGCTTATGAGGTATACAGATCTTCAATGGAAGACAGGCTGGTTGCAATTGTTATCCTAACTGTTCAAATCTGTAACTTTCATCTTTAGTGGTTGTACCAAAACCAGACGATTATAGAAGAACAAATGACAGACTCAATAGTTCCTGTGTAGAACTAGATCAATATGTACTTCTCAGAAAGGGCAAAAATAGAAACTAAAGAAATCTTCTGATATTCAAAAAGAGCAAGACAAGGGTCTTCGCTATTGTTCTTTTCAGTACTTTTCAGGCATAAGTCTGAAAACTAATCAAACTGTGGGTAGTTACTTAGTAATTACTCCCAGTGAAATGATATGTAATATTCCAATGGCCACTCCAGTGTTTAATATATTGTAAAATGTGGCGGACTGTTGCAGCAAATGCAATAGACACTCAGGGCATCTTAACATCTAACAAAGGCATTGTACAATAGTCACAAAATACTACTGCACAGAAAAAAAATAATTTTAAAAGAATTGGTGAGGAAATGAGGGAGGAAAGATTTTTTTTCCAGTTTTCAACCTTTGTGGTCAAAGTAAATATGGGATCCGATTTCAAAAATGTTAAAGTTTAGTTCAAGGGGTTTAAAGGGATAAATATGTTTAGGTGAAAAACCTGGGTATGTTCCTTTTCATTGCAGAAAAAGTCCCAAGGGCAGATATCGTAAACATTATAGAACAATGTCAGGCAGAGGAAGATGTATTATCTTTCATTGCAGAATGCTGAATGTAGCTTAATGGACTCAGCTTACAAAAAACCCAATTGCAACTAAATGTGAGAAGAGGAAAAAAAACAATAAGAACAATTTAACTATAGAATCAATTAACTGAAGAGATGGTGAAGTATCCTTTGCTGAAGGTATTGAACTGGAGTGTAGGCTGTCATTCATCAAGGATTTTATTCTGGTTTCTGTACAAAAGAGTGGATTGAATTTGATAGCCTAAATAGTCCCCTTCTCCTTTTTGATGTCATAATTCAGTTAATGGATATGATTATATTACACATTTGGAAAATAAAGTCTAGGCACAAAGTCAGGCACAACTAAATAAGGGAAAGTGAGCATCCACTGAGTAGCAGTATATCCTTACAATGGGTATCTTATGAAGTGCATTTACCACATATACTGTAAAGGAAGGTTTTTACTCTTATCAAATAATCATAGAATGCCCAACACTTCCCTAGTCAAAGTTTAATCAGTAACTGCTGATTAAAGAGGCTACTCTGTGGGTTACATTATTCTCTACTCACACATTTGCATGTTGGAAAAAAATTGATCACTTCTATGGAAAGTTCTAATACTTTCCCAGAAAACATACTTCTTTCCTAGTATAATTGATTTTTTTAAATTTTTACTATAGATCAACTGGACTGTTTCATGTGTGCCACAGTGTACAGCCACATCTGTAAATGGAAGAGGCATTGAAACAATGATGTTGATTATGTCATATCTACATATTGTTCTGGACAAGTCTAACGTCTAGAATTAAAATTAATTAATTATAAAGGAATGTAAGACAGCTTCCCTTTTTGAAACTATATTAGTGTTTCCTGTTCCACATTAACAATGAAAATAAATTAAAAAGGCATTTACATTTCTCTGTGTTCTGGACTTTTTAGAGATAGTCCTTGATTTACAATCATAGTAGGGCCTGCACATTACAGCTGTAAGTCGTAACAGTTATAAAGTAGATCACCCATGTGACCAATCCAATTTTTTGAACTTTTTTTTTTTTTTGCAGAAGTTACTTCTGCACTCATTAAGGGAACACCATAGTCATTAAGTGTGCCAATGGTTTGTTATGGAACTGTTTTGCAACAACTGGGAAGTAAATGCTGTTTTTTTCTGCAAAAAAATGTTGTAAATAAAAGGTCACATCACTGAAAAGTGGCAGCCAACAGAAATTCAAAACTGGGTCATAAGTACAGCTGGGAAGGTTCATCATAACTTCAAATAGTTGTTAAGTGACCAGTCATAAGCTGAAGGCTACCTATATGTGGCAACATAACACCTAGGAGGATGGTAAGGGTGGATTTCATGTACATGACATATCTCAGATTTTCAAAAACTCAAACTATATGGCAATAGCAGCTGTTATTGGAATAAACAGAAAAAAGAAACCTTGGCAATCTTTAAAGATCTTATTAATTGGAATTGCTTTAGCACTTCTTCAGGCATTTCAGCCAGCCTTTTGAGTATATGTTAACCTAGAAACCGTAGAATAATTTACAAGCTTCCCAGCACAATAATGTATTACCATCTAACCAGATGTTACGAGGTAGATGCATTGGAGCTTTATAGCAAATTATAGACTTAGGGAAAAATAATAATAAAGAATAGTGCTGAAATGCATGTAATTTCAGTACTTCATATCCCAGAGAATACTTTGATTCCTGATGCTATCAACCTCCCAATTCTACTTTTGAAATATGCAGATTGATTTATTTATTGTCTACTAAGTACTGTTTCCTTCTGGACATGTATAATCTATGCCCCCATTTCATTGTTTCTACCTCTAAAATCTGTAAACTGCCTAAAGTGCAGCTTTTGAATCATATTGAATAAATACATTTTCCGTAAACCACATCAAGATTGAAAAAATGAATGGGAATGAAAAATCGGCTTCAGGTCAGAAATTCCTGGAAAATGGTAAAATGCCAACATTTGAAGCATGGGTGTTAGAAGCCAAGGCTCCCTTAATGGAACCAACTCTGAGAGGAGAAAAACAAATACCCTGAGTAAGAAAAGATTTATGGTTCATATTTCCTGTTTTCCCACAATCCCATTTAGTTTCATCTCAGAATGGACATCCATCCGGCTTTCAGAGGGGTGAAATTATACAGCAAACCATTAATCAGATTCAGTTAAGGGGTTGAACATTCATTGGGCATCTGAGACCCTTTTAAACAGGGGTGGGATTCAAATTTCTTAAGAACTGGTTCTGTGGGCGTGGCCTAAATTATGGGCATGGCTTGGTGGTCATGTGACTTGCTGGCCGTGGCTTGTATGTAGATATTATAAATATTTATGTAAATGTTGAATTTTTTTTTATAAAAAAGCAACTTTTACCCAAAATCAGGCAAAACAGGCAGGCAAATTGAGTTGCTCACAGAATCACAGATTCACTTAGAGATCTATGATTCTGCAATCTGCTACCTGAGTCTGCACTGAAAAATAGAAGCTTCAGTCCTAAGGAAGGTTCAGCTCTGCTTTTAGATTAGCTAGAAAGTAAGAAATCCAATGTTTTCCTGCTTTCTAGCTAATCTAAATCTCCTGGCACAGCAGAGCAACTGATGGTCAGGGGGAAAAAAAAGGACAAATAGCAACTTACCAAATGCAGGCAAGTTTGATGGCATACATATGTCAAGTAAGGAGTAAATGGGTGGAGTGGGCCAGCCAGTGGCGCAATTTGCCGGTTCTCCGAACTGGGCATAATCATAACAACCAGTTCTATAGAACCAGACCAACCAGGTAGAATCCCACCCCTGCTTTTAAATCTGGGCAGGGGGCTCAGTTAATTAAATTGAATGATCCATGAGTGGGAATTTTGCAAAAAAGAAAATCTAGTAAGCAAGGTAGAAAGACAGTACATTTGGGGTGGGGTGGGGAATCCTTTAAAAAGATGGTTAGACCAGAGTTCCCCATCATTTCAGGGTTGGGGCGGGGAGTGAGGGAAATGGGAGAAGAGATGGGGAAAGGTTTTATAGGAGGAGCAGTCCTGGAGAAAGAGAAACCTATCTAGAAAGTAAACTTCACTCTTTTCAGCATGCAGGGTGCTTTTAGAGTAATTAATATAAGTTAAAAGATTCTCATGCAATTCATACATTAAAAACAATAATTTCCATCCTTTCTACTCCTTAAACAATTTAACTGTGAGTTCGCCATGCTTTTTTAAATGGGAAACTCATGGAAAAAGTGAAACAAAATAGAAGACTGAACTTAACAGTCTCTTCTAAGCAGAGGGTTAAATGGAGATTTATCGTGGCCTGTTCATCTTTATTCTAAGTGAACTCTAATCGTAATAAATTAATAAAAGAGCTTACAGAACAGGAGAGTAACATTTTTAGAAATACAACACATCATGTCTTTGATAGACTTTGGAAATGCAGTCATCTAAAGTCACAGTGATAGACTAGAAAAAATGTCAGCTATAGATGTAGCGATGATATTCAACATGGACTAGGGTGAGTCTGAACACAAAACCTTATGCAGTTATAAAGCTCCCTAGATAATCCTGAGTTAAGCACTAAGATTATGTGCAGCAAATTAATTACTAGCACATTTATTATGACATAACCTTCACAGACTACTTTATTTAATTAATGAATTCATTTTTATAGCCGCCCATCTCAAGCAAGTGTCTGTGGGCAGTGAATAATCAATTAAAAACAATTATAGTAGAAAAATAACACACACACACACACACACACACACACACACACACACACACACCATGTTTCTCCAAAAAGAAGGCCAGGTCTTATTTTCTTTTGACCCCTCCAAAAACAGCTAGGCCTTCTTTTTGGAGGGTTCTAATTATTGACTCAGGTTGTGGCTGTGGCACCGCTCACCTTACTGCCTGCCCACTTCTTCTGCGGCTGCTTGCCGCCACTCACCTGCACCAACCCGGCCTCCGTTTTGCCTTCAGATGCCTACCGGAAGGCATTTGGAGCCAATATCAGAGCTCCATTGGATCGATCTGGAGCTCTATTATTGGCTGCAGAAGGCTTTCTGGAAGGCATTTTCAGCCGATAATAGAAGAAAGACAATTGGTTTTAGGTATTGCTAATACCTAAAAGATTTGCTAAATGAGACATTTTCCTCATTATTTTTATACTTTTATTCATTAAATATGAAACTCACCTCAACTGAACATTTAACAGTATATCACAAATATTGTTGACTGGCATTGATGGTTGATTTGGGGTGCTGCCAGCATCCCAGGTATCAACTAAGCATCTTCTTAAATTGTACGATGTTCTGAGTAGTGCAGTTTATTGCAGTTCTTCTGGTATTATTGCAGGAAGCTGTAATTTCTTGATGTATTTTATAAAATTCTTGGACATGGTGCCAAGTGCCCCGATGACAATAGATATTACTGTCACATGTTTCATCCATAATTGCATGGTTTCCATGGCCAGGTCGTGATATTTTCTTTGACTCTGGTGTCTCCTGGTACAGCGATACCAATAAATTGTACGCTTTGGTTTTTGACAACTGTGATATCTGGCATGTTGGTTCTAAATGACGGTCCATCTGTATTCAAAAGTCCCACAAAATATTCACCTTTTCATTTTCAACAACTTTTTTCACTTTGTATTCCCATGACTTTTTGGATACAGGTAAGTTGTATTTTTTACATAATGACCAGTGGGTTAATTTAGCAACTCGCTCATATCTAGCTTTGTAATCAGTTTGCACGATTTTGGTGCACTCACACTTTAAATATGAAATACTTTCAACTTTGCAAAGTCGGCAGTTCGGATTGTTGGATTTATTTATTTATTTATTTATTTATTTATTTTTGTTGTTATTTTGTACTCTCAACTGGTTACATCTAAGGGTGATACACAAGTGGAATAATGATTTAAAATTGATGATGTGGACATAGCTATGCTTCTTCCCTAAATCTTATTACACTTCCTATATGCTAGCCACACAATACAAAATGTGAATTATTTTATTTATAATTTCTTCATATATTATAGATAAAATGGTAGCTGGTCTGTGATGAATATTACCTGGGGTAGTAGGTGGTGATTTATGTGGAAAATTGACAGGATCAGCTACTGAGGAAGGCTTCTAATTGCAAGACCCAACTTGCTAGAAAATAAGATCAGCACCTAGAAATGAAATTTAATCCGGAGGCATCATACTTTGAAGAACTATTTCAAAAGCATCATCCAAAATTAAAGAAACCTACCTCTGAAGTTCTCAGCAGCCCTATAATAACCTCCCTTGACTTCTGTCCTATCCTGATCCAAAGCATCTTTGATGAAGTGGAAATAAAACAAAAAGATTGTATGGCTAGTTCATGGGGAATCTGTTTAAAGAGGGTTTACTGGGATGGGACAGTCATTTAAAAATAGGTATTTTACTGCACTACCAAATGTTAAGATAATAGGTACTTTTTTGGAGGGGGAGCAGACCTACCTATTCCCTTGTCCCTATCCTTTGGGCTGCTGATTTGATTTCTCAATTAATGTGGTTGCCCCAAACAAAGAACATCACTCATATCCTGTTTAACTACCAACTTTGTTTTTCAGCCAGACTCCAGTATTTAAAGTCACTAACTGAAAGGATAGCTCTCTTAGCACCCCATAAATAAGCTATTTTACTTTTTTCCAAGTTAGCAAAACAAGGGTCTTCAAACTTGGCAAGTTTAAAACTTGTGGACTTCAACTCTCAGAATTCCTGAGCTAACATGACTGGAGGAGGAATTCTGGGAGTTGAAGTCCACAAGACTTCAAGCTGTCAAGTTTGAAGACCACTGTAGTAAAGCATAAACACAGGTAACACAGGCTTAAAGGTAAAGCCATTCAATTAAGCACTTCCTAGCTTGATCAGCTAGGGGTCAACTTTTAAGGGTGTTAGTGATTGGGGACAAACCCCCAAAACAGAATGTGCAGCAGCAGTCAAGCCAGGCAGCCAAATGAGAGAGGAAGGGCCCTAGAGTTTACACACACTGATGACAAACACTGTTTTGTAGTTTAAATAGTTGTTTAATCCAATTAGAGTTTAAACATTGTCAATCAGTCCATATGTCATTCACAAATATATCCATTCAGTAACTTAGTCCATTTACTAGTCAGTTCCATATCCTTATCTGCTTTTAAAGATATCTTCTCCTCTGATACCTTTCCTTTTGAAGACAACGCTGAGTATTCACAGGATATCAGCACATCAATGAAAATAGTCCTTTCGTTCAGGTATTCAAACAGTTGTAGCAAACAGTAGCAAACAAACAGTAGCAAGCAGAAAACAAGCAGAGAGATGTTACGTTTCTCTTACTGCCTTTTATTGCCGTTTGTAACCGCACCCTTAATTAGTTAATTACAAGCAGTTTGGTGCTTAAAGCTACAAGTTACAAACACCCAAACCTTGGTTTATATATTTATTCACCCAAACTTAGTTGATGTATCAATGTTATACCCAACATTCTCCCCTTTTGGGTGATATAAATATATAATACCCTTACAATCTAAAACCATACTTTACACAACTCTCTTGGTGCTTAATGGCACCTTGGGCTTTAGTAAAGTTATCAGCTATATTGTCCTCCGACATGCAGTACTCCAGCTGTATCATTTTACTCTTTACAGATTGTCTAACGTTTAAGTACCTTAAATCTGTATGCTTGCTCCTAGTTTTTACTGCAATATTTGTGGCCATTTGAATTGCTGCCTGATTATCTTCATGTACAATTATAGGATAATTTACAGTTAATCCCATGTCATTCATCATCTGCTTATACATGATTAATTCAGTACATAATAACGACAAACAGGAGAATTCTGCTTCCATAGTTGACAAACTGATATGCTGTTGTCTTATTGACTTCCAACCTATTAATGTCTTACCCAGCATTATGGCTGTTCCCGAAGTCGACTTTCTTGTGTCTCTTTCTGATGCAAAACTAGCATCTGCATAAGCACTCAGTATTAGATCACCTTTTGGTTCTAGATACAGTGCATGGTTTAATGTTCCTTTAAGATATCTTAAAATTATCTTTAATGCTTTCCAATGACATTGAAGTGGATCATTATTATGTCGTGCCAGTTGATTAACACCATAAGCTATATCTGGCCTTGACCAATTGCTAATGTATGATAAGCTACCAATCAAAGATTGATATATTACCTTATCAAACTTGGGACTTTGAGCATCCATTTTGCAAATATCCTGACTCATTGGAGTCTTTGCAGTCTTACAAAGTTCCATCTTATAATCTATTAGCAATTTAGATATCTTATCCTCCTGAGATATCTTAAAACCTTTCTGTGTTTTCAGTATATTCAAACCTAGATATTTCTTTATCTCCCTAATTGCTTGATTTTTATTTTCTTAGCTAATGATGCTATTATTTTATTGGCTTCATCATTAGTTTCTGTAATCAAAGCAATATCATCTGTGAATAATAGTAATAATGATATTTTCCCATTTGTCTCCCTTTTAAATAGACATGGATCGGCTAAACCAGCTTTAAACCCTATATTGTTTAGTTCCTTTACAATATACTGGTTCCATTCATAGCCTGATTGTTTAAGACCATAGAGGCTCTTTTTTAACAACCAATAATCATTATTATTTTCACCTTTAAATCCAATAGGTTTTTTCATGTATACAGTATGTCTTAGTGGAGCGTGCAAGTAAGCAGTTTCTACATCTAGATGGTTGACTATATATTTCTTACTTGCTGCCCACACTAAAGCTGCCCTTAATGTTGCTGCTTTAAGGCTAGGTAAATACCTCATCATAGTCATTGGCATTTTGTCTAAAACCTTGGGCTACTAATCGTGCCTTATGGATTATATTACCATCTTTTTCAGTTTTTATCTTAAAAATCCATTTGCAGCCAATGGGTTTTATATCAACAGGTAATCTCGCATTTTCATATACTTTCATATCCTTTAAGGATTTCAATTCCTTATTCATTGCTGCATACCAACTTTCCTTATCTTTAGTAGGATACATGTTTATTTCATCTACAGTATATGGAACTTTATTAATCTGGCACACTGTGTTAGCCTGGTATCTATCAGGCGGTCTAGATATTCGTGTAGTTCTTCTGGGAATTGCAGGGCTTGTATGAGGACTTTTTGAATTACTACCTGTTCATGTTCCTCAGCTTGCTCAGCTATTGGTACTATTTCTTCCTTTATGGGCTCTATCTCTTCCTGTATTTCTCTCTTTACTTTATTCTTAAAGTTACAGGGATAATTAATGGGATTTCTATAGGATTCAATAATTACTTCTTTATTGTTATCCTGTTCTAACTTATCCCATCCTACGTGCTCTAGAAATTGGGCATTGGCACTACATAACACCTTAGATGTGCCTTTCTCCCAAAATCTATATGTCCTATGGTTTGCTTGGTAACCAACGAAGAATAATTGTTTAGCTCTGTGTTGCCCTTTACGCCTGAGTTGTGTAGGGATATGCACCCATGCTGGTGCACCAAATGTGTGCAGGTAACTCAGATCAGGCTTCCTGCCATGCCACATGGTGAATGGTATTTCACCAGTAGTTGTGTTAACAACGTTGTTCAATATGTTATTAGCACACATTGTGGCCTCCCCCCACAAAGAATCAGGTAATCCAGAATCAGTTAACATTGTTCTAACCATTGCCTGTAGTGTTTGGCCTCTTCTCTCAATAAATGCGTTGTGTTGTGGTCTGTATGGTGCAGATTTCTTGTGCTCTATTCCAGCTACCTTTAATCTATTCTGGAATTTGCTGTTAACAAATTCCGTACCATTATCTGTCACCAGGGTTATCAGTTGCCGTTTAGACTTTCTTTCTGCAAATTTTAACCAGTTGAAGAAATGTTGATATGTTTCAGTTTTGCTTTTCATTAGGTAGCAAAACCCATATCTAGAATAATGGTCCATAATGCTCAGTATATATTGAGCACCCCCATACTGGGTTTCTTTGGACCTATAATGTCTGCAAATACTACTTCTAAAGGTTCTTTAGTTTTGAAACCATTTAGCCTATTTGCAGGCAATATTTTACTCTTATCTTCACAGCAGACATTACAACGCAAATATTTATCACAAGGTTTTAACCTTATTCCATCAGATAACTCTACTGTACGTTTTAGCATTTTAAAATTTACATGCCCCAAACGCCTATGCAATAAATGGATACATTCATTATGAGGCTTTATATTGTTAAATACAGTCTGTGCCTCCCCTTTCTTACTATCATGTAATACATACAATGTTCCATTTAAAGCTGCAGTTACCCTTTTGTTACCTTTTTCAATTATGCAATTATTATCCTTAAATGTAATTACATAACCTAGTTTGTCTAATACCCTTACAGAAAGCAAGTTCACCTTTAACTGTGGTACATACAACATTTTTATATCCTGGTTTAAGCATGGACAGTATGCAATACCTTCTCCCTTGGCCTTGAGGTTCCAGCCATTAGCAAGTGATATATGTTGAGAGCTTGTAGACAGTTTTATAAATTTTGTCTTATCTCTCGTGATGCAGTGGGATGCACCACTGTCCACCACCCATAAATCATTCTTCACATCACAGTTGCTAAACGTGGCTAGTTCAAAAATTTCTTTGGCTTTTTTACATTCTGGCTTTTTCTTTTCTGCAGAATCTTGCCAAATGTCCTCTGCCTCCACAATTAAAACACTTTTTAATTGTGTATGCCATCGAAGATAAATTCTCTTCTTCCGGGTGCTTTAATTTACTTAGTTGGTTTCTTTCAAGCTTTGAAGATAATTTCTCTTCTTTATTAGGTTTATCTTCTCTCAGCTGGTCATGTTCACACCTTCTTCTAGCTTCTTCTAATAGCCTGCCGGTAATCTCGGTTAATGATAAACTATCTTTTGGCAATACTTCTAAAGCGGTCACATAATCATCATAGCTTTGATCTAATGAAGACAGTATGATGTATACTTGTTGCAACTCATTAAATATAAGCTCTTTTTCTTGTAATTCCTGAAAAATGCTCTTCATACAATTTAAATGAGTTAACATGTCTCCATTCTTCTGAAGATGTGTTCGAAATAGTTTGCGTGTAAGATATATATGAGCTCCTACACTGTCCCGAACATATATCTTCCTGAGGTTCTCCCAGCAGTTTGCAGCATTTTCCTCTCCACGGATATGGATAAGTTGCTGGTCAGAGAGAGTCAGTCCTATGATGCATAAAGCCTGCTCATTCTTTCATTTATAGTCTTGTATCTTTTTGTCATCCTCTTCAACATTAGGATCTAAGTTAGTCACATCTGGTGGGTTTGTTATTATGTCCCACAAACCTTCTCTTCGTAGAAGTAAACTACATTTCATTGACCATGAAACATAGTTTGTTCCATCTAGTCTGGATATCATGGACAGATTTGGCAAATTTACTTGTGCCATTGCTCTTCAGATATGTAACTATTTAAAAACTACTGAAAAAAAAACAGTTTGTTTTTACAGTAATGTGCAACTCACACCAACTCTCACTGCTATATCCTCGTTAGTTAGACTGTGCGCTCTGGGCCCATAACCTATGTTAGTGATTGGGGACAAACCCCCAAAACAGAATGTGCAGCAGCAGTCAAGCCAGGCAGCCAAATGAGAGAGGAAGGGCCCTAGAGTTTACACACACTGATGACAAACACTGTTTTGTAGTTTAAATAGTTGTTTAATCCAATTAGAGTTTAAACATTGTCAATCAGTCCATATGTCATTCACAAATATATCCATTCAGTAACTTAGTCCATTTACTAGTCAGTTCCATATCCTTATCTGCTTTTAAAGATATCTTCTCCTCTGATACCTTTCCTTTTGAAGACAACGCTGAGTATTCACAGGATATCAGCACATCAATGAAAATAGTCCTTTCGTTCAGGTATTCAAACAGTTGTAGCAAACAGTAGCAAACAAACAGTAGCAAGCAGAAAACAAGCAGAGAGATGTTACGTTTCTCTTACTGCCTTTTATTGCCGTTTGTAACCGCACCCTTAATTAGTTAATTACAAGCAGTTTGGTGCTTAAAGCTACAAGTTACAAACACCCAAACCTTGGTTTATATATTTATTCACCCAAACTTAGTTGGTGTATCAATGTTATACCCAACCAAGGGCAACAATCTTAACTGATTACAGGTAGTGCTCACTTAGCAACTACAATAAGGAACAGCAATTCAACTGCTAAGTGTAGAAAATCACATTATCAAAACAGACTTAGAACTTCACTTTCCCTTTGGTTGTTAAGTGAAACATCATGTGCCCAAGACTTATTATTTTATTTCCATATTCTCCATTAACTCTGTTTGTTGCAACCCAGTTATGAAGCACACAGATACTGCAATTGGTCATAAGTGGTCTCAAAGCATTTTTTTACACCTTCATAACTTCAAATGGTGTTAAACAAGGCAGTCAGTAAATAAAGCTTTCCTGTAGTTCATTAGGAATGTTTTCCACATACCAATATACTATATTATTTTATCACAATTCATCTGTATTTATTTTACTTTAGTTTATTATGTATTGATTAATATATAATAAACTGAACTAAAGTAAAATAAATATTCTCTACTATGCTAGTAGTAGTTTGAATGGCTGCCAGAAAGAAGATCAACCTATTTTCCAAAGCAGCTGAAGACAAGACAAGGAACAATGGATGGAAACTAATCAAAGAGAGATCCAACCTAGAACAAAGAGAAATTCCTGACAGTGAGAATAATTAACCAATGGAGTAGCTTGCCTTCAGAAGTTGTGGTTGTCCCATCATTGGAGGCTTTTAAGAAAGAATGGACAGCCACCTGTTTGAAATTATATAGAGTCTCCTGTTTGACTAGAAGTTGGGGAGTTGGACTAAAAGACCAATGTCCCTTCCAACTCTGTTATTCTGTTTTCTGCCTATGAGAATATATATATATATATATCTTTGGTTGTTTGGGTTTTCTCCCGCGTAAGATTCGAAGTATCTAGGCAACGTTTCGATGAAGTCTCATTCATCATCTTCAGGCTTCTGTCTCCGGCTCTGTGCTTCTCAGAGTGCTTCCCCACCCAATCAAGTCCCACCCCCACTGGCAGTTGGAAGGAAGAAGCAGCTGCAATCTCACATCACTCTGAAAAGCAAGAGCCGAAGACAGAGGCCTGATGATGATGAATGAGACTTCATCGAAACGTTGCCTAGATACTTCGAATCTTACGCGGGAGAAAACCCAAACAACCAAAGATCCACATACAAATACCCGCGAGAACCTCAGAAAATATACATACATACATACATACATACATACATACATACATACATACATATATATATATATATATATATATATATATATATATATATATATATGTTATGTCCCACCTTCCAAAATAAACAGATAAGGCTGAAAGCAGCAGTCCTCGCAAATAAAGGCAGCAACCAGGAATCTTCACTGATAACAGCTGTAGTTAGCCTCCACAAGATAGTCCAAGTTAATAGTTCCAATGAAATAAATCCAAGTCCCAACAAGATATTTCAGGTTTAAATCCTCCAAGCCAAAATCTTCGGTTCTCCTTGCAAACAGTTTGTTCCTGACAGAGTGCAGAGTCATCCCTCTCCCTTTATAGAGCAGCAGCTAATTAGACTAATTACTGATCTGCCCTCCTCCTGTGCTCCCGTTGGTTTCTTCTCGTAAGGAGACGCCTGCTTCTGACATCCACCCAGCAATCAAACTAAATTATTACTTTCACCTGAAGACTCCATAAGTTCCTCATTATCAGCCGTTCCCGGCTGATAACCTGATTGAGAAGCCGAGGAGGTTGAAGGTTCAGGCCGGTCCTGCAAATCAAATGTGACCTCCCTTGTAACATTCGTCTCCTCCTCTTCATTGAAATCACTAATACTTGCTGATTCATACAAGTCCTCCTCGCTGGAGCTTTCATTCAAAACTGTTAGGACTCCCTTTTCAAATTCAAACAGTCATTTCACAATCAAACCAAAGGGAGTAACATTTCCTGGTTCTGACATCAATCCACGATCTAACAGTCATCAGATTCAAAGTTCCTAACAGGATTGGACCTTCCAATCACAACACTATCCCCCACCTCAGGGCCCGTCCCCCGAGTCTTACGTTCAGGATGTGGTTTTGAAGGGAATTCTGCATGATATCTTCGAACAAGGTCTGGGGCATGTACCTTGGCCACATCCTGCCAATAACGGATCTCCGTTTCATTTTCTACTCTTCCCACAAAGTACTGGAATCGTCCCTTTTTCCATCGTGAATCATAAATTCCAACCACTGTAGTATCTGTAACAGGTTCAGTGCGGGGCCTAGATGTGAAACGTACCAGACCTAAGGCCTTCTTAAGGTCAGGTCTATGCTGTTTTCCTGACGAGCCAAGAGTGGTGTCAGGTACGGGTCTGCGGTTCCCTCTCCGATTGCAGGAATTAACAAAATGTCCCAGACCCCCGCAATAAAGGCACAAGCCTTCCTGGAACCGTCTCGAACGTTCCTGCGCTGTTAAGCGAGGGCGGAGTGCTCCCAACTCCAACGGCTCCTCTGTCATAACTATGGGTTGGAAAACTCTCGGTGGCGTGGGTTGTGCACGAAAAACGAAGATGGTTCCATACTGAGCCATTTGCGTCCACGTTGCTGTAAACGAGCTTCAATTCGTAAGCACTGAACTATCAATGCATCCAAAGTTAAAGCCCTCTCTGCATGGACCAGCTCATCTTTGATGGCATCAGACAGGCCTTCCTGGAATGCAGCCATATGAGCCGGTTCGTTCCAGTTGGAGTCCAAACACAGCACCCGAAATTCTGCAACGTATTCCTGAAGGGAACATTTCCCCTGAGTAATGTCCCGTAACCGTCTATCCACAGTTTGTATCTTAATTGGGTTCTCAAACATAACCCTTATTTGTTGTAGAAAACCCTGAAAGTTATCCAATAATGGGCTATCTTGAATTAACAAGGGAGTAGCCCATTTAGCAGCCTGCCCAGACAAAAGGCTGAGAATGAATCCCGTCCTGGCCCGATCATTTGGAAAGTCTTCAGGCCTCAAGGACATAAATAATTGACACTGCCCCAGAAATGCCGGAAACATGTCCATTTGCCCAGAAAATTTCTCCGGCATGGATACTGGGCTTTTCCTCACAGGAGGGGCAGGGGGAACAGCAGCAGGGCTTGGTAAGCTGGAAACATAATTCAGCAATTGTGTTACCTGATTCTGAAGCGTCACATTGCTTTGCAGGAGCTGATTTATTTGCTGTTGCTGCTGCTCGATCAAGTTCTGCAGCTTTTTTGTATCCATCTTGGTTTGATGATAGTTTGTTTTTAGGCTTGAAAACAAAAAATGTAATGTCTCACTTATAAGCTCAGATGAGCAGACGAAGTTTCAAAACTCAAAATATTCAAACGTACACAACACCGAATTCAAAGGAATAAATTAACACAGATGTCCCGTCTCTTGGCAGACTTCCCGGACTCTTATCAGGCTAAATGGAAATTAATCAATTTTTTGGCAGACTTCCCGGACTCTGTCAGGCAACAAATTTTTTCTGGTCTCACAAAGACGCTGCAAACATATTCCTCTTCACCGGTCACACACCAGAGTTGATTTAGAAGTCCATCTTACCTGAAAGTTGGTTTGTTTTGGGTCGGGAACAAAAATGTTATGTCCCACCTTCCAAAATAAACAGATAAGGCTGAAAGCAGCAGTCCTCGCAAATAAAGGCAGCAACCAGGAATCTTCACTGATAACAGCTGTAGTTAGCCACCACAAGATAGTCCAAGTTAATAGTTCCAATGAAATAAATCCAAGTCCCAACAAGATATTTCAGGTTTAAATCCTCCAAGCCAAAATCTTCAGTTCTCCTTGCAAACAGTTTGTTCCCGACAGAGTGCAGAGTCATCCCTCTCCCTTTATAGAGCAGCAGCTAATTAGACTAATTACTGATCTGCCCTCCTCCTGTGCTCCCGTTGGTTTCTTCTCGTAAGGAGACGCCTGCTTCTGACATCCACCCAGCAATCAAACTAAATTATTACTTTCACCTGAAGACTCCATAAGTTCCTCATTATCAGCCGTTCCCGGCTGATAACCTGATTGAGAAGCCGAGGAGGTTGAAGGTTCAGGCCGGTCCTGCAAATCAAATGTGACCTCCCTTGTAACATTCGTCTCCTCCTCTTCATTGAAATCACTAATACTTGCTGATTCATACAAGTCCTCCTCGCTGGAGCTTTCATTCAAAACTATTAGGACTCCCTTTTGAAATTCAAACAGTCATTTCACAATCAAACCAAAGGGAGTAACGTTTCCTGGTTCTGACGTCAATCCACGATCTAACAGTCATCAGATTCAAAGTTCCTAACAGGATTGGACCTTCCAATCACAACATATATATATATATATATATATATATATATATATATATATATATATATATATATATATATATATATATATATAGATCTTTGGTTGTTGGGCTTTCTCCACGTAAGATTCGAAGTATCTAGGCACGTTTCGATGAAGTCTCGTTCATCATCTTCAGGCTTCTGTCTCCGGCTCTGTGCTTCTCAGAGTAATGGAGATTGCAGCTGCTTCCTCCTTTTAATTACTCTGAGAAGCACAGAGCCAGAGACAGAAGCCTGAAGATGATGAATGAGACTTCATCAAACGCTTGCCTAGATACTTCGAATCTTACGCGGGAAAACCCAACAACCAAAGATCCACATACAAATACCCATGAGAACCTCAGAAAACAAATATATATATATATATATATATATATATATATATATATATATATATATATATATATATATATATATATATATGTGGATTTTTGGTTGTTCGGGTTTTCTCCCACGTAAGATTCGAAGTATCTAGGCAACGTTTCGATGAAGTCTCATTCATCATCATCAGGCCTCTGTCTTCGGCTCTTGCTTCTTGGAGTGATGTGAGATTGCAGCTGCTTCTTCCTTCCAACTGCCAGTGGGGGTGGGACTTGATTGGGTGGGGGCTTATATATCTATATATATCTCTCTGTGTGTGTGTGTGTGTGTGTGTGTGCTGCTACTGCTGCTATTGCTAGTATCTCTTATTACATGCCATTTTCTTTACAAAGGGAATTCTTTATGGGTGTTAGTTGTTCATTTCTTATTTGTTCAGTATACAGATGTTGGGGAAAGTTTCAGGATGATAAAGGAAGCACTTTAGATTGAGCTTTATTTTTGCACCAATTGTTCATGTCTTATAGTGCTGAATCTGCAGTGCTTAGGATTTCCAAGTTTTGTGAATACTTCAGGGTATGCCATCAAAAATCAGTTGGCCTTTTATTGATTAACAATCCTCTTCTCCCAGAAAAAAATATATTGTAGTTCTAACATCGTGGAATGCTTCCTTATAGCCTTTTTCTCTCTTTGTCAGTCAACAAAAATTGGATGAAGTTGGCTAAACAAGGACTCTGCACTGCACCTCACAGCTGATTTTTGGCCAGTTTGAGGCCTTTTTCGGCCTCCCAAAGGCTTGGGAAAGGCTTCTGCAGGCTTTGCAGACCAAAAACTAGCCCCATCTTGTCACTTCACTTTCAGAAAACATATATATATATATAAATTGAATGCCTGACAAAGACTAGGAATACAACATTCCTTGTTATGATGTGATTCCATACAATTCTTATGATTTTTATAACAATCATTTTATGCCTGACTACACCTACTTTTGTATGATGCCTTGAAAGTCTAGGAGTATCTACATTACAGAGAAAAACAAACATCATTACTGGAACGTTCCTTAATTCAGCGAGTTTGCCTCCTTGTGTGATGAAATGTTTTTTCAGCAACAGCCTGAAACAACTTTTGAAATAGTTCTTCTGAAGCCAACAAAATGATGTGCAGAATAAATTTAATAAAGACTAGACTGGAGCCACAAATAATTTGATTTGAGCTTTGTCAATATTTAAGGCTTTTATAAATAGAATAAGTTAAATGTACTGATAAGACTCTTGCAGAATATGAGGCTCAGTATATGAAGTTTTACTGTGGTAATGATAAATAAATTATGTGCTTTAATTAAGCATTCTTTTAAAAAAACAAACACTATATTTACATCTTTACACCTACATAATTACTTATTCCATTAATAAGTTTGAAAGGCACTGAGATTTTATTTGTAAACTCCAGGTGTAATTTTGTCAGACTGAGAGTTGGTTTAATTTACAAATGCTTTGGAGAAAGCTAAGTAGGTTTCCAAAGTTATTTCATTTCTAGTTATTCAAATTTAATTTTATTTTGTGGTGCAGTGACTGATGAGGTGTGTTGCTCCCAAACTAAAAACCTATAGTTTAATTTTTAAAATTTCCTACACCAGTGGTGGTTCTTTCTGGGATAAAACTACATCGTAAATCCCATGATTTCTGTTAAACTAGTACTCCCTCTAAACATCACAGATACAATCCAGAACATGTGGTAAAACAGTATAGTAACATAAAGGTAAAGATAAAAAGCCACTACCAAGGCACAGTCAGGTAAAAGAGGCCTGAGCCCAGGGCAAGTGTTGGAAGTTAAAACCCATCCCTCTCCTAGGAAAATGAAATATTTTTAGGATATACTAAAAAGGCAGAATATTTCCCCTAAAAAGAAAAGTAGAAACTCAGAAAAGCAGAAACTTAGCCCACCACCTTTGCTAATGGACCATTACTCTGCCCTAGGCCAGTTTATTTTACATAACAAAGATCTACTCCAGGTAGAGCTATAATAGGAATTGTCCAAAGCCCTTTCATTACATCATCATCCAGAAAGACTCAACCAAGTCTGGGACTCAGGAGACTCTTCAGCGTTGGCCCTGCATGGCCCCATGGGAGTCTGACAACCAATCAGAATTCAAGCTCAAATTCAAATCCCAACAGAGAGTATAAAACCAAGGGACTCTCAGCATTTCTGCCCCCTTTCTTTTAACCCAGGAGCTCCAAGGCATGTCATCCTGCCCACCATTAAACCATCTTTCCAAGCAGTCACCATGTTTCCAATGTCTTTCTTCCCCACTTGGAACTGAACCCAGAAGACTATTTCTTCCAACACAAGGATGTAATGTGAGTAACATCTTAGACAACCCTGTCCCTGGTTCAACCCAAGATAAAGGGAAATTGAGGGAAGCACATTCAGATTTGCAAGATTTTGTTATTACAATATAGGTTAGCAACAAAAGTAATATCAATCCACATGTCATTGGCTTCCTAGAGTCAGCTACCTTGAAGGAATGACACATACTCTTGCTATTATTGCATTGTCAAGTATCAAGGTAGTGATAAAATGTCTAGGAAATTTGGGGAGGGAGGTGTTTGGATCCAAAGACAACAAGCACATCACTGAATAAATAAATTTTAAACTTTTAAATTAATTGAAATGGATTTAATACCCCAAGGACAGCTGATTTACACAATAATCAGTGCCAGGTTCAC
Source organism: Pseudonaja textilis (assembly GCF_049901715.1). Classification (NCBI taxonomy): domain Eukaryota; kingdom Metazoa; phylum Chordata; class Lepidosauria; order Squamata; family Elapidae; genus Pseudonaja; species Pseudonaja textilis. The sequence continues at coordinate 12,700,643 of NC_141994.1, read as the reverse complement.
AGTGCTGAAGCTCCCAACAAATAGCACCAATCCTAATTTTTTTTTATCAAAACCATGACTTGAGACTACAAGACTTGATCTTGACTAAGTGGCACAAAACAGTGGAATGGGAATCGAAAGTTTGAGAGTTTCACGGATTCACAGTTACATGAAGATATCTCTCTCCGCTTTCTCCTTTATTCAGAAAATAAGTGAGAAACAAGCCGGTTAGCTCTGATAGAGCTCTAGACTTTTCTTAATCTATAAAGGATAAATAAAAATATGTCCCTAAATGCCTCAATATAACAATGGTTGTCTGCACTGCTACTGCAATGATGTGGTAGGAAAGATTGATACTTTTTTTATTTGTGTGTGCTTTGTGCCATTTAGCTATTCAATAGAATGAGCTATTGAATCAAATATGGATAACTCAACTGCCATAGCGTTCAGGCTTGTGTATTGTGTTCGTCTGTGAGTCAGGTTTTCACAGCCGTTTCTGTTTTAAATTTGGGGCTAGCCTACTGCTGTGCCAGAATGGTTTTTTCTTTAAAACTGAAACAGCTGTAAAAGTTTGACTCACAGACAAACACAATACAGAAGCCTGATGATGGCAGATGAGATTCTGCCGAAACATTGCTACAACTTTAAAAGCACAACTATAATGACGTGGGAAAATACCTGAACAAAGCTGAATACCATACATGTAAGTACCTGCGAAAACTTAAGAAAACAATTATATATATTTGTTTTATATATATATATATGTATGTATATATGTATATATGTATATAATAAGTAACAACCATCTCTGAATAGTTTTTTTCTCCTTTCGTTCAATTATGTCTGATTTTTGGAAGCTGCTCAGAGAAATCCCAGCAGTTTGCTTGGCAAGGTTTTCAGAACAGAAGTGGTTTACCATTGCCAAAAAGTATATTACTGTAATAACTGATCAACTGATGGATGTACAGATATTTGTGATCTGATCAAGGTCCGGTATTTAGAAAAATCGGAACTGAAATCCTTGAAAGTAATGAATGTTTGATGTTTGGCTAACCAGTTGGAAGCTCATAATTTGAAACATTATTCCAACCAGTATCATTTTCACAGCTAACACATTTCAAGGGAGGATGAACCCTTTTTGAACAGCTTGTATGTTTTAGAATGACTAACTAATTGCCATGTGAAAAATTACTGCATTTCTGATATTCTACCTAATTATCACTTCTGGGCTATTTTCATTAAAAATGATTCTCATAATTTATTAAAATAACTTCTCTAATTGCATTCATGCATTAGTAATTACCATTTTTTTAAGGATTTTATTCATTAAATTCAAGCAGTTGAAGGTAATTATGGAAGATGAAAATGGCTGTGTGACATAGAGACTGGAACATCTCAGATGAAAATAAAAACACAGGAAATCTTATGATGGGCTGAAATATTGATATTTATTCTTCAGTTTGTATATAAAAAAAAAACCTTGCAGTTATAGACATTCTAGAGTATTCTGGCTCTTTGGGGGCCTAGCGCCTATGGTTTACATCAGAAGAAACCATTCTTCAAGGATACATCTTTGTCCCTTGTGTTAGATTTTAGCATTCAGAGTATCATCTTCTAATCTCGACCAAATAGTGGATCCACAGAGTGCTCTATAGAAGTCTTTATTTATTGATTTTCTATATTTATAGTCCTCCTTCTTGAAGCAATTTAGAATGAAAAAAAGCCGTAAAATGCACAATAAAGAATTCATGAAACAAGATAAGGCAACCGTTAATAAAACAAATTCATTAAAAATGGGGGGAAAGAATGAGTGCAGCAAAAATGTTCTTCTAATATTCATTGTGAGAAAGAGTTATTGAAGAAGTGAGATATAATATCTAGTCCCAAATACCAAAGGGGAGAGAATTCCTGAATACCAGGTATCACCACAAAGGCCTGTTCATAAGCAGCTTCAAGCTGGCTTTTAGCAAAGCTCGTGGTATGTATAACAGGATCTCCCCTGATAATATCAGTGACTAACTGAACCAATAATGGAAAATGTTTTTTATAGGAATAAACCACCTTCTTCAACACATTCCTTCCACACATCCTATTGTTTAATCTATTAAAAGGCTCATCAAGAATTCAGGAAAGAAAACTGGATTAGAACAATGTTACAATGTCACTGAGAAAAATGACTTCTGACCATTTTTCACACTTACGACTGTTGCAGCATCCCCACAGTCATGAGAGGCCAGGCGAGGAGATGCATGCCTCAATGTGAGGGATATTGAGTTGACCACACCCAGCCAATAACATGACCACCAAGCCATGTCCACCCAGTCACATGACCACCAAGCCACGCCCACCAACTAAGCCACACCCACAGAACAGGTTGTTAAAAAAATTGAATCCCACCCCTGTTCATATGCTGACTCCTTTTAGATTGTTACCTCTTCTCTGTCCAGCTGCTCATTCTGAAAGGATGTTCTACACATATTTATATAAACATATACACTTTCCATTAAAAAATCATGAGTCTTGCATTATAAGGATTTTAACTGATCTGAAAAAATGGTAATTTGACAATTCTTCCTATCTTAGACATCATTTTTATCATATTATTCTTTATTTATATGACTCACAGTCCATATTGCAATATAATATAGCACAACATTTCCACAATGGAAATTCTATTTTTCTTATGCTCAGTTGTTCCTACAACTCTTTTAGAGTAAACTCCAATGCACCAAATCTACATGCAATCATCAGAAGGAAGAGAGTATCAGTTTCTCCAAAAGTTTAATAATGCTGTTCATATCATAAATGAAATGGGGTGGGATTCATTTATTTATTTACAGAAGTAAAATTGCGTTTACTTTCCTTATTAAATAAAATGGTCATAGAGGTTAGAGCTGACAGATGTTTAACAACAACAATAGGTAAATATTAAAGTGATGTTTTAATGCCATATGGAATACTATAGCAATAATTTATTCAGCCTCTCAAGATACATTGATCATCTTATCTTTATATTGTTCTAATGATAGAGCAATCTTGTTTATACTGATTTTTTTGTTAGACAAACCTTTTTTTTTACTGGTAAGAATCTTCAATGGTAAACAAAGCAGCATTAACTCAAAATGAGTCAATTGCCCCAAATACTTTCCTCTGAGTGTGCATAAGCACATAATGTTTGTGAAAAGTCAAAGTAATGTGACTACTGATAATGACATGTTCTCCTAATTTGCATAATGGCAATTTATTCCTTTTTAGTAAGTTGTTCCAATATGCAGCTAAGTTACCCCATCTATCATTTCTTCCTAGTTCCGATCCTTCTAGCAGTTATGTACTTATGGATGAATGGGATACTACTCTAATCCACAGGTGCTATTCTATCATCCATAATGGTGATAATGCTTTTAAAGGGTTCTCAGCTGGTATTGATATCTTTTGCAATAGATCTTGAGCTTTTTGCTCTCTTAACTGGTAAAATCAGTAATAGCCACACTTAGAGTACATACCCTTCCTCCTATTCTCTTCTGAGGGAAAGAACTTTATACAAAGTGCAGTAAAAGATGTGAAGCTGAGGATGAAAGAGCTTAAACACAGATTATAAATAAAAAGTAAATAAGATCTTACTGAATCCCACTTACGCCTATCACACTCATTATATTGTCCATACATTTCTGTGCTCATAAAACTTCATTGCTTCCAAAACCCATACATACCTATTTATATAGTTTTTTTGCTCTGAAATTCTTACTTTTATTGTAGACAATCTCTTTTGGATACCTCACCATAAATATCTCAGTCTTCCTCTTACTTTCAAAGCATTTACTCTTCTTTTATACACGTATCTTCTAGTTGATTTATATTCATTCTCTCTACAAGGCAAGATCTGCTCAATATTCTATTCTATTCTATTCTATTCTATTCTATTCTATTCTATTCTATTCTATTCTATTCTATTCTATTCTATTCTATTCTATTAGCACCATTTAGTTTTGATCCTATTTCTTCTAGTTTTACTACTCAGAATTTTAAAGTGACCCTGTTCTACTGTATTCACTTTACTTTTATGTTTCTCCGGAGATACCAGTTCTACTCTCTGTATAACAAATTGATATACACATTTCTTCTTTTCATTATTGTCATTAATAAACAACTTGAACACCATTCACTCCATTTTCCCTGCTAAATGCAACCATCATGTATTTCACTATTTGAATTAAAGAGGGAGTTGACTGTTTGATGAATTAATGTTCAGATTCTTTACTAAATCATATAGTCTAATGAATGTTGCAAGTCATTTGGGTTCTCAGCCAACAATGCATGGTCTACATACAAAAGTATGTTTGTTGTGTTTTGACCAATTCCTTTCTTAACTTCATCACATCTATTCTTTGCACATTTATCCATAGATGTATTAAACAGTTTCTGAAGCTGTCCTAACCTTACTCTCTTCTCAATGTTGAAAAGTAAATGAACTGTGTAATTAAATCAAAATTATTTTGGGTCTTGGAGTTCTGCTTCTTGACCACTTTGTCAATCCATTGCCCAACATACTACTCAAAGGCTCAATGTAGTCTTCAGTAGGTATTACTTGTGTACCACTGCCATAAATGATTTTGCCACATGAAAGCAATGCATATACTACCTGAACATGGATATTGCAAAATATAGCTGGCTAATTATTTTTTTTAAGTGTCTGTCATCTTATATCTTAGAGCCAGATGACCTTTTTTTCAACCTCTTGTTTCATAATCTTTTCTATCGTCTTCATTATTTTAATCAGGTTTCAGATCCAACAGACATTAAATCAACTAATGGAAAGGATAACTAGCAAAAACACATTACACATTAACTATAATGATTCTGGTTTATAGGATTATCAGCTGATAGTATTAGGCATGTCTATTACCATGTTCATATCAGTGCAAATGCAGCACAATAACATTATTTAAATGGATTTTAACCATTTAATTATGTAATAGAATTATATAGCTCATAAGAGAATCTGAGCCAGCCTAATGTTTAATCTATCATTTCCATCTTGCTCTAGATTCCAGACAAAAAAAGGAATAACTCAATCTCTATTTTCTGACTGATCTTCCCATAATCTTTTCTTCTTAGGTAGCTACATAGAAATGATGTAACCATTCTTCATAGGTTTTGATTTCTCAACCCCTACATAATGTGTAATCAGTTTGCTTGCAATATGCTTCATGATGACTGCTTTAAAGCATGACATGTGAAAGGAGACATGTTATTCAGACATGACTAGCTCTTAAAAAGGGAGGAGTAAATTGTATTCTCTTATGTGGGCTACTGTAATATAACACTGAATATAAATTAAGCAGCCACATTGCACAACTGTTTTGTATGTAACTTTTGATCAAGTAGGGCACCGCAATTTTTTCATGCACTGCTAAGTTAGGTCTCTTCATCTTAAACTTGAACAGTGTGTGTGGATGTGTGTGTGTCTGTGTGTACACGCATGTGTACAAATTTTAACAACTCTGCATTTATCATTCATGATATTTATTTTGCTGACTTCGTCCACTTTTCCACTTTATCAAGGGATTTTAGAAATTAAATTGGTGTTAGCTTTCCCCCAATTTTGTGCAAAGGTTCTGCAAGTCTGAAAAATATCCCCTCAATTTTCATATGTAAGTATTGTGGCCCCAATTCTCGAGCCTATGCTGTCAGAGGAAGAGGACCTGGAAGATGAGGAGGAGGAACTGGGAATGCCTTCCTCCCCAGGACCTTCCTCTATGGCAATGCCTCAGGTTCCATCAGACAACTGAGAGGAACAGCCTGAGATTAATCAGGAGGAAGGCAGGGAGTAAAGAGGAAGAGTGTTGGCTCGATCCTAAGCAGTGTCGTAGGGAGAAACATGAGCAACAACATAGGAGGCATGGGAGGGTCAGAGAGTGAGCTGAGTCATTGAGCCACACCCCATAGGGGGTAAAAGTGGGTGTGTTTTCTCCTGAAACTTTGTACGGGACAAAGTTTAACCTTACTTCAGATTTTCTTTGTGGACTGCCTTGTGATTTTCTGTGAGTAAAATTTTATTTGCTATCAGTTCGGACTTGCAGGCAGGATGTGTTGAAATGCCAAGAATATTATCAGTTCCAAAGAATTAACTCTGTGAAGTCCGAGCCAGCTTGCCTGCCTGTGTTTGTGTGAGTTTGTACTCTTTCATCTTTTGGGAAAGAGGAAAGGCGAGACAGAACACCTAGTTATCTATAAAAAATTATAAGCAGAGGAGCAGTCTTGTACAGAACTATGAAATTCTATTCAAGATCTCCCTTGAGGTTAACATGAAGTTATTAACAGGTGCTACTTGTTAATGAGCAATACCTAAATATATCAACCAACTGAATATGGATCCCACAGTCCTTGAGTTTGACACCCCTGCATATGAGTTTGATCAATGGATATGATGCCAACCAAAGAGCTTAAGTTGACATTTCTGTTTTGATTACAATGTTTTAAAAATGGAATACATGAGATCCGCTCAAAGCAGATGATGAAAACAGAAGGGTTTGTTCTCGAAAATTTCCATTTAGGTGGCTGCAGAAATATATCTGAGTGAAGGTTTAAGAGGCACATTCAAGGTTGCTTCTCAAAACAGGGTTTTTAAAAGAAGCAATTGTTGGTGTTAGGCCTCAAAAAGAAATATGCCAAGAGGGATCAGTGCAGCAGTGGGATCCTACCTGTTTCACTACCGGTTCAATGATCACACACACACACCTAACACGCGTGTACCTAACACACGGGCACAGTTTTACACACACCAGCTGAAGCCTGCAGCAGCAATCAGCTGAGAGGATAAAGAAGAAAAAAGCACAGGGGCAGGTGGGAGGGCCGATCCTGCGCTTTTCTCTTATCCTCTCAGCTGATCATGGGATGAATTTTTTTCTCCTCTCAGCTGATTGTTGGAGGCTTTTTTTGCTACCGGTTCGGCCTACCACCACTGCCAAGAGGTATCATAAGAGTAGCAATCTGAGACTAGCTTGTTGGAAAAGTGGATGCAAACTTTATTAGTTTAGAGCTATCACTCAGAACAAGATCCCATATGTGGGAAATATCCTAGCTTATTGCATGTGCATATGTATATTTATGGTGTTTGAATGAGTATTTCTTTTTAGTTCAGAAAGTGAGTAAGAAAAGTACATTTATTTCTGGACCTCTGGGTAATTAAGAAAAAACACTGAAAGTGTTATAACAATTGTTGACAGGCCTCCAGCATATAACAACATTAATGGCACTTATGTACCTCTTCATAGTGCTTTACAGCACTTTAGTTATGTATATTCAGGTATCCTTGACTTATGAACATAATTGAACCCAAAATTTCTGTTGTTAAGTGAAACATCTGTTAAGTGGGTTTTGTCCCGTTTTACAACTTTTCTAGCCCCTGTTGTTAAATGAATTATTGCAATTCTTAAGTTAATAAGATGATTGTTAAGTGAATCCATTTTCCTCATCGATTTTGTTTTTCAGAATGTCACAAAAAGAGATCACTTGGCTCAGGGACACTGCAACCATCATAAATATGAATCAATTGCTAAACATCTGAATTTTGATCACATAACCATGGGGAGGTTGTGATAGCCGTAAGTATGAAAAATGGTCATATGTCCATTTTTTTCAGTGCTGTTGTAACTTTGAATGGTCACTAAATGAATCGTTGTAAGTCGAGGGCTACCTGGCATGTGTTGAGCCCCATCTAGTGGCTGGGGACAAACCTTTCATTGTTTAGAACGTTGGTTTTGATAGCATTTTTTGATTGGGTATCCATATATCCTGAGAAGCCAAACTCCATTTTGTAATGTTCTGAGGTAACAAAAACATCTAGAAGAATCCAGCATAGTCTGTGACATGTTCTTCTGAAAATAAAATCTATAGCCCATACACAGCATTGCTGTTTCAACTTATCCTGTTCTTTAATAAAGCATCAAGATTTACCTTTGCGGACTTACTAAAGAATAGGAAGGTTTCGAACAGGGGTGTCAAACTGGATTTCTTTCAAGGACTGGATCAGCATTATAATTTTCCTTTGCAGCCCGCCAGCAATGGTGGGGGTGGCTGGGGGACATATGCCTCCTGCAGCACCCTGCCAGCCAAAACAGGGCACCTCTTTTTCTCCCTCCATGGCCTCCTGCAGCACTGATTTTAGCTTGTTTTGGGTCCTTTGTTTGGCGATTTTCAGCCCATTTTAGCCTGTTTTTGGCCTATTTTCATCCTGGGTGTCACCCTGGGTTTCAGCCAGCAGACTGCTGTAGGAGACTATGGAGGGTGAAAACAAGGCACGGGGATGTGTGCACCTAGCCTGTTTTAGCTGCCAGAGGCATCGCAACCAGTCCCTTGATTTCTAGGCTGGCCCTGCAGGCCAAATTTAAGTACCCAGTGGGCCAGATCCAGCCTGCGGGTCTTGAGTTTGACACTTCTGGTTTAGAAGCATGTTGAACTACACACATATAGGGTAAAATGTAGTGAGGACAGAACATATTGTCTTACCATCCTTCTGCTGACATGCTCAAGATAGACCAGGTTGAATCTGTGGATTTTGAGGTACCATTGCTACCTATTGCTAAAATCCTGGGCATTACCAATAATTGGCAATGATAATGCTAGATGATCTATATTGCTAATGATAATGCTGTATCAATGATCAGTTGGTATTAGAACTTCCTATATATTTCTTTTTAAACAGTCCGGTTTGAACTAGAACAGTGTATGTCCTGCACAATATTATGACTGTCTATTCAGATGTATATTATCAATTTTATCATATTTAATTTTGGTAGTTATATTTAGAGTTTTATCATTAGTTGAAAAATTCTTATTCACTTGCATAAGATTTTGGATACAAGATATTGGCAGTGGAAGCATGTCGAGTTTTAGTTCTCTGTAAGAAACTTCCCCAAACTAATCTGCATTGAATTATTATACATCTTCAATTTTACAGGGGTCCTGCTCTAAAGTCAGATTCTTGTGTTCTCCTGCTAGTGATAATGGACTGGAAAGCTATCAGATTCATTATTTTAGCTGGAAGAGAGAGTTTGATTTCTGTTGTAAAACAAATTGATATTTAACCTTTGCAGTTATTCAGGGCCCACAAATGCTGACAGTGGCATTTGTACAACGTTGACTTAATTTTAAGCAATCCAACTTTTAATAGCACTATATTGCTGCAAACACTGGCCCTTTAAGACCTTGACAAAAAATACAGCTCCTTTGGGCAATGGTGGAAGTCACCATACCTAGGTTTATTTCTATATTTGTTCCTTTCTATATTATTATTTATTATGCACATTTATGAAGAATTTTGTATTTTTTCTTAGCTCAGCAATAGAGAAAAGTTGCTGTTTTTTAATGAGAATAAAGTTAATATCTTGGAATTGTCTTGTACTAGCATGCTCACAAATCCAATAACAATAGTCCCCCCTTACTACCAGTAATTGGAGCTGGGTACTACTTCACTAAGAGACATATGACAGTGATCCCAATTGCTATCATTAGGTGAATCCCATGAGTTTGTTAGGCCAACATTACAAGATAACCATTTCTAACCTCCTGTTGATTTCTTTATTGGCTTTGCTGCTTGTTAGAAGCTGGTGTGAAGACTGCAAATAGTGATCATGTGACCACAGAGTTCTACAACATCATAAATCTGAATCAGTTGCTAAGTGCCTGAAATACAATGAGGTAACTATGTGGATGATCCAAGAGCTACTATGAGGACGTGTCATAAATCTCCCTAATTCAATACCGTTGTAAGTTCAAATAGTTGCTAAAATGGGTAGTCATTAAAATTGGACTACCTGCAAGTTAAAGTAAACCCAGAAAATTATCATATAATCAATATTTTCTTACTTAAATTATTTGGTATTCAATTCATATTTTATGTCACATGAGTTCAAATCGAAATGGTCCCGAGTAGACTTGAACAAGTTGCTATAAATACAATCTGTAGTAAAAAAAAAAAAATCAAAAGGCAACTGGACTGTTTTTTTCTCCTTGAGAAAAATGTTTGAGATAATCTTTGAGACAACTATGACCTGGATAAATCAGTAGAGTAGAGTAAAGTAGAGTAGGAATAGAAGGGGACCTTGTAGGTCATCTAGTCCAACCGTCTGCTCAAGCAGGAGACCTTATAACATTTCTGACTAATGGCTGTCTAGTCTCTTTTTCAAAGCCTCAAGTGATGAAGCTGCCACAATTTCTGAAGGCAAGCTGTCCATTGGTTGATTGTTCTCACTGTCAGAAAATTTATCCTTATTTCTAGGTTGAATCTCTCCCTGATCAGTTTCCATCCATTATTCCTTGTCTGGCCTTCAGATGCTTTGGAAAATAGGTTGACCCCCTGCCTTCCTTTCTGTGACTAAGAATCTCTACAGACAATCTGTGGTGATTTTGGCATGAAATGTTATCCTATTTTTTTAAAGTGAATTCCTTATTTGTAGTAAAATCTTATAATTGTGCTCAACTTTCTCTGAATGTTTTGTGTTAATTTCAAACTAAACGATGACAAGTACTAAAATAACTTTTTCTTTTTTCTTTTTTGGTGATCTGCCATAAGTCATTCATGATGAAATTCATAGTAAACTTGCAGAGATGAAGAGATTTTGATGGAATGTAGTAGGCTGGATTCCCAGGAAGAAGGAGGGAATAAGAGGCTGGATATTATGTGTGAGAAAAAAACAACGAAGACTAATAGTTTTCCTTAATAGTTATCAGAGTACATTTTAGATGCAGATACTAGAATACTAAAATTTGGAAAGATTTTGTCTATAAGTGTGGGATAATAGAAGAATTCTGCCTGGAAAATTAACCACTTATATTTCTTAGCTTTTTTAGACCTGTCAAAAATAACATTGATAGATAAAAAGTCCTCGACTTACAACAGTTCATTTAGTGACTGTTCAAAGTTACAATAGCACTGAAAAAAGTGACTTGTGTCCATTTTTCACAGTTATGACCTTTGCAGCATCCCCATGAAGATGTGATCAAAATTCAGATTCTTGGCAACTGGTTCATGCTTATGAAGTTATGTGATCACTTTTTGTAACTTTCTGACAAGCAAAGTCGATGGGGAAGCCAGATTCAATTAGCAACTATGTTACTAACTTATCAAATGCAGTGGTTCATTTAACAACTGTGGCAAGAAAGATTGTAAAATGGAGCAAAACTCATTTAACAACAGAAATTTTGGACTCCATTGTGGTCATGTCAAAGACCACCTGTACAGATTTACAATCACCTTTTCACAATGTGAAGTATATCAAAAGTGGACATGCAGTAGCACCTTTTCTTGTTTTATAAAAAAAATATTTTTAATATGCAGTACATGCTAGAAATTAAGACAGGCCACAATTCATCAAGAATTACTTGTTTATTAGTTGCAGGATTGTGTGATGCTGAGAATTAGACATTTTGGTCAGAGGGCATAGTATCTTATAGATAAATCTGTTGAAGTTGCTTCAAGAAATTGTGTGCTCTTAACCCTTATTTATATGTAACCCCAATTTATTAAATTCATGCAGTTAGAATTCAGTACATTATGGTGTAAATTCTTGTACCCAACCTCTTTCTGTATTACAACACAGGAAAAAAAAAATGTATAACATTTTCTGGTTTCTGTTTCAATACACCATTCAGGAGAAAACAACAAAGAAATGACAATCAATTACCTATTATTGTAGAAAAGTCATAAAGCTTTATTCCTTTTCTCAAAAAGGACCTGTAGGTGAAAGTTAACTTGAAAACAGATCAACAAGCATTCTGTTATGATCGCAGCCATACAGCATTTACCTGATTTTTATTCTTTAACTAATTTTCACTTGTTGAAATTAAAAGGCTTTATTGAAGAGCATTAAAACCATTTATTCTGTGACTGAACTTCTCTGTGTAAATAAAGACAGATCCAAATAATATCTCAATTGCATGGGAAATGCCTAATTTAATGGGTGACAACTATATTAATGGATTTAAACGTATTTTTAGAATTCTTATTTAGATTAGTTTTATGAAAGTTATTATGTAGGAAAGGATGAAATTTAACGGTGATAGTAAAGATGTTGATGATGAATCCCTTCATTTCAAGGTTTGCCTTCAACCCTACAAGACTATTCAAGGTTGATACTATTATGGTCCACTAGATACTTCATGAATAGTATGTATATATGATAAATAGTATATGCCTTAATAAATATGGTTGTGCCAGATGTTGGTGATTCATCTCTGATATTTGTTTATTCTACACAATGGATATACCGAAATGGTTCAACCTAAAATTGTAGACTATATCCTTGTTGTTAGTTGCGAAGTCGTGTCTGACCCATCATGATCCCATGGACAACATTCCTTCAGGCCTTCTTGTCCTCTACCATCTTCTGGACTCCATTTAAGTTCATGGCTACTGCTACAATGACTCCACCCAGCCACCTCATTCTCTGCCGTCCCCTTCTTCTATTGCCTCCAATCTTTCCCAGCATTAGGCTCTTCTCCAGGGAGTCCTTCCTTCTCATTAGGTAGCCAAAGTATTTGAGTTTCATCTTCAGGATCTGGCCTTCTAAAGAGCAGTCAGGGTTGATCTCCTCTAGGACTGACTGGTTGGATTGCCCTGCAATCCAAGAGACTCGCTATATCCTACTTTGTGTCTGTTGTCTTATTAGGTTAATTTTGTTGCCATGTTACAGAAGACACCCATGGAAGTAGACTATATCCTAGATAATCTAAAATCCATTTATCTGTATGATTTCTGTCTTTCTTGGCAGCCATAGGAGGTTTGCTGAAGTTTCTGATCTTCTCTAGTTTGACCTTTTCCTACAAAGCAGAATTATAATGGTGTCTCAAAGCCAAGAGATTGTATTACATTTCAAAGTAACTTCAGGATTGTACTGAAAATGTATCTCTCTAGACTAGTTTATGAGGGCAGTAGGTTGGTCTTAGGGTGTGCAGTTCTAGGTCATAATAAAGAGGCTGTCATGCCCCTGGTGGAGACTGACTCTGAGGGAGAGGAGGAACAGTTGACAGGGAGTGGAAGTGTGGCTCCGAAGGTTATGGAGGAGGCTGGGAAGGGCAGAGGCCAGATGGGCAATCAGAGGAGGACCCAGGCGCATCCCCTCTCCATTCTAGGGCACGCAGGGAGGAGAGGATAAAGGAAAGACATGTTCTACAGGGAAGGAGAGGGTCTTGATCCTCTTCAGGGGCTGCAGCTATGACAACTGGATAGGAGGATGGACATGCATACGGGCCAGTGCTGGAAACAAAGTGTGGAAATATCTCTAGTTTATTGTTCCTCTCTGAGTTTGGCGTCCTTCCCAGTGTGTGTTCTGATAACAGTGGACGTATTCAAGCCCTTATCTTGCCTAGTTTGTGTTGTTTTTTACTCTTTATAATTTAAACGGCATTTCCTCCTTCTTGTAACTGCTTGTGTGGGAGTTTTTTTGTCTCCAGTCAAGGATATTTGGAGCTTGGAAGCAAAGTAAGGAATAAAAGGGGCTTCACCTGTTTTTTGTGACTGTGTTTATTTTGTATCCCACCCTGAGACATCACGGAGAGATTGAGAAGTGGATGCAGATGAATACTTCTGGCTTCTTTGTGTCTGCCGTCTCATTGGGTTAATTTTGTTGTCACATTACAGACGACTCCCATGGAAGTATTGGGGGAGATTTTCAAGGTGAAAAGGAATCTATTGTCGATGACACATAACTTTTCCTCTAATCCTAAGGAAATGTCATTCTCGTTACATTAACGTTGCTAGATGAGAGCTTGGTAATTGAAAATTCAGTTATAAAGATGTGCTTCCTATTAGACAGCCTCTGAACAAAGCCTCCTTTTAAATTTCATAATATTCCCCTTGACAAAGCATGTTCATCATTTGGGAGTGCTCACAGGTTCAGTTTTGATCGAGTAATAGCCAAGAGCACCTTCATCCTATTAAAGCTGATGTACCAAAAGTACAGTTAATTGTGACTATGGTGACATTGGAATTGAATCACTTCAATGTCTTCTGAATAGGATATAGCTGAAGATCTTTAGATACAGTGGTTCATAATGAATCTCTATTGCTGTTTATAGAAATAAATAAAATACTTTGCTCTGTGTCTGGATTCACTAGCTTCCTAGTTATTCTCTAAAACTGGAAAAATATTTTTATGTTTGTTTGTTTCTTTTTTTTGTTTTAGGAAGTCAAACTAAAGGTTAAGCCATAATTAGTTGCAAAGAATGATACAATCCCTTTAATGCTTGTGCCTGTGCACAAAACTTATATTGCGCTACAAATTCTGAAGAGTTCTTTCTTGGATGACCTTACATTACTTAATAAACATAACTTTTGATTCTGGTAGCTTTTTCCTTTTTGATGGCCGATAATTGCAAAGTGGAGTATTTCTTGATGCATCGTTTTAATTAAATATTGCTTTAATACTTATTATTAACCAGACATACGAATTATAATGAAACCACTTTATGGCAGGGATGGATACATCCTTAAGTTCCTAATATCAATAGCAATAGCACTTAGACTTATATACTACTTCACAGTGCTTTTACAGCCCATTCTAAGTGGTTTACAGAGTCAGCCTATTGCCCCCAACAATCTGGCTCCTCATTTTACCCACCTGGGAAGGATAGAAGGCTGAGTCAACCTTGAACCTGGTGAGATTCGATCTACCAAACTGTAGGCAGCCTTCTGTCAGCAGAAGTAGCCTACAATACTGCACTCTAACCACTGTGTCACTGTGGCTCCTAACATCTATCACAAAATGTTTCTTGCCTCCAAAATTATATATAAAATGGCATGTCTTTTCAGAAAGAAATACTTGGCACTATATAACTTCAGGGACCATCTGGTCCCATTTTTTTTTTAAATGATCTGATCCAGCAGATTGGGAATGCTTTCAGTCCCACCAGTCAGGGAATACCAATTGATGGAGCCCAGGATACATACCTTTTCTACTGTAACCCCTGCCTTATGGAAATTTTTTCCTCCACATATGTCAATTCTGTAGGCCCTATGAAAACTTAGTTCTGTGTCTGGGCCTGGAACCCCAGTTGTGGTTCTGTCTTCTGATTGTGCTAACAACTATCAATTGTGACATCTTCCTTGGCTGCTATATATTTTAATTTGTATATCTATGATGAGATTTTTTTAAAAAATTATTTTAAGATAGTTAGCCACCAAAGCCTCTTTGCTGAGATGGGCAGCATACAAAATAATAAATAAATAAATATTTTGACAAGTTGTACACAGAGAAGCTGCCTTTCAAGAACAATTGCATAAAAACATATATTGCAGAATGATGAATATGTCCCCATATATTAAAGGGAGTTTTATATAACAATTACAGATTTTGCATTAAAAAGAATCCAACAAGAAAACTTGAATGAATGATATATTGATGCCAATTGAATTTCAGCTGAACCACATAATGCTATCTGACATTATTGTTTGCTTGTATTGTATTGTATTGTATTTATTGTTTGCTTCAAAGAAAGATGTATTTTTTTTCTTTCCATCTTTTCCTCATTGTTCTTTGCCTTTAAACCTACGCACTCAATTCTACACATTTTGAGATAGTTTCATTTTCGTATTCTCTGAGTTTTCATATTCAGTGAGGTTTTTTTATATTCAGTGACACACAGCCGTGTTTTGAATTCTGGCACAGATGGATGTCTCCACTAACAGGATAAACATTTGAAGTGGCACTTGCTGAATGACTGACGTTGGTTATATAGTAAGCTTTTATTCTGTCAGACTTTGGCATGTCATTAGTTGTCAGAGTTAATCTACTGCCAGCTATTTGACAGAATTGTATTTGGTGCCTGATGCCAGATTTTAAAAAGTATGCCTCTTTAAGGCTGAATTCAAATAACATTTGTTGGATTGAATAAAATAACTGTTATCACTGGAAAGATGAAAGAATTGTTCTAACTGAAGAGATACACACACACACACACACACACACACACACACACACACATGGTATTCAGCTTTGTTCGGGTATTTTCCCACGTCATTATAGTTGTGCTTTTAAAGTTGTAGCAACGTTTCGGCAGAATCTCATCTGCCATCATCAGGCTTCTGTATTGTGTTCATCTGTGAGTCAGACTTTTACAGTTGTTTCAGTTTTAAATTTGGAGCTAGCCTACTGCTGTGCCAGAATGGTTTTTTTCTTCATCCTGATTGCTTGGGAGTCTTGGTCTGTGTTTATTGGTCTTGGAGCCAATCAAGACACAAAAAAAGCCACAAAACAGACAGAAGATATTAGAAACACCAATCAAGCAGAACACAGCAAACTCCAAGACCAATAAACACAGACCAAGACCAAGTTATTGGGGTTTGGGGAAGAAACCAGGTAGAGTATTCCAAACATTGACCACTCTGTTGCTGAAGTCGTATTTTCTGCAGTCAAGTTTGGTGCGGTTAACCTTGAGTTTATATCTATTGTGTGCTCTTGTATTGTTATTATTGAAACTGAAGTATTCATTTTCAGGTAGGACATTGCAATGTATTATTTTATATACTATATTTAGGAGGAGGCGTAGACCTAGGTTTTCTAGGTCTAGAGTTTCAAGTCTGATGGCATAAGGTATTCTGCAATGAGTAGAGGAGTGGAGAACTCTTCTTGTGAAATATTTCTGGGATTTTTCAATTGTGTTAATATCAGATACATGATATGGGTTCCAGACTGATGAGCTGTATTCAAGTATAGGTCTAGCAAATGTTTTGTCTTGATTGGCTAGCAACATTGTGTTTCCTGTAGTGGAGGCTTTTAGTGCAGCTTGGCTTCAGGTAAATGGATGGCTATCATTTATTAGGAAGCTAGGTTTCATTTCGATGCCTGGTTGGGGTGTGTTTGAGCTGGAGGTATGGGGGCGGGTCTGTTTCTCCCCAGGTATTTGCTTGGCTTGTGGTGTGGAGATTTTTTTTTTGCCAATAAAGACAAAAAAAACCTGCTACAAAACAGACAGAAGATATTAGAAACACCAATCAAGCAGAACACAGCAAACTCCAAGACCAATAAACACAGACCAAGACCACCAACCAATCAGGATGAAGAAAAAAACATTCTGGCACAGCAGTAGGCTAGCACCAAATTTAAAACAGAAACGGCTGTGAAAACCTGACTCACAGACGAACACAATACAGAAGCCTGATGATGGTAGATGAGACTCTACCGAAACATCACTACAACTTTAAAAGCACAAGCATAATGACATGGGAAAATACCCAAACAAAGCTGAATACTATACATATATGTATATATCTCAAAGGGAAGCCCTGTTGTTGATTGCAGCTCTCCAAGGTCAGACTAATCTTACAATTCCTGAGGCCATGTTACCTACACACTACACTATGTGAACTGGAGTCACACGGAATGTGCTTTGTGTAGTGGGCAGTAGGAATAAATAATCAGAAGAAAGAGTTTCAACCAGGAGAACAATCAGATAAAAGAAATGTGTCTTTGAGATAGAAATGTAATTTGAAAATGCCTCTCAGACCTGATCCCTCCCACTAGTTTTCACATTCCTACTTATGGTATGCCATGAAAGCTGGCAGTTTGCTTCTCCTTTTTAATATTTCCTTTAAAAAATAAATGTATTTATGAGAATTACATTAAAAGGCAAGGTAAACTCAAACTTGAGACCAACAAACTGTTAAATTGTGGGTGCCTCGTCACTGGAGGCTTTTAAGGAGAGACTGGGCAGCCATTTGTCTGAAATGGTATAGATTCTCCTACTCGAGTAGGAGGTTTGACTACAAGACCTTCAAGGTCCCTTCCAGCACTGTTATCGTATGTTTCTATGTTTCCTGGTGACTATATGGATCCATGTTTTCATTGCAACAATTATTTCGAATCCCAGTTTATTTTTTTTTATTTTTTAACTTAAAGTCTTGTCTTGAGATTTCTTCATAGTCTCCCATCCAATGACTAATCAGGCCCGATCCTACTCACTGGTTAATCATTTACTACATTTTTGGTTCTTAACAGATAATCAGAGTTGGAAAGGACCTTATAGGTCATCTAGTCCAACCCCATGCCCAAGCGGGAGACCCTACACCATTTCTGACAGATAGCAGTCCAATCTCTTCTTGAAAGTCTCAAGTAATGGTGCTCCCACAACTTCCAAGGGCAAGCTGTTCCATTGGTTGAATGCTCTCACTGTCAGAAAGTTTCTCCTTGTTTCCAGGTTAAATCTCTCCTTATTCAGTTTCCATCCATTGTTCCTTGTCTGGCCTATAGGAGCTTTAGAGAATAGATTGACCCCTTCCTCTCTGTGGCAGCCCCCAAAGTCCTCTTTGAAAAATGTATTAATATCTAGCCAAAGAAGATAAAAATGAAGGAATTTACCCCTTGAGATGTAATTCAAAAAAAAAATAAAAAGTTCCTTTCAACTGTTGAGAATTATATTGTCAAGGCCAGAAGTAGTTTATCTGAATCCAGACTTGAGGTTTGTCTTCTCCAAAGTAGAATTTCCAAGTCCTAAAATGATCATCTGCATGATCTTGTCTGAATGATGGAAGTAGTTTTACAGCATTGCCCTGCAATGTCCAACACTTTTGTTTGGACGAGTGGCATCATAACACATGTAGAAAAGGGACAGGAATTCTATGGTGATGCATGACACCACTTTTTTGACTTCCCCACAGATACTGCTGAGTAGCAAACCTAAAAGCCTCAAGCAATAATGATGGATTCACAATTGATGGATTCACAATTTCCAATTTTGACTACTGGAAAATGCTTTTCATCTACAGTTAAAATGGACCTTAAAGGCTAACAGCAACCTGTTCAAGAAAGTGACCTTGGCTACATTATACCTCTTCTATTCCTAACTCCTGAAAGCACTAGATTTATTTTCATACTGACTTTTTTTTTTAGTAAGTCTATGTTAATTTATAGTATATAGACAAATTCATTGCTACATGTTGTGTTCATTTGGGGCTTTGTTTTCTTCATGACAAATAGCAAGTAGCAGGCTTAGAGATTCAGTACTGGGAAACAGGCTATAACTCTTAAGTTTTTGACAAATGTATGTTTCCATCCTTGCAGTGAAAATTGGGAGAATTTTTTGTTTTCAGTTTGGAAGGAAGGAAGTATGGAAATGTAAATACTTGAATGGCTAGTGAGGATACATTTCTTCTTTATGTTCAGGCTATAAAACAAAACAAAAAAATAATTTCCTAACATTTTGCATAGCAGTACTTAGTTGGACATTCTAAAAATAGCATGTAGTCTTGTTTTAGGATATTTTCTGAACAATTGCATAGAAAAAAAAGTGCCCAAATATAAGAGATACATATGTCGATATCTTAACGTTTCCCAATCTGACACTTTCCAAATGTTGTGTTGAAGAGTTGGCTATAATTAAAATAATTTAATGAATCAAGATGAATTAAATCCACCTTTTTTCCATTCATTCTGCTCCACCATCAACATCATCATGTTATTTTATTTTTTTCCTGACAATTTCCTTGTGAATTAGGTTTTACCGGGGGGACAGGGACAATTCCCGTAGCTCCCAGTGAGCTGCAGCGGATGAGAGAAGATTGAAAAATACCTGAAAGATATTTGGTCGAGTAAAACTGATGTATTCTAGAGCTGTGCAGATGCATAAGTTTCAGGATCAAACTATCAAAATAGAAATAATTTTAAAAAAGAATCAGGAAAGGTGAGAAACAACATCTGAGACTGAAAGAATTTGCACAATATAAACAGAAGCAATAGTCACAATTTTTAGCTGGTATTTTAAAAACTGTTCTTTTTGTATATGTAGTTTAAAATCTATTTTTTGTTTTGTATTCATTCATTCTGTATGCCTTATCAATCAAATTATATGTACTCACTATTTAAAGGGCTACTTCAGTAATCTCTAATTTCGTGTTGTACAACAAGAGCCCTCTGTGCCTACTTGTGTGATGTTTCTTAATGCCAGAATCCATGGCCATTAAGTTCAACACGATAAAACACGGCTTTAGGAGTTACCAGTGGTCTATCTGTGCACAAACTCCTGAAAGTAATCTGCAATGAATCAGTCCTGTTTTATTGCTCATGGCAAAGTGTTTAACATTTCACCAAGTGCATTGGAATTTCAGATCAAATACAAATATAATCACTTTGATTTAATATCTTTCCTTCAAACTGCAGGTTTTCAGAGCTGACAAAATGTCATTAGAGCCCTAATAATGCTCAGGATTATGATTTTGTCAGATCATTTCTCCCTGTCTACAGGTCTATGAACAAATTAAATAAGTGTTCTATAATTAGGTTTGCCATCAGAGGTAGTTTTATAGGGTTTTTAAATATGTAAATCAGGACATATAAATGTAGATATCAAGAAAGGAGAAAAGCCTGTACTCATGAGAATTTTTAAAGGTTTATGAATGAACATTTGCTCTTATTTACATAAAACCATTACCTGGATTCCATTTATGTGTTCATAAAATTTATACCTTGATGTTCATGTTTTAAAGCTCGATACAGGGTACATGGGATTTTTTAAAATACTTTTTCTGCTTATGAGGAAATTAGAATTGGAATGATAGACTGAAAATACATAAAGGTTTACTTTATGGGGGAATATGTCATAATGTGCACTGAAGATGGTGTTTGATTTCATTATATGATGTGCAATGACAATAAAGTAAACTAAACTAAACTAAAACTGAATGCTAACAATCTTGTTTTAAGTACCCTGCTCTGACCATTATACCAAACCGTCATCTTCTCACAAAATACAAGTAATGGGGGCACCTTTTTATTGTTGCAAAAGGCCTAATCCTGAAAAATATCATCAAAGTTAGTCAGCCAAGGAGAAGATTTCTTGACCCAGAGTTCAAATAAATATAAATGTTAAAAGTGCTGTATCCAACTTGCCTTCCGGAGGCAGCATATCTTTCTTGTTAGCAGAAAAATAGCTTCACTACCTTGATATCCCAAGCCTACAGATCTTTACTGAAATAACCCTCTTAGAGAAAGAGACCTTAATTTAGTTATAAAAAAAGGTGGGGGATACATATAATGCATAGAGCCATTTTCTAACAGGAGAAATTCGTTAATTACTTAAGAAAGCATACATGAAATAAATAGATTCTTGATTCTGGTTGCTAGGAGATACTTATAATGAGAAGAAGAAAAAATAACTTAGAAATTTGGTAGGATGCAAATCTGACATTACTGTTCCAATGTTCACTTTGCCAATTTCCTTAAAACCTGTACTGATAGGATAGGAGAAAAAATAAATAAATTTGTGTGCTAATTTGAGATATGGCATCCTAGCAAAAAGCAGATTGGTTATATTATATATACCATTATGACTAGCCATGTAGCATTTTAGAGGCACTGATCTAAAATAATTTTTTTTTAAAATGAAGTCTCCTTTGAATTAAATTCAGTTCCTGGACAATTCAAACATTTTATTTTGTTATCCTAGCAAAAGTATTAGACTTCGAGTCATTGCCTTTTGGGTTTTTGTTTTAAATATCAATCTAGCCCTGGGATTGCAGATGATCTCATATTCTGGTACAAATGAGATTTTTCCCTCATTAACTTGCGAGCCCAAATGAGGTCAGCCACTTGCTGAGATTAAAACAATTGCATGGATACAATTATCTTTATTTTTTTTATCTGATTTCAGATCAGATTTAGAGACTAACCAGTGGTGGGATTCAACGTTTTTTACTACCAGTTCTGAGTTCTAGTTCTGTCTTAGGCATGAAGCTGGCTGGGTGATTTTGGGCAAGATTTTAGCTCACAATGTCAGTCAATACCTGCTGCAACCAATAGATCAATGCTCAGTTGATTTTAAAAAGTGCATTTGCAAGAAAAATGCTAGGAAGTGAAAAAGAAGAAGAAGGAGAAGGAGAAGAAAATGGAAAAGTGGATTGTCTTAATTCTAGATATTGGAAAGGTTGATTAATCTGCCAGGAACTATGTATACCATGACACTTAATTGATTGAGAAAGCGATTTTAGATCCAAATAGGAATCCTCTCATCCTCTATAATTATGTCAGTCATCAAGTTATGCCTATGGACCAATTGTTACTACAGCATTGTCAAGAGCACCAAAGTGCTTCTGCTGAAAGGACTAAATCAGTGTTGTCTAGAGCAGGGGTCTTCAAATTTGACAGCTTTAAGACTTGTGGACTTCAACTCCCAGAATTCGTCCTCCAATCATGTTAGCTCAGGAATTCTGGGAGTTCAAGTCCACAAGTCTCAAACTTGCCAAGTTTGAAGACCCTTGGTCTGGAGGATGTCCCATTGGGGGCTTCTTTCATGTCCCTGTTAAGTTGTCCACCAAAGTGGTGCCCTTTTATCTACCCATGGTCTGCCGCTTTCAAATTGCTGGGTTGGCAGGAGCTCACCCCAGTCTTGAACACAAGCCTGCTAATTGTCAGCCCAGGGTCTTAACCCCATGAACCAGCATAATGGGCCAATATGTATCTTACATGCAACAAAGCTGCCCATGTTCTGAATGGTGCTTTATATCCAAGCCCTGAAATATTTAAAAGGACAATCTTTATGTAAACACACATACATGCACACACACACTTTTCAGTCCCTATGGGTAACGGTGCCCATAGTCTATATCATTCCTGTCTCTATCTAACTGATCGTAATGTTTGTCACATTGTGTACTTTAGTCTATGATGAAAGATTTTCAAAAACATGAATGCATGGAAATGCAAACAGGGAAATAAAGCAAATAAGAATGTTCTTTATTGCTTTCACAATGACAGCTATTTTCCAGAAATGATGCTTATTCCTTCAGATTTATATAACAAGGAAAATGTGTAAAACAACAATCTTCTGTCTGAATACTAAGCTGATCTTGGAGTATTGTAAATGTAACACAGTTAGTGTAAATATGGCTCTGTCTTATTTAAAAATAGAGACACAGCATGGTTTAGCCACCTAGAGCTTAAATAGAGAAAATACCATTCTTCACTGTTATAAACTGATGTTCCTAGATGAATCGAAATTCACTAGAGAAAGGAGGCAAATTAATATAATCAGAACCTTTAACATCCTCCCTTTTTTTAGCTGTCCTTTGCATTATGATAATTAGTAAGTATACTGATAAGTAGCAATTCTTTAATGCTGAGGGGTGTCTCAGAGTACCAAACAGATACTGGGGAGATTACTAGGCTATGCTATTTGCATAGTTAATGAGGAAGGGAATTTAATTTTGATGCTACAGCACTGACAGACACTCGTTTTCAAATATCTTTCATATATAGCAAGGTAAATGTCAAGCTGTACTTTATTCTAAAACTTGCCTTACTCTTTAGAATTAAATTCCTAGAGGAGGACAGGGGGCCACAAAACCGGAAGAGATGTTGGCAATGAACATTTACTCTTTTTCAATTAATTCCTGGATGCTTAATGACGATAAAAGTAACATCTCCCTTGAGACAAGTTTAACTCTTGTTGATTATGGACACAGCCAGCAGTTTTCTAAGCAACAGTATGTAATCGTTTGCAATTGCCTCCTACTCTGCGTTGTTTGACTTTTCAATCTAGCTTGTGTCCCTACTATTCAGCTCCTAACTGGACCTGGTTTTGCCTTTTTAGCCCAGAAAGGGTCATATAGAGGTGCAAGCCACTGATATTTTAATGGTTATATCTGTCTTTCAGTTCCATATCATTTACAAATGATAAAAAAGAAATAAAATGTTCTGGGACAAAGTTTCAGTCCTTCTACAGTGCTTTCCACAGGGGTCACGATCAATGAATGTTTTATCGTTAGTTTTACATGTTCTACCCTACACCCTTTGCTGCAACACATCATATCCCAAGATGTGCTTAAAGTCAAATTGTTACCATTGTATAACTTGCTCTTTTTTTCTTATTTTCTACCTGATCTCAACCCCAATCATTTTTCCTATCAGCAATTTTTGTTACTTCCAATTTATATGCTAACCTCTGATCCATTCCTTGGTTAATCACTTCTCTTCTCATGCAATATTCTCAATTTCCATTTTAAATGACATTCACAACCTGTTCTCTTCAATGCATTTTCCTGGCTCTCTGCCACTTTCTAACTTTCATTTGCTTGCTGAGATCATTCTCTAAAAAACGCCATCTTAATGTCATCAACATGCACATACTTGGGTTTACTAAATATTTGGAAGGGTTCTATCTGTTGTGACTTCTCTGATACATCAAGAATCTGTAAATGTTTATTAATAACCTATGGTTGAGTCAGGAATTGTTATGCCAGTGAAATTGTTACCCATCCCTACTAGTTTCCCCAAATCATAAATCCAACCTTCGGTCTATCTAACACAATAATGACAACTGTGACACTAATGGCTCTCCAATCTTCCCAGTTGCTCTTGAAGGTGCTATAGAATAGATCAGGGGTCTCCAACTTTGGCTGGCTAGCGAATTCTGGGATTTGAAGTACACAAATCTTTAAAGTTTCCAAGGTTGGAGACCCCTGATATAGATGGAACCAAAGCAGTGGTGGGATTCGAATTATTTTACTACCAGCTCTGTGGGTGTGGCTTGGTGGGCGTGGCAGGGGAAGGATACTGTAAAATCTCCAGTCAGAAGTGATATTTGCCAGTTCTCCAAACTACTCAAAATTTCCGCTACCGGTTCTCCAGAACTGGTCAGAACCTGCTGAATACCACCTCTGAACCAAAGATCTTTTTCATGTAGAATTGTAGTCTTACTACTGAGCTCCTATTTCTTATTCCTTTTTAAAAATTTAATTAAAAAGGGGAGCATTGAAGTAATACAATAGAGTATGGAACACATTTATGGGAAGTCTGTAACATAGCAACAAAAATTGCTGAGTTTTACTTGAATGTTATCTAAATGACAGTGATTGATCTTATTCAACTTTTCCATTGATATTGAATCATCAATTAATTTAAATCAATTTGATTTGATTGGACTACCAAGCTAATAATCAGATCAGGTTTATACAATTCAGAAAATCAATTTTGAAGGTTAAGACACCAATTTTGTTCAATGACTTGGTCCAAATCATAAATCATGTTTTACCCTTAAGTGCAAAATACACACTGAGTTTGGAAAGTCAAGACAACTGTAAGACAGTCAACTTCATTTTCAACTAAAAATTCAAATTAAAACTTCACAGATCCCTAACTGATATGCAATGTCATGTAAAGATTCAGAACCCATGTCATGGAACATGTTTTTTAAAAAAATATTTTCTCAAGTTTATATTAGAACTGTATACACACATGCACACATAAACATCCCAGAAGGAATGATAATCTCTTTACAGAGTAGTGAACAATAGGATTATAATATCCCCTAGATTCTCTAACCAGTTGAAAAGACTAAGAGAGAAATCCTGGAGATTGAGTCAAGAGAGGAATCAGTCTGGAGTCATTATATTCCCACAAGCAATCCAAGTCTAGACTCCACTCCTTAACTCCACTCCTTAGCACCAGTTTAGTATTGATTGTGAATTGATGAGATTCTTGGTATAAGCATGAACAATAAATGGAACTTAATGTGTAGTCCCGATTCTTTGTGTCTAACACAAGCTTGTGGAATAAATATATCACAATGATAATACCATACAAAATTCCCATAAACTTAAATCTGAATTTTGTTTCACTTCAATTATACATATTTGGAAAAAATATAGATAATTGAGAATGAAAACTTTCAACGCCTCTAAAAAGCAGGAGAAATTGTTGGTCTGGCAATGTGTGATAAATACAGAACAAAAGAAACTTCTAACCTAATAAATTCCAAGTTTGAATGAAGACCATATCTCGACTTCCCCAGAAGAATCTGTGCCATTCTGGATTAAATAGATAAATGATAATTCTGATTTTTTTTCTGAAATTATTTTAGCATGGTTTAAGCAGATTCATCTTAAGATAATATATATTTGGGGTTTATTTTAAAATCAATCCAATCCAATCCACTGGGTTGTGAAAAATCAAATCTGCAAAATGCCTGATGGAATCCCAACTTTATACAAAGAAACAAATTCCTTGTGTGTCTAACCACATTTGGACAATAAAGAATGTTCCATTCTATTCCATTCTATTCCATTCCGTTCTCTTCTGTACTGTTCTGTTCCGTTCTGTTCTGTTCCATTCTGTTCCATTCCATTCCATTCCATTCCATCTGACTGTGAATGTGAAAGCCTGTATTTGATCTAGTAGTGACATGGCATAATATCAAGAAAACAGGAATAATTTGTCAGAAGGTCTAAGAGCTTGGAGAGAAACAGATCTAGTTATTACCTCAAACTATTCTTCTTAATTGCTCATCATAATTGTAAGACTGATTGTAATTTATATGGATGAAAGCACTCGGACAAATGATTGGATAACTTCTTGAATATGCATTGATTGTGTGATCATCTGGATAATTTTCTTTCAAAATGTGTTTGTGTTAGAACAGAAAAGGGCTACAAGAACTCTGAAGCCCCTTGGCTGAGGAAGCCTCATTTTGATTTTACGTTGTCATCATGCGTTACAAAATAAAAGATAGAAAATATCACTGTGGTGAAGACATTGAGCTCAAGTACAAGAAATCTAAAGCTTCCTATTTATGCTATTCTTTTCTGAAATAACAGCATCCTATATTTTTAATAGTTTTGCAGAAAGGAAAGATATGGATCATCAGAAGAATGCAAGAAGTGCCACTTTGGATACATCAAATATACCGATTTTTGTTCTCAACTAGATAATTATAAGAATAGTATCCTAATAGTAATAGGATATTTAGCATGCATTCCTAAACTAATTCTGGGAAGCACACGACTCCGATAATAGACATATCACGAAGCTTTTGTGATAAGTACTACAGGTTGTCCTCAACTGATTAAGGTAATTGAGCCTGGAATTACAGTTGTAAGATGTGGTAGTCATTAAGCATGGCCGCATATATAATAAGCACGGATCAAATATATTATGAACCATGGTGGCACAGTGGTTAGAATGCAGTATGTAGACTAATTCTGCTGACTGCCAACAGTTTGATTCTCACTCACCCTTCCATCCTTATGAGGTCGGTAAAATGAGGACCCAGACTGTTGGAGATAGTATGCTGACTCTCTAAACCGCTTAGAGAGGGCTGCAAAGCACTGTGAAGGGGTATATAAGTTTGAGTGCTATTGCTATATAACCATCTCTGATTTTACTACTTTTTTTCAGCAGTCATTAAGCAAAATCCACCATTATTAAATGAATGCTATGTTGTTAAGCAAACACGGAGGTTTTAAGGGAACATGGTGGTTGGTTAGCGAACTGATTTTGTTCAATAAACTTTTAATTTTTTTTTTGCTGGAAACTGATAGTAAATGCCAGAAGCAGCCTCAAAATGTTGAAAACCGCAGTCATGTTACCTTGAGGTAAGATGGGTGGCCTATACATTTTATAAATAAATAAATGAATGTGCTCATGGGATGCTACAAACAGCTGTAAATGTGAACCATTTACCAAGCACCAAAGGGCAGTGGCATGACCCTCCCTCTCTCCCCCCCTCCCCCCCTTGCACAGCCATAGAAACTCCAGAACTAGATTATACAAAACTCAAAGGAGGTCTGTCATAACTTTGAATGGTTACTAAGGAACTGGTTGTTAAGCGAAAACAATCTGTAATCCATGTCTTTTCTTTCTTTCTTTCCAAATTAAAGAGCTGCAAATGCTGAAATATTTAATTATGGGAAAGGATTTCTAACCCTTGGTCATTTTGTTCATTTTTGTATATTTTCTAGCTCTATAGCATACTTTTCCAGGTACAACAACTACAACTGCATGGAGTGATCCAAAGCTGGTTCCCCTAAGAATTTTTGTAAAAAAAAAATGAAATTAGCAGTTTTATTTTCAAACCTTTTCCTAATTATCTCTAAAGTTATAAAAGTATCCCCAAAACTGATAACCATATGTAAGCCAGTATTTGATTCAGATATTGTTCAGAGTATTACAGCATAAATTCAGCACCAGAAAAGTAAACACAGATGACTGAGATTTCATTTAACTTCTTTATAAACACAAAAAGTAAATTTTACAATACCAGTTGTAGGTTTCTCCAACATGGAGAAATTCATACAGAAGCAGACATGTTACAGGTTCAGAGCAGAACAGCAACTCAACTTTTCAGAAACTGACATCAGTTTCACTTTAGTTCAGCAGGCAAGCAGAGGAGAGAAGCAGATTCATTTTCAATATGCAGACTTAGAGCTTAACATAGCTTCAGAGCTGCAGAGCTTAATGTAGAGCCAGTTCTAATATGGGCTACTTCTAGTTTCAATTTCCAAACAGTCCTCATTGGCTGACTTAGTTGCTATGCCTATTCATTGGCAGACCTTGTTACCATGCTCTATTCTAGTTCATGAATATACTCTGGCAAATATTCCTGACCAGGCAGAGCTAGTGTGCCTAGTGCAATAGTTAAGATTGTTCTGTTAAGGCCAGTGGTGGGATTCAATTTTTTTTACTACCAGTCCTGTGGGTGTGGCTTGGTGGGCATGACAGGGGAAGGATACTATAAAATCTCCAGTCAGAGGTGGTATTTGCTGGTCCTCTGAACTACTCAAAGTTTCCACTACCGGTTCTCCAGAACTAGTCAGAACCTTCTCAATACCACATCTGGTTAAAGCCAGAAAAAACCAGTTTCAAGTCCATGCAGCCACTGAGTAAGTTTGCACCAATCATCCATTTAGTCCTTATCCAACCTGTCTCATGGTGTCCTTGCTGAGATAAAATGGGAGGAAATACTGCTGTGTACATTATTTAGATTTATGAAAGAGAAACAAAATACAAATCAATAAATAACTACCAATCCTTTTTCTGATCATTCATTGTGAGATTTATAATGTGTGTGCTTAAAGATTCTCCCTCCCTCCAAAAAAGAAATAATCAGCATTAAATTCTACTTTTCTGCCCAGAATTTCACCTATATGAACAGATACAGTGAAGAAGATTCATAATGCTCTTAATACAGAACTACCAAACCAAATGCTTCAAATCAGAAATGCACCCATGCGTCTCATTTTTTTTAACGAAAAGCTCAAGGATGGCCATGTGAGTTACTGTATGTTGTTAAGGTTTTGCCCACTGTGATGTTTTCCTGGGCAACAGCATGTATTTTTTTTTTTTTTGTCTGCTAATATAAAATGGGAAAAAATAAAGCTCAAAACACACTGGTACCTTTGTTTATCTGAGATCAGAAGAAGGAACTGCTGTGATACAGCACCATCTTCAGGTGTATAACTATAGAATACTTGATCAAAGCACTGCTAGAAATACCTATGCGTTCTCTTCTCTTCTCTTCTCTTCTCTTCTCTTCTCTTCTCTTCTCTTCTCCCTTTTTTCTTTATTCTCTTCCTTTCATACCCCTTTTCTTTAAAATATACTCCCTAAAGCAAAAATAGGATCCGCATATAGGATGAAGTTGAAACAGTGGAGACATAACAGCAATAGCAATTATGTGCATAATTGGAGCTATTAGATTATTTATAGCTACGTGATACAGAGGCTTTCCAGAACAAAAGAAATGTTACGATAAGCAATAATGCTTTCATAAACTGCAATACTAAAAATATTTACACATTATATAAGCAAAAGAGGATATATCTTACACTTGTTTTTTTTTGTTTTAAAAATGTTTTGGTTTTATTTCATGTTTAAAGATAAGCAATATTTAAAACATTTGTAACAATAGATAGTCATTATCAAAACACACATGTTAAAATATGGCACAGGAAAAAGGAATTACTTTGATATGCAACTGCAGATTTTGCATTATTATTTTTTGCCTACTATTTATTTATTTTGTCAATTGTTTACAAGATAATAGGTATAGGTAAAAACATAGTTATGAATACATGGATACATATAAGCAAAACATTTTTAAAAAAGAAACAATAGGACAGGGACAGTAGACACCTTGGTGAGCTTATGCACGCCCCCTACAGACCTCTTAGGAAAGGGGTGAAGTCAATAGTAGACATTCTAAGGTTAAAGTTTTTGCGGTTTGGGGAAGAAACCACAGAGTCAGGTAGAGTATTCCAGACAATGACCACTCTGTTGCTAAAGTCGTATTTCCTGCAATCAAGTTTGGTGCTATTAATCTTGAGTTTGTATCTATTGTTTGCTCTTGCGTTGTTATGGTTGAAGCTGAAGTATTCATTGACAGGTAGGACATTGCAATGTATGATTTTATATACTATACTTAGATTGGACCGAAGGCAGCATAGTTCTAGGTTTTCTAGGTCTAGAATGTCAAGTCTGATGGCATAAAGTATTATGCAACGAGTAGAGGAGTGGAGAACACTTCTTGTGAAATATTTCTGGACTTTCTCCACTGTGTTAATATCTGATACGTAATGTGGGTTCCAGACTGATGAGCTGTATTTGAGTATTGGTCTAGCAAATGTTTTGTATGCTCTAGTTATTAGTGTAATATTACCAGAGAAAAGGTTATGTAAGATTAGGTTAACAACTCTTAATGCCTTTTTGGCTATGTAGTTACAATGGGCTCTAGCACTTAGGTCATTTGAGATGAGTACTCCAAGATCCTTGACAGAGTTTGGATCACCAACAAGGTCTTGACTGTTCAGCCTGTATTTTATTATCTGATTATTATTTTTTTGCCAATATGTACGACAGAGCATTTATTTGTTGAGATTTGAAGTTGCCATTTGTTTAACCATTCTGATATATAGTCAATATCTTTTTGAAGGGTAGCAGTATTGTCTGTGGTATTGAACAGCTTTACATCATCAGCGAAGAGAATGCAATTGCTCTTAATGTGATCACAGAGGTCATTTATGTAGAGTATGAAGAGAGTTGGTCCTAGAACACTGCCTTGGGGGACACCACTGTTGACAGGTACAGAATTTGATAGAAAACTCCCAATTTTGACCATTTGTTGTCTGTTTGACAGGAATGCTTCTATCCAGTTATGCAATGTCCAGAGATCCCATAAGTTTTTACTTTAGGAGTAGTTTGTTGTTTACCATTGAATCAAAGGCTTTACAAAAGTCTATGTAGATTGCATCTGTTGTTTTGCCTGAGTTGTGTAGTCTATATGTTTTTGCAGTGTAAAAGTTGCAGATTACAGGATAGTTTTTTTCTGAAACCAAATTGTTTATTAGAGAGTAGGTTGTTTGTCTCTAAGTGGAAGTTAATCGATTGGTTAATAATTGATTCCATGACTTTACAGGTGACACAGCATAAGGAGATTGGTCTGTAATTTTCAACTAGGCTGGGGTCTCCCTTTTTGAAGATGGGGATGACTGTGGCTTGTGACCATAGTTTTGGTAAGGAGCTGGTCCTGAAAGAGTTTTCAAAGATTATGCTTAGAGGTTCTGCTGTGGAAGTGGATAGCTTTTTTAAGAAGTAGGCAAATATTCCATCCGGTCCAATAGATAGAGATGGTTTTAGATTGTGTAGAGCTTTTTCAACATTGTCTTCTGTAAAATCGATGTGTATTAGATCATTGTAGTTTTCTGTGGTTCAGCTAGGAAATACTGGGCATGATACTTTGCTGTTTACAAATACTGAGCCAAAGAATGTGTTAAAGAGGTTGGCTTTAATGGTGTTGTCATTGCAGTCTTTACCATTAGGTCCTCTCAGGGGTGGGATGGACCTTGAGTCTTTTCGTTTGTTGTTCACAAAATTGTAAAAAGTGCAGGTGGAATTGGTGCGTAGAAGGTTTTCCTCTTGTTTAATGTGATAATTGGTGCATTCAGTCTTTATCTGGTGGCATAAAATTTTGTATCGGCTTTTGAAGTTGGCAACGTGACCAGATTTGTTTTTCCACCAGAGTGATCTCTTTTTGGATTGAAGTTTCCTTATTGTTATGGGTAATCTGGTTTTTTTGTTTGTTTGTTTGTTTTGGGAGTTGTTATTGGTACATATAGTTTGATGACTCTTTTGACTTCAAGTAAAAATATGTTGTAATGGTCTTCAACAGTATTGCATCCAGTGAATAGAGATTGCCAATCAAAGGAAGAGAGATCGTTGTCTATAAGATCATAGTTGACTTTTTTGAAGTTATAATTGGGGATTATGTCATTGTGATGATTTTTGTGTGGATGTATGTTGAGACAAAAGTCAATCATATTGTGGTCACTGTTGGAAAAGGGTTCTTTAGTTTGTATTCCATAAATTAAATTCGAACTATTGCAGAAGATGAGATCGAGGCAGTTGTTAAATCTAATATTGTTGGTTACTAGTTGTTCCAGTCCCAAATTTGTAACAGAATTGTAGAAAGTTGCATGTATGGGTTCAGTTGTACATTCATTTAGGGTCCAGTTAATATGAAGTAGATTGAAGTCACCAAGAAAGATAAAAGCGTGTGGGCAGGATGTTGCCCATGTTAGTAGTGAATTTAGCTTGTTTACATGTTCAGTGTCATAATCAGGTGCTCTGTAACACAGTAAGAATCGAAATGTGATATTTAAGGATAGTTCACAGATGATGGTGTCAGGAAGAGCAAACTCCTGGGTAACTTGGATGTTTTTTAGATGTAAGGCCTTTTTATAGAAGATTGCAACACCACCTCCTTTACTAATTTCCTGAACTGATCAGTAAACATGACAGTCTCTTACTGTGGTAACGGAGTCAGGAAGAGATGCATTGAGCCATATGATGTCGAATTTTGCCATATTTAGTAAGAGGAGAAATTCAGGTATTTTATTCACAAGGCTTCTTGCATTGAGTAGCTTGCATTTAAGGCCAGCTGTAGTTGTAATTGAGGTAGTTAGGGGTGTTCATGCCTACTCTTGGGTAATAGTGGATTGGTTGGAGTAGGGTTATGGTTGAAGGTTAAAGCTGAGTTGCGGGTTGTGTGACTTACTTTTGATACAGCCAGCACAGTAGTCAATATACAGATCCTTCTCTCCATTGTTTAGATGTTTTTTGAGTTCTTTGCAGAGTACACGGGAGCGGGCATGTTGCTGTATGGTTAGGCCAGGGCAAGAATGGAGGTTCTTATGGTTGGTGTTGCTTTTGGCAAGTGAATTTATAGTATAAATGTATTTACATTTGCTTGATTCATTTTTGCAAATGACCCTGCAGAAGCGTGGGGCCACAGAGCCGTATCTATTTTTGAGCTCTCAGCCAATGCAGGAAATGTCAAGTAATTCATCAGGAGAGATGGTTGATGCTTGATAATCACTGATGATGTTTTGGACAGTTGTGATGTCATCATTGTCATTGATGTCCTCTAGACCAAATAAGATGGTGTTTGGACGTTTCCATTTGCACTCAACAGCTTCTCTGATGAGGATTGGGACATCATTATTTGTCTGATTTATGTTTTTTTGTGGATTGGGTTGTGGATTGGGTTGTGGTTGTTGGGTAGAGATGTGGTTTGTAGCTATTGGATGTTCAGGTTTTTGCATTGTGTCTTTTTTTTTTCAGGGTTGGATAATCTTTCTTTTAAAGCATCCAGGGATGCTACTATGGTGTCAAGGGATGTTATTCGTGTTTCATTGGTATCAACTCTTTCAATCAGATCCAGTTTGGGTCTGCATGATTTGCAGAGGTATGGAAACTCATTGGATGATTCTAGGTATTGAATCATTTGCTCAGGTAATCCCAAGCAGTCATGATGAGCATATTTGTTACATAGAGAACAATTGATGTAATTTTCATTATCCTTTAGAGTTTTATAGCATTTAAGGCATGTGCAGGAGTCTTGTGGTTCATTGGTGGGGATTACTTTGTCTTTAGGTTGTGGTTTGGCACTGGATTTTTTTCTTGGCATGATAGGTTTGTTAAGATGGTTGATTAAATTACTTAATGAAACAATTTTGGGTAATCAATATAGCCAATATCACACTAATCAATCAATTGCAATAATCTCTCTAGTCAAATAAATTTGCTAAGCAACGATCAGCCTAATCAATTAATTGCTAAGTAATTTCTAATTAATTACATTAATCATTAATCACACTGTTCAATTAAATTCACTAAATCACTAATTTTACTAATCAATTAAATTACATGAATCTTGATCTTTTAAACTAATCAGTAATCACACCATTTGCACTAAACACTCTAATCACACTAATCGATTAAAACAATAAATCAATTAAACATTTATAAATTATTTTATAGAAATTGATTATCTAATCATTGATATAAGTAATGAAGTAGAAAAGTTGTAAGTTTTGAGGTAATGAATTAATTAGTGTTTGATTAAAGTAATGAGGTAGTATTGAGAGTCTGCAAGGAAAGGGTTAATTGTTTTACTAGCAGCTTTTATTTACTGGGTGGGAGGAATTTATTGCTCCGATGGCTGCTGCTATTATGCTGTAAACAATAGGCTGTAACAGGATGTTCGAAAGCACGCTGGATTATTGAAAGAGAGCAAAACTCGCTGAATTAAAACACTTTAACTACAATCAATATATCTCTGAATAAGATTGTTTTGCAGTAGTTTCCCAAAGTTCTTCAAGTTGAGTAGTAGTAAAAATACAGTCCAGAAATTTGGGTTAACCAATCCAATCTGTCCTTTATTTTAAAGTTACTTCTAGCTGCAATATGTTTTTTTTTTCTTTACTAAATCTGACAGTCACTCCTGATCATTAATTGCAGCTAATTTCCTCCTTTGAGTCCCACTTTCCAAGAAATTGTATTGAAATGGTGCAGTATTGTCATGCTTTCTGCCCCATCCCTGTGGTAACAATCAGAGTTATAAAAGTTACAGTTATCAGGGGTAAAATTCAATTTTTTCCCCTACTGGGCGTGGCTTGGTGGGCATGGCTTAGTGAGGCTCAGTCTCTAAAAGGAAGAAGCCAGGCAGACGTGGGCGGGGCCCACGGATTCAAATCATCCCTAACACCTAAGATGGTGCAAGGTGGCTGAATTTCACCCCTGAGTTAAATTGCCTGAGCAACATCATCTATTTATTAAGGTTAATTGTGTAAATACATACTGAACATAATAACAGTGTTGGACTAGTGTACTTCCTACACAAACAAGAGCCTATACCATTCCAGATAAGTGGCTGTCCAGTCTCTTCTTAAAAGTCCCAAGTGATTGAGCACCCACCACATTTGAAGACAAGCTGTTCTAATGGTTAATTCTTCTCACTTTCAGGAAAATTCTTCTTAGTTCCAGTTGTTTCTCTCCTTGATTAAGTTTCCACCTGTTGCTATTTGTCTTGGCTTCTGATGCTTTGGAAAATAGGTTGACCCCCGCTTCTTTGTGGCAGCCCCTTGAATATTGGAATCAGGTCACCCCTCGTCCTTCTTTCTACTAGACTAGACATAATGAATTCCTGCAACCATTTTTCATATGTTTTAAAAGAGGTATTTTTCTCCTTCATACAGGAACAAACTGAGTGGTGAAATCTGGAAAAAAAAATAGATGTTAGGAGAAAGTGAACTGGATCATCATGCATTAAAAACCCAGAACCATAGCTATGAACTATTTATTTTAAAACAAAGCTGAGGTTATATGGTGCTTATGTCATTGGATTACTTTTTAATGACTTAAACTAATAATAGTTATTTTCTTCCCTACCTATCTATTAATGCAATATATAAAGAAGAATAACAAATTCAAAAAAAAAAGTATTATTGTGATGTTCTTTAGAAAATGAAAAAAAGCTCAGTATATAATGCAGTCACAGTACCACTAGTAGCCCCACTTTTCAATGTTCTTATCATTGCTACATTATAGAATAATGACAACATTCAATAATATACACCTATATTTCCTGAGTACTGAACAGAGAGGAAAAGTGGGATATAATCAATACAAACAAACAAATAAAGCCTGACAACTTTGGAAAAGAAATACAGGGGCTTGGGGTCAATTTTTTTCCACCTACCTCCATTTAAGTTTTTCCCTTTTTTTGAAGGGGTATGGGTTTTTTTGGAGGGGGGAGTGAAGCATTTTTGCTTCATCAAACCTTGTGGCATGGCATTTAGGAAAGATGAACAATAATAATGTTACCTCAGATTGTTTAACTGCAGATAAACTAATATTTGTACGCTAATATTGCATTTAACACCCTTGTGAACTTGTCAATTTGTATATGATCTTTTGGGGAGGTTGGAAATGAACAAGCCTTTTCATGGATAAACAAATTTGTAAAGATTGGCAGAATGTCAGGGACAAAAATCGCCTTTTGTAACAATCCTTTTTCCCACTCATCAGCTCTGAAAACATAAGGGATAACTAATTTAAAAATGAATGAGATTAGATTGTGATTATAATTAACTTTTGACAGGCTGTTTGGAATGGTTTCCATTAACTCTCCTTTTAATTGCTGTAAAAGTTCTGGAAAGGTTAGTTATCTAGCCTTCATAGTGATAAAGTTGAGATAGCTTCAGTGGTGGGATTCAAAACTTTTTACCACCAGTTCTGTGGGCATCACTTGGTGGGTGTGGCCATGTGAGTGGGTGTGGCTTCTTCTTTTTTATTTGTTTTGCTTTTTTTACTTTTTCTCAGCCACCCCCACCTGTTTTGGGGGCCTTCTGGGCTTCAGGCAAATCTCCTTGCTCCCAGAAGGCTGCCCTGGGGCTCAGGAAGAAAAAAATGGAGCCTGAAGGGAGTATGCAGCACCCACCCACCCCCCACTCCGTTTTGGGTCCTTCTGGGCCTCAGGGAAGCCTCCTGAGGGCGTTTTTGCTCCCAGAAGACTCCCCTCATGTTCAGGAAGAAAAAAACAGAGCCTGAAGGGGGCACTCAGCAACCCCCCTTCCTCTGTTTTGGGTCCTTCTGGGCCTCAGGGGAGCCTCCTGGGTGAAGCAGTAAGAAGCTAGGGAAACCCCAGCACAGCTGATCATATGAACAGCTGATTGTTGGGAGGAAAAAAAAAACCTTAAGGAGCAAGTGTCAGGCAGGCGAGGTGAGCAAGCATCGGGCGGGTGGGGCAAATGATCCAGCATCAACCAGGCAACCGGGTTGGGGGCATGGCCAGCCAGAGCTTACTACCAGTTCGGTGACCTATGCCAAATCCTTGCTATTGGTTCGCCTGAACCAGTGCGAACCAGCTGAACACCACCACTGGATAGCTTGCCAACCCAGATACTTTGCTTAAACTAACTTGGTTCTTTCTGTCATGATACACTTATTCTGGTGTTTCATACAACTGAATCTGCAGTTTAATACATTTTGGACGTGAAGTGGTAATTCTGATTTGTTGCTCAACTTCCTAGTTGATGTGGGCTCCAATGAAAAGCCATCTTTTTCAGGGATAAGAAGAGAATGCGCACAATGGTAAAGTAATCCTATGGGTGAACTGCATTGCAAAGAACCCCAAGACTTGTAACTGAGCTTTTAGGTACCCTGTATGGAGTGTGTGTGTACTGTATGTCTAGAGTTTTGATCTAATTAAAAAGAAAACAAAGCCTATTTTAAAGTAGCTTTGTTTAATAATTTGTTCCGATTGAACATTTCTCTTGTGCTTACTATTGCTATTTACATTCTGGCTTGTGAACAGCCTCTGAGAACACCAACCATCTGTTGGCTTTGTCATAAACAGAACTCTACCTGGCAATCAACATCATGGATATCACAATGCACTACCAGTAGACACCAAGAAAAATACCCTACACAAATGATAGATTATCCTGCTAGACCTTGTGTGTATATATCTATGTTTAAGGGATGCGGTGGCTCAGTGGTTAAGTTGCTGAGCTTATTGATCAGAAAGGCTGGGAGTTCAGTGGTTCGAATCCCTAGCACCGCGTAACAGAGTGAGCAACCATTAATTGTCCCAGCTTCTGACAACCCAATAGTTTGAAAGCATGTAAAAATGCAAGTAGAAAAATAGGGACCACTTTGGTGGGAAGATAACAGCGTACTGTGCTTTTAGTCATGCCAGCCACATGACCATGGAGATGTCTTCAGACAGCGCTGGCTCTTCCACTTCGTAATGGAGATGAGCACCGCATCCTAGAGCCCAAAATGACTGACATATATGGCAAGGGGAACTTTTACCTTTACCTTTATCTATGTTTGTGCATTTATTGCTAATGCTCACAGACATTCAGGCTGTACTTCGCTCCTCCCCTCCCACCCCAAAATTCAAATTGTTCTAAACCTGAGCTCATGCATCAAGCCAGTTTTCTTAGGCGATGTGATACAAGAAAGAGAAAAGTAGGGAAATGTCATTAATACGGCGCATTGTACTACACTCTGTGTGCATGTATGCTTTGATCAAAGGATGAGTTCTGAGTAAGATTTCTGGAAAATAAAAGTTGTCAGTCCTTTAAGCTGCAAAAATGATCTGTATCCGGAAAATATTTTTGTATCTATTTGAGCCATGCTAGTTAGAGAAGAAAAGGCATACCACAGTGCACACCAATCAAAGTAATGATCCCCAGGAGGATTTGAGGAAAGGGTCAACAAAAGAGACTAAATATGAATCCAGACCTTTGATAATATCAAGGTGAAATAGACCAAGGCAATACACATTTGCACCTGAGTGTGCTGGTTATTTATTTTCTTTCTTAGCCTTTTGAAAAAAAAGTTTGCCATAGATCCTCATCATTATAATGAATGAATGTAATATTTATGAATCCAGTACCAAAACAATGGCTGCTTTTAACAGGACTAAGACTTCAAGAAATTCTTCACGCAGTTTTGGGGCCAAGTGAAGGCCTTGATTTCAAAACTGCGAGAGAGCATCTCCTCTAGGACAGGAGTCAAACTTACAGTGTCACGGCAGCATCGTGTGACATAACAGGACTTTTTCCCCCTTTATTAAACCAGGGATGGGAGTAGCCAGCATGTGATGCATCTGGCCTACTCTAAAAAAGAATAGTCCAACCTTGGCAGGTAAGATCTGTTGGCTGGAGCAGTGGGTGCCAACCAGTGGGCCGGGGACCACTGGTGGTCCATGAGAAAATTTTGGTGGTCCACAGAGAAATGTTCCCCCAAAGCAATTAATCCAGGCTGTGTGGGAACACAAGGCTGTGCTGCCCACATGGCCCGCAAGAACACAAGGCTTGCATCACTTGCATTGTGAACAACATGAGGTAGTGAGGAGGGGGGGAAAGGGCAGAGGGGGGAGCTTGCCCCAGCTTGTACCTTGCCTGGCCACCAGACTGCTTCTTTCCACTTCTTTCTTCTTCTGCTTTTGCTGCACACAAGGAAAGCAGCAAAAGTCTTTTTTTCTCTTCCCCCAAAGTCCATCAGAAATGAGTCTTTGGGACCCTGCACGGCATCCTGCTCCAAGAGGTTGTGCCAGCAAATAGTCATTTCTGGCAGAGTTTGGGGAGAGAAAGATTCTTGCTGCTTCTGCTGCTTTCCTTGTGTGCAGCCAAAAGTCTCTCTCTTCCCTTCCCCCACCCCGAGAATGGAGCTGGAAATGGTAAAGAGTGATCCATCAGTAGGAAAACGGGGTGGGGAATTTTCCTGCAGATTTTTTGGGGGGATTTTCCCAGGGTCTCTGCAGACAGACACAAAAGTCTGCAGGAAAATCCCCCACCCTGTTTTCCTACTGATGGATCATTCTTTATTTGGGATTGCAGAATACCATCGCTCTGTCTCCCCCACACCCCCAAAAAACAGAGCTGAAAAGCAGGTTAAGAATGTTACTGCCTTGGAGGGGGTGAAGGACCTCTGTGTCTTTGTGTGTGTGTGTGTGTGTGTCTGTGTGTGTGTGTGAGAGAGAGAGAGAGAGAGAGAGAGAGAGAGAGACCAGCCCTCTGAGGTTAGATCGGATCTCTCTCTCTCTCTCTCTCTCTCTCTCTTTCCCTCTCCCACCAACGTCAGCAAGCCACCCCCAGTCAAAATTCATATTAGTGGTCCTCAGGATTTAAAATTATGAATTTGGTGGTCCCTGAGGTCCAAAAGATTGGTGACCCTGGGCTGGAGAATTCTGGGAATTGAAGTCCACAAGTCTTAAAGTTGACAAGGTTGGTCACCCCTGCTCTAGGGAGTTTAATATATTTGAATGCCTTCTCATTCCTCTACATGCAGATGAGATGCTTTACTACTGCTTAATCAGATGATGTTTAAAGCAGCCATGCCAGGCCTTCTTTAGGACGTAGCTTTCTTAACATTTTGAGTAGGAACATCCTGTTGTGCCAGTTATCTGATGTTTCCCCATTTCAATGCCTAGCACTAACTCCATTTGTAAATCCCTCTTTACAAACAATTAAAGACACTTATTTAAGAAGTTCTTGTCCTATGTTTATGCTGGGTTAACTCTTAGTTTGCTCAAAATATTTTGTCTAGCTTGAGGCAAACAATGATTATTTGGAAGTTGGTTTGTCTATTTCAGGTGAGTGGGAAAAATAGGAAGTTTGGAAAGAAAAACAATATTTAAAAAAAAACCACTTCTGCTGGGTTGTAAACCAGCCACTTTCCCCTACTATAACAAAAGAACTGTAAAACAGTCACAAAGAAAGGGAGGTGTAAAATGTATTAGAGCTGATAGTAAGCACTGGCCCAGTGTTGTTCTTAATCTGAACTCTAGAGGAAGAAAAAGAGATAAATATGATCCTGTTTGATCCCATGATTTTAAGTTTTATTACCATATCCAGGACAGCTATTTTCTTGTGTAAGCATGTCTACTTGTAAAGGAAATTAAATCATACCTGCCTTTTTTATGCTAGAAGAAAATAATTGATAAAGAATAAGATGAGAGAAAATCAGATAAAACACTGGAAATTAATTCAGATAAATTGAAAAGGGCTCAGGTAGTTTGGGGAGTCACTAATTTTCAATTGATGGTCACCAAGTTTCTAATTGAAGATATTTTTGCGACATTTGCAGACATACAGACCTCATTAGGGGATTGAAACAAATGTAGAATAAGACCTCAATTTTATCGCTAGTGGCACAGTCAGTGGGTGAGAAGAGCTGTTCTGTTATTAAGATGACACAGATCAGCCCCTTTCAGGCCAGTGTGATATCCCATCTGCCCATCACACGTTAATTTCTAATTTGAGCGAGGGGATTCATTCAGATAGCCTTTCAGATAGTCTATCTCTGGTTGGCTGCTGGTTGTGCGTAAACTACTGATCTATTCTTCAAAGGTAGAAATCGTTAAAACCATTTTGAGATTTTCTGGACAAGGACTCAAAATGCCCACACCAAGTTTTCCCGCTGCTGCTTTGTGGCCTTCAGGAATGGATCTGGGAGATATTCCATTCATTCAATTATTTGTATAGATCTACTGCTGGGAAACCTTTTTCAGATGAGACTTTATTAGTATAGAACAGGTCCAATAAGCCTGACAATAATATATTTCTAGTTCTACTTTGTAGCTGCAAAAACTAAGGGATTGCAAACGGTTGTCTGCATCTGATTTCCTATTTTTCAGTATTATTTAATCTAGTTTTTTTTTCCCCCGTGGCTACACTAAAAATCAAGATGTATTATAATTAGTTCTTGTTATTTGTGATAGCTAAACTTGTGCATTGTAACTTATGTATTACCTGACACTATAATTTGAGGAATTGGACGCTGATCCAGATTTAGTAATATTTGGAGCAAACCCAAATATTATAATATTGTAACAATTTCAGATGTGACTAAGATTGGACTCAATCCCACATTTTGAGTTTTTATTATACAACTATGAAAACAGGAAGAAAAACAATATACAAAATAAGGTTTTCAAATTGAACATCCAACAGGTATGTACCAAATATAGACAATAATTATGACAAAATATACATATCTTGTGCCAGACATGTTGCTGAACAATATTTTTAATTTTTCCACAAATTATAAAGAAAACAGTACTTAGTCCAAAACACCTGTAAGGAATCTGACAGAAAAAATAAAATGAGAGTAACTACTTTCCATTTTCTCAGCTTTTAGAGTTCTGTTGTTCCTTAGGGTTTTTCTCCCTTTGTGGTAAACTCATATTAAAAGAAAGATGAAAATTAAGATGATAATTTGTTGCCCTAGGTCAGGGCTATCAAGCTTCCAGCCTGCGGGCTGGATGAGTCGTGCACTGCTTACACCTGGTTTAACCAAGGGGAGAAAAGTCCTGATAGGTCACATGCCGCTGCCATGACAACATGAGTTTGACACCCCTGTCCTAGGTAGCAGTCCTGACTAATTGTTGAAAATCAGTGGAAACTAGTCACTATCATCTTTGACTAGAAAAAGGCATTAAAGGATAAAAGGATTAAAATGGAGTTCATAGGAGAATAGCACAACAGAATTCACTGCTCCCTAAGAATAATAGTTATGCTCATTTCACCTTTGCCAGAAAGCACCTGGATTATTCTCCAGATGTTTAGAAAGACTATTCCATGGACAGATGGAATCAATTTGGATGCTTTCAGGCTACATAACTATTAATACGTATGGGAAAAATGAAACACTGCATTCCACATTAAGAGCCTTATTCACAGCATGAAGTTGATAACATGTTGGTTCAGAATGGTTTGCTGCTTTAGGATCTGATTGGCTTGCCACCACCAAAGTAAATGGAAATGGTCGTATGTAACAGTGAAAATCATAAGATAGCATTAAGTCTTGTGTCCATTACCTAAGCTAAAGTTCTAGTGGGTCAAGAAGCAAGTATTTTGGATCATCTCCAAAATTCAACCAAGTCAACAAAAATGATGAAGAACAAATCAACAGAATGGCTGCACTAAGTCAAAGCTCAAATTAAACTTCATAGAAATATGGCAGGATTTGCAATTAGTAGTTTATATTATAAAACCTTCAAATGTTACTGAGTTGGAAGGAATGGTCTAAATTCCTACATAATGAGTGAAAGACTGATTGGTAATTATAAGAAGCATTTGCCTGATGTTACCACAGCTAAAAGTGATGTAACTTGTTACTGAAACTAGGGGCTAATAATTTACTCACTTTGGCATACTACATGTTGGATGACTTTATAGATGATCTCCTCTCCCCCCAAAAATATTAAATTTCAGTAAAAATATAGAACAACAACAAAGAATAAACTAGAAAGGGAAAAATCAGGGAGGGAAAGATGCAAAAAAAAAGTAATTTCTGAATTTCTTTGATATACTTACAAATATGAAATACATAACTCTCACTCTAAAAATCATGATAGTAGTTTCTATAATCAAACAGATCTAATAGTCAAATCCCCAAATTAAACTTTCATTTCTTTTAGTTTCAAGTAAAAAAATCAAAAAGTGGTGGTACCTAGAAGCAAAGCTAGACAATACTTTTTTTTAATGAACTTGATTAAACAAGTAATTTGGTGTTATTTACTCATGCAGACTCACTTTATATACAGTATCAGCATGGTGCACATGAATCTCTGGTAATATTTGATGACGAAAGTATAGAAAGATTAATAAAATCTGGAAAGTTGCTATGGGGGAATTAGCAATTCCATATGTAAAATCTGATGTAATCTCAGCTTTGTGGCAGTTTATTCTTTATGTTGAAAGACGATAAAGGATGAACCAGATAAAGATCATTTTGGTATTTGGACACAGGTTTTCCAATTGCAAGGTATACAATTTTTTTTCTCTTTTTTTGCAGAATTGGATAATTGTTATTAATCAGGAATATAATCTGTATTAAATATAGATACATACATAATCAATTCTGTGTTTTCAAAGTTTTTTCCAATTTTGCAATCTGTTTTACAAGACAGAAGTATGGTCTTTGTAATAATCAGGGAATGCACTGAGAAGATCAGCAATGATTTGTTGTTGTGTAACTGAATGCCAGCAGTGAATAATGAGGGCTGGCATCTTTGCTTTTCAAGCTGGTAGATTTAAGCCCCAAATGTCTGCTTCTGTCATTAAGAATGTGCCGAGGCAGGACATTCAGCCATGATGTAGGAAGTTGGAAATTAATTTACATAAACATTTCAAAATACAGCCAAATTATAAACAAGAAGCTGGTATAATTATGTCTTTGGTTTATAGCATGCTTTAACCAATGGTAGGATTCAAAAAACTACCAGTGGCTTGTTTGGTGGCGTGGCTTGGTGGTCATGTGACTGGGTGGGCATGGCCAACCGGGGAAGGTGGTATGGCACCTTGCTGTGAGTGATGTTGAGTTGGCCACACCCACTCAGTCACATGACTGATGCTGCAGAGACAGGGTGATTCCCTACATACCTCCCCCCCCCCCCCATCCTTGGGCTGACAAAAAAAAAAGCCCAACTAAAGATCACAACTGCCTGCTGAGTCTGCCTGCTGAATGGGTTTTGTTTGGGGGTGGTTTTTGTTTTGTTTTTTGCCAGAAGACCCCTGGAGATAAATTTGCACCACCAAATCTTACTGTACCTCATTGTTGCTGTGCTGCCTGTTGCTGCTGTGGCCATCTGGTTG
The DNA here is from genome assembly GCF_049901715.1 of Pseudonaja textilis. NCBI lineage: Eukaryota > Metazoa > Chordata > Lepidosauria > Squamata > Elapidae > Pseudonaja > Pseudonaja textilis. The sequence goes on along the minus strand of NC_141994.1, from coordinate 12,656,455 downwards.
CTCAAGTAAAGAACTGCACTGGCAACTGTGAGGAGCAAGAGGGGAAGCTAAGGCACTCACCTCATAGCAGTCAACTTCACGCTCTCTCTCTCTCCAGTTAGGTGCTCCCAGCGTGCACAAGGAGCATGAATGAAAACTTCTCGTGAATTCAGGGGCTACACCTTTCCCAATGATGAGTTGGCCGTGATCTAACAATACATCTTCCAGCTCTTAAAGATTGACTTTAAGCGTGCCTCCATGGAAGAAGCTGAGAACGAGAGCAAAAGTAGTGGTGGCAGGGACAACAGGGGCATGTGATTTCTTTCAGGAAGACAATTTATCTTGTACACCATGAGAAAAATAAAGGGAATGATCAAACATAATTGGTTGGAATGTGAAATACCTTCAGTTCAGTTCAATTCAAAAGTTGAGAGTTGATTTTCTTCATCCTCCCAGTTCAGTGGAATAAATTCACATGATCAGAACACTGTTTTAGTGAAAACTGGGCATGTTTGAGCAAATATGTCCATTGAAATCACCACAGTAATTTGAAAATCCAATCTGCAGAATTCCGGTTCAATTTAAAGAAACAATCAAATCATCATTCTGAAATCACTATTAGAACAGAAATATCTGGTATTGAGTTTATTCTTTATGACATCTAACAAGAAGTATAGTGTAATCAACTTTAGAAAAGACCCTAGGGAAATTATTCTAGGAAATTTAAACACTTTAAACTGAGTTTGAGAGAAAAAAAGAAAATGTATAGCATCCCCTGAATATGAATAAATTAATTTTTAGTTGCCACTGTAACTCAGTCAGTAACTCAACCACAAAATGCTTTCCTATTTATGTCAACTTCTTTTTAAATATTAGATTGAAAATTCCTTATGAACTTTCATGTCTTGCTCATTTTACACACCAAAAGTATCATATTAATCATTAAAACATTGAAATAATGCAAGAATATGAATAGTATCATTACAGGGCCCGCAACAGGACTGTGCAAAACATTTGAAAGAGGTACTATGAAAAAAGAGTTAGCATGATTAAAGGACTTCTGAATTAAATATTAGAGCAAGGATCTCCAAACTTGGCAACTTTGAGACTTATGGACTTCAACTCCCGGAATTCCCCAGCCAATTCCATCATTCTAGGTGAACATGAACATCCCTGAAACCACAAGGGATGATACAACAAAAGTCTATACTCTCATAGAGGGATTGCTCAAGAGAGCTTGAAAGTAGCTACATGAGTTTTTACAAAAGAAGCAGCTGTTTTAATGCTTTGAAGACTGGCTTTATTTCTTTCATTTCTCTGTGTATTTTGTCAGGTGAGTAAAATAAGGCAAGATAGAAATGAACATAAATCAAATCTTTATTTCAACCATACTGTAGATCTGCATGAAGAGTTGGAGGTATGGTCAATTTAAAAGGATAGAAAAGACATCAGAATCTTTGAAAAATATGAAAATATATGTGTTAAAACAGAATGTGTCTTTGTGTGTTTAAACAAGAGTCTAAAAGAAGGGTCTTCAAACTTGCCAAGTTTAAAACTTGTGGACTTCAACTCCCAGAATTACTGAGCTAACATGATTGGAAGAGGAATTCTGGGAGCTGAAATCCACAAGTCTTAAAGCTGTCAAGTTTGAAGACCCCCTGGTCTAAAAGAATCTAAGAGGAGGAGAAGGAGGATCATTAGATGGGTGTATGGGATCCTAAAGACTAGTACATGCAGGATTACATCTATCAAATTAGACAGCACTTTAGAATGGTGAACTAGATTGGGGTCCCCAACCCCTGGGCCACAACCGTACACTGGGCTGTGTGGGCCATTTGGAACAGGGCTGCAGAAGCAGTGGGAAAGCACTTGCAGATCCAGTTGTGTGATCAGCAGGCCTGTGTACCTGCTGCTTGTGCAAATGGAACTGTGCATGCTTTTATACGCTGCTCACATTGGACCATCCTCCCCCACTCCACTGGTCCCCAAAGTCAGAAAGGTTGGGGAACGCTGAACTAAATGAAAATGATGACTAGTCTATGATATAGGTCATCATCCAACAAATTTTAAGCACTTAATTGTCAACTTCAAAACGAGCCTATGCTGTTGCAGCCATCTTTTTGTTTGTCAGCTTGTCAGAAACTATGGCGGGAGGGAAAGGTTTGGAATCCTAGTCCAGACAACAACAAGAAATCATACCATGGGAACCAAACTCTTCTCAACAGATGTTTGGCAAGGACTTGAGGGAGTTTCCATAGAGATATCAGTATACCTAATTGGCCAATGTGACCTGGATGAAGGAGGGGAGGAAAGAATTCATTCTTTAATTAGGCAAAAACCATGGGAACTAGCTGGAGTTTGTTTTGCTTCATGCGTGCCGAAATGGTGTACTCAATAAAGTTATACTTAAAGAGCTCTGACTGTCTCAACGTGCTGGCTTGGTTGGGTTCATCAGTTGGAAACTTGACAAGGATACCTTAAGAAGAAGGAACATAATTCCAGGAAATGTTTTGGCTTAAAAAATATAGAATCCCTATATAGGCAATTCTGTAGATTGCCTTGTTTGGGAAGAAGGAACAAATAATGAAACAAAATGTTGCAATCCATATGAAATGGCAGGGCATGCATGTCATAACATACAAAATCATTCAAAATAGTAATTGAAATAAATGCATGTAATGTTATCCAACGTTAAGCATTTGTAAATTTCCTTAGTTCAGTAGGAGTTAAACATGTCTTTAACTTTCTTCCATTAAATTTAATGGTTCCAATAGTTTGAGCTCTCTTTTATTTTATTTTTATTTTTTATTTAAAAATGTTTGATAGTAATTTGAAATAGTTCTTTAAAGCGTGCTTGAGGTGAGTTATCATCACAAGTGAGTTTTGCTTGTGATTTTCTTCTTCTTCTTAAAAAACCCTGGCAATAAGATTGAAACTGAAATGTCACCTAGGTTAGTAACTATATCAACAAGTATATATCACATTCATCTCTCTTTAATATGTCATGAACCCCCCTTGCTACCTGGCTATGATACCAGTAATACCAAATACAAATTTTCATCCTTTAGAAGAACTGAGAGAAAAAAGGTATCAAAACTCATTTAACAGGAAAACTCTGAAATCTTCGCTGTAACCAACTTTAAAAAATTGTTTCATTGAGTTATGCAACCATTTTGATTGATATGGTCAATGAAAGTCTCTACTTTTGAAGGGGCTGTTTGGATTTCAGTCCGTAGTCATAGAAACAGAAATAAATTGGAATGGGAAAAATACCACTGTGGAAATGCATGTAAATTGCCAAGGTCAGGAAGAGCACTAACCATGAAATATAACCAACTCTCTGAAACATTTATATTTTAATTACAATTCTTTAGGAATCAAATTTTTTATGCATAGATAAATCTCCAGTAACCATTTCAATAGTGTTCTGGTAAAAGTGGATTGGAAAGCAAGATATTTTTCTATTATGTATGTTACATGGTCTATGTTCCAGAAAAAAGACGCTCTGTTGCTTTCCAAATGTTCTGAACCTACAACTGTCATTATCTCTGGAATGAGCCTGCTGGCCAAATCAAAACTGATCCAAAATCAGTCCAAATTACAGTCCCAAAGATCTGGAAGACACTACAAATGCTCATTTAAGCGGTCTAAGTATGAAAATTGAAAGCACACAATTGCTCTTTAAAAATTCAGATGCCACTCAACTGTTCCTGTTTGTTTTTCAGATTGGCTGACCTTTATGGTGCAATGATAAAACAGAATAAATGGATCTATTGTATCTTTTGCAGAAGTTCAAGAGATATGATACCCTTCAATTGCTGGAGCCTTAGATGGCTGGAAACCTAAACAGTGCATGAAAGAAGTTTTCTTTCAAAGCCAGAACAAAACTATCTATCTAGAACAGTGTATGTCAATCATGCAACTTTAAAATAAGTGGACGAACTCCCAGAATTCCCCAGCCAGCATGCTGGCTGGAGAATTCTGGAAGTTAAAGCCAGAGTTGAAGTCCACACACCTTCAAGTTGCCAAGATTGAGAAATACAGATCTAAAACAGTATGTTGTGATGTTCCAATTGGCTGATTTTTATGGAACAAAACAGAATGGAAACATATTCCAAATGCTAGCAATGGATAACAACCATATCTGAATTGGGATTTTTGTTTGTCCATTTCCTTGTGACAAAGCATGCACATATTATTCTCCTCAGCAAAAAGACAATTTAAACAATTTGGTTTTAAAATGTAGTAATATTATTGTAAGTTGTTTCATGAGTTGAAATGTCAAGGTGCCTTAGACTACCCTGCCTTTACCCATTGCTAGTGGTGGGATTCTTCTTTTTTTTTTTACTACTGGTTCTGTGGGCATGGCTTGGTGGGCATGGCAGGCGAAGGATACTACACAATCCCCATTCCCTCCCCACTCCTGGGGGGAAGATTACTGCACAGTCCCCATTCCCTCCATATCCTACTAACCTGCTTTCCAGCTCCATTCTCCTGTGCAGGGCAACAAAAAAAGATCCAGCCGATCAGTTGGGACTCGGGAGGCAGAGAATAGATGTGGGTGGGGCCAGTCAGAGGTGGTATTTGCCAGTTCTCTGAACTACTCAAAATTTCTGCTACCGGTTTTCCAGAACTGGTCAAAACCTGCTGAATTCATTGAATTCAAGAGTTGCAAGGGCTTTTAACTGCAAGGCATACCTTGAGTTTGTGGCAGAATTTGGTTGTATATATAATTAACAGCACAGTTCCTAAACTTATGATCACAATCAGGAGAAGACTTTCAATTGTTAAGCCAGGTTTAATGAATATAACCCAATTTTACAGTTCTTTTGCTAATTTGCAATTGTTAAGGGAATCATGTACTAATTAAATGAATCTGGCTTTCTCTATTGACTTTAGTTGTTGGAAGTCAACTAGGCAGGAGCAAATGATGATCACATGATCCTGGGATGCTGCAACCATTATAAATACATGCTAGTTGCCAAGTGACTGAATTTTGATCATGTGGGGATAGTCCAATGGTTGTAATCAGAACTTACTGATCATAAGCCTCTATTTTCAGTACCATTGTAGCTTTGAACTGTGGCTTAAACAAACAATTGTGAGTTGAGGGTTAAAATATACTACCATAGAGTATTTTTCTGTCCCGTTTCGTTCAATGAATGTTCTGCAAGGGGACAAATGGAAGTTCCAACTATTTGTATTTGTGCCATGATGTTGCAGGCATGTATAACAGGTGAAAGGCAAAAATCTTTGGATACTGTGGAAGCTTTGGATAGGATGGCATTACAGGATTAATGCATACATGTAGACAAGATCTAATGTTTATATAGGCTGTTCCTAACACCAACCAAACTTGATAATATCACATCTACCAATAACTTGAATTTAGCTGCGTCAGATGTTTGACAAATCAGTGAGGTTTCAGAAAGGTATCTTTCAGTAGGAGAGAAAGGGAAGTTCCATTAGCTTTAGAACTTCATTACATTTACTTCAGATAGCCTGCACTGTCTCAAGAGTCTATGAATGACAGATCAAATAATAGTTACATATTATTCTCACATACAGGATGCTTTCTGCTGTATGGCAATTAACAAGGCATAGCACATTGAGAGACAGGATTTTTGCTTTATTTTCATTGCATTTATTTTATTACACCAAGCCTACAATTTTGTACAAATAATTATCACAGGGGAGGGAAGCAAGATCTTCTTGATTTGACATGCTGCTTGAGTCAGACAAGTGCAAATTCATTTCTGAAGGGAAAAAAAAAAAAAGACACATAGCTGTTATTCTCCATTGCAAAGATGAACTCATTCCTTGGGAACACCTTATATTAAAGCAAAATGCCCTGCTGATCAGTAACAAATTGATAAGGTGCTTTTTCTTTGAATTACTCTCTACGGCTTTTGTAATCTTACAAAATGAAATGGCAAAAATCAGAACAAGCAAAGAGGAACATTACCCGAGGCTTCGATTTAATCAATAAGAAAAAGAAACAGCTCTTATTTTGCAGTCAGATCTGGGCTTGAGAGTGAGGCAAGAGTTCAGCACTTGCTTTGAAACAAAATGAGAGCAGGACCATGTAGTACAACAACGTATGTAACTCACTAATATCTATCTGTCTCTCTCTCCCTCTCTCTCCTGCTCTCTCCTCTCCCAAAACTTTTCTCATTTTATTATTTTCCTATTAAGTGTTGCGTGGTGTCATAAATGTTGTATAAGTGCTGTTTTCCGTGCCCCATCCTACCAGGAACTTTTTCAAATAACTGCAGTCTTGCCATTTTTGACAAAAAGGACATTAGTAAAGGTAATTGGTTACTTTATGCAATATTTAAAGGAAGCTTTAAAGACTTTTAAGAATTGGTTTAATTACGGACTTCTGGTTTGAAGGGCTTCGGCGACAGACAGAAATCCACGATCATGCACAGTTTCTGTCTGGGCTCGCCACTGGAGCGCCCCGAACCGGCTGGTTTTGGGGCTAAGCCACCCCGTAGAGATGGTGAAGAGGGCGAGAGATGCACCAGCAGGGTTGAGGAGAGCCTCATCTCTCGTCCTCACCTGGCCATTACTCCCTTTCCCAAAAGCGGTTGCAGCAGTGGTCAGAAATGGCCACCACAAAGGAGAACTCGACCAGAAAAGAATGTGCAGGCAGAAGATAAGAAGTGAAAGTTTTGGCTGACTGGGTTAAATTGTAAAGCAACAACTAAGGTACCCTGGAGTTTAAACTTACAAAAAATAACATTGCTCCCAAAGAAGAGTCAGAAGCAGCAAAGGAAAGTGAAAAGGGAAAGGTTTGGCTTTTTTTTCTTCTCTCTCCTTCCCTATACTGACAACTAAGAGACTTAAATAAGAAATAAGAAAAATCCGCTTTGACATCAATAGGCAATTAAGCTGAAAATAAAACAAAATGCCAAAGGGATAATAAAGATTTCCGGACGTTAAAATTTTTCTTTTTCATAAGCAGGAAGGGAGAGAAAAAGAATAAGGGCAGGATCTGGAAGAGGGAGGAGACTGCCTGGAATTAAAAAGAATCTACAGTAAAACTTCAACAAGACTTCATTTTTCAATTCTTAGAAATGGAGATTTGGAAGTATGAGAAACAACAAGAAACGACTGCAAAACACGAAGATTGGGACAAAGAAGAAGCCATCTTTAATGAACAAGCAATTTTATGTGGGGAAGAAAAAGGAAAGGGGGGAAAGAGAATGGAGAATTTAAGACTTAAAAAAACAACCAAAGAAAAGAAAAATAACTTGAAAAATAAGTATAATACTCGAAAGCAACAAAAAAGGGGAATACAGAAGAAAGAAATAGAGGTAGAGAGACAAGGGGGTAAAAAGGGGAGAGAGAAGAAGAGAGGGAAGAAGGAAAGGAAAAGAAGTTACAAAGGACCGGAGCAAGATATAGAGAAACAGGACCTATTTAGAGATAATGGGTGAAAATCTAACTGAAAAAGGGATTCTGTAAAGTACATAAGATTATATTGTTATATTAGTAATAGAAATAACTTTAGAAAATTGGAAACAATGTATGATTAAAATGAGGGATAAAACAGTTAGTGTAATTTAGTGAAATGTTTGTGAATAAAATAAGTGAATAATTAGTTAATGTTTTATAAAATATAAGTGAAGAGGGGGGGAATTAACTATGGAAAGCTTATAATTGTTTCCATAGAAGTATGATATTTAATTGAAAAGTGATGTTAAATATGTTAAGACTTTAATGAATATTAATATTAATGATAGAATTGAATTGGAATGGAATGTTGTTTTAATTACGTACATTTATATTTTTTTCTTTTTTTAAGAATACAGTGTGTATTTTAAGAATGTACCAAGCAGAATCTGAATGGAAGTTATGTATTATATTGAATGTTACAACTTTAGGGAAAAGATATAAAGGTGTCATACTCCAATCATTAACTACAGGAGAAATTTTGTTTAATAAGAAAAGATAATAGATAATTGAAACAGGACAGACAAAAAATATAAATACAATGATTTGAATTGAGATGAGATAATTAAAATAAAAGTGAGAAAATTAAAAGAGGGGAGAAGCTACGCAGAAAATGTAAAATAGTAATAAGATATGGAATAGAATATAAAAATGAGCATGAACCTGAATTTATGTCTGTACGAAGAAATGTAACCCGGGATTACGCTACTTTCAAAAAAGATACTTTATTTGTATTTTTTTTCTCTTTGTGAAAACTCAAATAAAATTTACAAAAAAAAAAAAAGAAGAATTGGTTTAATTACATGAATTTTAAAGACAATGTTTTAAAGACAACACTTTGTGTTTTACTTTTTCTGGGATATAGACAGCCATTTTTGAAGTAATCATCAGTTGTAAGACTTTTTAATGGGTCTCTTTAATGTACCAAAATTTCTTTGCAAAAGAAGAAGCAACAAAGAGCAAAACCTCTTCGTTTAGAATGTTAAAATCATCATATTTGATTTGGAGAAAATAATACATGTATAGGCACATATACAAAGGAATTAAAATAATTGCATTAAACCACAAAAGTAGTATTTGCAAATGATTTCAACCCCATGATCTACTCTGCCCAAGATGTTGCTAGAAATGAAGAACTTGACAAGAGATCTAGAAGAAACACTTGGGTAGTTAGACAATCAACTCTGGGAAATTAGAAAGATCCAAAAAGATGGAAAGAAAACACGAGAATTAGCAAATTTAACTTCACTCTCTTAGAAAACTACAGTTGGACAAGTTTTAAAAAACATGGGCATCACTGATTAGGGTTTAGAATTTTTTTAAAAAATACAGAAAGTCCTCACTTAGCAACTGCCTTATTCAGTGACTATTCACAGTTACAACTATGATGAAAAAATAACTTGGTGACCAAGCCTTGCATTTATGGGTTGTGTAAGTCTTTAAAGCAAAGGGAAGCTAAAGTAATATGATTGTGGCTTCACTTAGCAGCTGCTGCACTTAATGACCAAATTGCCAGTCCCAGTTGTGGTCCCTAAACAAGGAGTACCTGTTCATTCAAGTAATGTGTATTTTTTATTGTTTTAGTGGTGATCATGTTTAGCAGATTTTATCTATGATAGCCTCTTTTCTATCTATTTAAAAGGGAAAAAAATCCAGCAATAATTTGGGTTTCCCAACTCAGATCTACATGTATACTGGTGTCATAAGAAAGGGAGAAAGAAATGAAAACAAATAGCAGCTGAACTTCTCTCCCAAGGCATTTGGTAGATTTTTGCAAGGACAGTGAAGTAGCTAGAAAAGATTAGAACAGCTATTCACTTATCTCAGTTAGGCTCTGCAGTCCCAGTCGAGATTCAGAAGGAACTAAAAAGCTTATCCATCTATTTTTATATTGCAGTTGTTAATAGAGATAGTCAATGTACATTAAGTCAATTCTGTTGAATTTTCCAGGTCCTTTGAACTGTTTCATTCTTATTTATTTCTTTTATCAGATAAAGGCAATCACATTAGCCTACCATGTGGCAAAATTTTAGAAAATTTTATTCCAGGGATGGAATAACAATGACAAGAATTCATCATGAGGTGCACATTAGAGGGGTGTCTTTTAACTTTTTAAAAGTTACATAAATTATTTATTTTTCACTGCCATTGACACAAAGAGACTCCCAGCAACTAAGAAGGTTTTAACAAATTAACAGAGTTGGAAGGGACCTTGTAGGTCATTTAGTCCAATGTTCCATGCAAGCAGGAGACTACACCATTTCGGGCAGATGGCAGTCCAGTCTCTTCTTGAAAGTTTCCAGTGATGAAGCTCCCACAACTTCTGTTCAGCTGAAAGAAATATCCTTCTGGGTTCAGTTCCAACTGACACTGGAAACATGGAGGCTGCTTGGAAGGTTTAATGGTATTAGACAGGACCACATGGCCTGGAGCTCCAGAGAAGGGTTATCACATGCTTCAAGGTGAGAAGACATCAAGAAAAACGGGGTGAGGTGCTGAGAGTGCCTGGGTTTTATACCCTCTGTTACAATTTGAATTGGAGCTTGTATTCTAATTGGTTGTCAGACTCCCAGGGGCCACTCTGTAGGCTGTCCTGAGTTCCAGGCTTGGCGTAGCCTTGCTGGGTGAAAGGGCTTTTGGCAATTGCTATAGCTTTACAAGGAGTTCCTTGTTATGTAAAGTACTCTGGCCCAGGCCTTAATGGCTCACCCATTAACAAAGGTGGGGGTGAGATTCTGCTTCTGGGGTGAGTTTCTGCTTCTGAGTTTCTAAGCTTTTTAGAGGAAATATTCTGCCTTTTTAATATTTCCTAGGATATTTCAATTTTCTAGGAGCAGGGTGGGTGCTAACTTCCTACAGTTCCATTGGTTGATTGCACTCACTGTCAGAAATCTTCTCATTATTACAACACAAAAGCAAAAAAATGAAAGATAAATAAATTGTATACTACATTGGGAACAAATCACAACACTCACATAGTTTGAGAAGGTTGATGTATAGCCCAGTACCTGGGGAAAGAACTGGTCTTCAAAACCAGTAGGTTCAGGGCTCCTCAAATCTTATGAGTATGTTGTTGTTCTGTAGGGCAAGTGCAATAACAAAGGAAGCATGTCTTCTGAATCCTATCAGGTGATATCAACCCTTTCAGATTATGTGGGATTAGCAGAGACATACGGTATCTCAAATACCCATGCTTCACATACTAGGGCTTTATATTTCCCTACCAGCACCTCAAACTGCAGTTGAAAGCCCACAGACAACCAAGGTAGTAGAATATTACATAGTCATGCAGAAATAACCCATAATACTTGCACTTCCACATTCTGCACCAACTCTGACTTCCAAGTGGTTTTCAAGGCAGCCTCATATACTATGCATTGCAGCCAAATAAGAGGTAACTAAGATATTAGTGACTACATGAATTAGCACAAGGAACTTTACCTGTTAAAAGTTAATATAGTTGACATTGGCTGTACTCAGGTTGTTTGTCTTAGTGATGTTCAGAGTCCCTCATTTATAGTTGTACAGTGAAAAATACGGGATTCTAAGTGTGATTTTTTTTTTTTAATCTAGCGTAAGTTGTAGGTATAAACTCTTTCAACTTTTTGGGAGGGTAGCTATAAATGACCAGAGAATTAGGAGATGTCTGATTACTGAAACATTTTTTTAAGTCCAGAACAACAAGATAACATTTGAAAGTAGTTCAGGAGATGCCTTCCTGATTCACTGAAGTATAAGAAAAAGAAGGAGGTACAGTGGAACCTTGGGTCGCAAATGCTTCTGTTCATGACCAAATCGGGTTACTACCAGAATTTTCAGAACAGTTTTGCTTCTGGTTACAAGCAGATCTTCAGGTGATGACCAAGCTTTGGTGCCATTTTGTTTTTGTTTTGGTCTACACATGCACAGATGGTCATGCCTGATTTGGTCATGACCAAATCAGGTTGCAACCTAGTCCTGGAATGGATTATGGTCGCGACCTGAGGATCTACTGTACAAAACAATCAGACTTGCAAGATTATTATAGCCAACCTAAATTAAAAAAAAAATATTTGCTATGAAATTAATTCCCTGATTTGATTTATATACTAGATGGGATGATCGTTTAGCCTCAAACAATTATAGGGAAATTTTTATTTCTTAATTATTTTTCTCAATATATCTCAAAATTGTATCAGCATTATGGCTGTTTGATTCTGTCCAATCCCTTTTTTTATTTTATGAGTTTTTTAAATGGTTTTCTAATAAAGGTTTGCATCCATCTACTGAATCCATGTTTTTTTCCTAATAGAGGTCTTATGTAATTTATTAAATTTTAATACATGAAATTAATGTATAAAATAATTAAACAAATTATGTAACTAATTTAATTTATGAATATTAATGAATATTCTCCAAGCACATTTTAAACATAAGTATCTCAGCAAAACTTTGATTAGAGAATAAACAAAACTAAAGGCTGCTGCATCTTTTTTGCTGTAGAAATTGGTAGTTACTGGTTGAACTACAGAAAGAGGCTAATTTGTTTTTTAGTCCGAACCTGGAAAATTAATGCATCAGGAAACGTTTCCTAACATTTTCATTGTCAACACTGTGTGATGAAATAGCCTTTCATCAGAATGCAACCTGATATTCACAAGTGACCTAACTCTGACTCTGATTTCTTACCTAGTGGTGGAATTCAAAAGTTTTTACTACCGGTTCTGTGGGCATGGCTTGGTGGGCATGGCACAGGAAGGATCCTGTAAAAATCTCCATTCCCACCCCACTCCAGGGGGAAGGTTACTGCAAAATCCTTTGCCCTCCCCAACCCACTAACTTGCTTTCCAGCTCCTTTCTCCTGTGCAGGGCAACAAAAGAAGAACCAGCCAATCAGCAGGGACTTGGGAGGCAGAGAATAGATGAGGGCAGATGTGGTATTTGCTGGTTCTCCAAACTACTCAAAATTTATACCGATTCTCCAGAACTGGTCAGAACCTGCTGAATACTACCTCTGCTGCTGACCTGATCATGTTTCTGTTTTTTTCTAATTATCTAATTCTCACATGTTAGGTAGAACAAACACAGAAAGAAAGATAAAAAGAAACCACCATGGAAAACAGATTCTGTTATTGTAAAATCACATAGACACACTCATTTCTTTCACATTTTACAGTAGCAAGATTTTTGACTGTTATGATATTCTAAATTTTTTTGACTGTTATGGTATTCTAGTTTCAGAGCCATCAATGCAAATTAAATAGATTTAAAGTTTTCAATAATCTGTATTGATAACAATTTCCAGGATGGAAGAAGTTGTTCCCAGATGACAACTTGTGTCCTATACTGTTGCACATCATACAAAAGAACACAAGATGCAGCACAACTATTTTGTGGAATTCCTGAGGGATATCTCCATTTATTCTATTATAGAATAATAAATAATTCATTTCCATCCTCAAAATTTCCTGCTAATTGCAAAAAAAAATCATACACAACAAAATTGCAACAAGGTACACAATAAAAGATACAAATGTTTGTTAGGTTGCTTTAAACTAATTGACAAAAACATTTCAATTGTTTTCTAGGTCTCATTCATAAGATTTTTAGTCAAAATTACATGCAGAACATAATTATGAATTACTAAAAGCAAATAATAATAATAATAAAAAGGAAAAGTCAGAAGCAATTTCATTTACTAAATGTACACGTGGGACAATTATAGAAATAGCTGGATAATTTTTTCATCCCTCTGAAGTACTGCTCATAATTAAAGCTATAACACATAAAGCAAAATCATTTATTTATTTATATATTTCTTGGAATGGCAAAATTACAACTCTTCACAATTATGTACTAGTTCCAGTACACACACACACAAAGAAACATTTATTTTATTGTATTGGATAATGTAACAATTCTTTCTCATTCAAGGCCATCGTTTTCCCTTTAAAAGAGATAATGTCTCTAGATAGTTCTATAGCTCAGCTGGAAAATTGCTCATCTCTCCTCAAACCAGAAAACTATAACACAATAAAATTTGGTGTCCCCACTATCAGTCACCACAATGACTTTACACCAGAGGTCCTTAACCTTTTTTGTGTCATGGACTCCTTTGAGAGTCTAGTGAAACCTACAGAACCCTTTTTTAAAAAACGTAACTAAATGCATAAATGAAAATGTATAGATAGAAATTTAACTACAAAGGAATGCGATTATGCTCAACTATCAAAATATTACTAAAATAAATATGTAACACAGGAATACAAGTATTTTCTTTATTATTATGTCAATACAAGCTCATAACCTTTTTAGTTACAATAGTTTTAGATAAATTTACTGAAGTCAACAAACATTTTTCTTTTGGAATTTCAAGGTCATCAATAACTTTGTTGCCTACTGAAATGCTAAATTTCAGTTACTGAAAATAAAGTTATAATTGTTTTCCCATACAAGTTTACATAACTCCTAAATTCATCTATGAGATCTACCAACATCTTAATTCCAGGTTAAGATCTCCTCTACACTCCTTCTGTTTTCAGTAGATGACCGTGTCCTGATTTTAGGTCTGTGGGGCATGTTAAGAAAAGCCATTGGTGTCATCCTCTCTCAGGGTGATATTAGCCAATGGGAAACCAGTGCCTATTATAAAACAGCTCTGATTGAGATTTGGGTTTAGAGACTTTTATTAGGTTTTACTATTTTTCAGGGCATCCCAGGGGTGGGATTCTCCCAGTGCAGAATGGTTTGGGTGAACCTTTAGCTCCGATGATCAATTCACAATCACCAAACCAGTTGTTAAACCAGCAGCATCCCATCACTGGGGCATCCCCAATTATTCTTACCAAACTATCCCTATACTTTTCAGCAATGGTTCCAACTTCCAGGTTTTCCATGTTACAGGGGCTGTTTTCCACAGCACTCAGTTGGAAATTAAGTCACATCTTGCCTGTGCCTTAAATTCAAAAATATTGTCCAGAGAGGAAATAGGAATAGGAAACAAATATGCCTGCATCTTCCTGGTGGTATAGGAAATAAAGCACAAGAAATAATGAAAATCAGGTACTCAACAACCTGCTTAATTTCAGCCAAGAATAAGTGTCACTATTTCAAGGTTTCTGGGTCAGTATTAATCAGTCTTTGTACAGAAAATGGAATTTTGATCCATATTCATGACTGTTGTTGTTTTTAATGGAAAAGGTATTATTAAAAATAGAATTCTGCAAACCATGGAATGGGCATTCCTAAATATTGAGAGCTATAATAATGTGCATACTGGACAGAATTTTTTTTTAAATGTGGTACATAAAGACCACCTGAATAAGAATTAATATAAGAGCAGATTTGACCCACTGTTCCTTTCATTATCCCACATTAGGGGAAAGCAGGGGTGGGATTCCATTTTTTTAACAACTGGTTCTGTGGGCATGGCTTAGTTGGTGGGCATGGCTTGGTGGTCATGTTATTGGCCAACTCAATATCACTCACATCAAGGCACGCATCTCCTCGCCTGGCCTCTCATGATTGTGGGGATGCTGCAACAGTCGTAAGTGTGAAAAATGGTCAGAAGTCACTTTTTTCAGTGCCATTGTAACTTTCAATGGTCACTCCACACAAGCAAAGTACCAGCAAAGGAGGGAAAAAAAACTCCAGAGAAGTTCCTGAGACAGGAAGTCTAGTCCTGCCAAGAATGTAATAAGGCTTAATGGAGAGGCAGTTTCTGTAAGCAACACCAGAAGGTTTCCTTCCTGCCTTCCTTACAGGATTAGGCCAGTAATTTATTATAGCAACCAGTTCTCCGAACTGCTTATGATAACAACCGGTTCTAGCAAATGGGTGCGAACTGGTAGAATCCCACCCCTGGGGGAAAGGAACATAGAATAATAGAGTTGGAAGGGATCTTGCAGATCTTCTAGACCAAGGGTCTTCAAACTTGGCAAGTTTAAGACTTGTGGATTTCAACTCCCAGAATTCTTGAGGTAACATGACTGAAGGAGGAATTCTGGGGAGTTGAAGTCCACAAATCTTAAAGCTGTCAAGTTTGAAGACCCCTGTTCTAGTACAACTCCCTGCTCAAGCAGAAAACTCTATATCATTTCTGACAAATGGTTGTCAAGTCTCTTTTTGAAAGCCTTCAGTGATAGAGCACCCACAACTTCTGAAGGCAAGCTTTTTCATTAGTTGATTGCTTTCACCGTTAGGACATTTCTCTTTAGTTCTAGGTTGCTTCTCTCCAGGGGAGAGATTCAAATTTTTTAACAACCGGTTCTGTGGCATGGCTTGGTGGGCATGGCTAGGTGATCATGTGAGTCAAAAGAGAGAAACTCACTTTAACAATGCTCTTGGAGCAGGGGGTTAGACTAGATGATCTCCAAGGTCCCTTCCAGCCCTGGATTGCTGTGCTGTTTCAAAGCACCCTCTGAAGCTGCATCTAGTGCCAGGGTCTGTGATCCTTCCTTCCTCTCCTTTTTCTCTCTCTCCCTCCCTCCATTCATATCTCATTCACTTTCCCTTCCCTTCCCTCTTTCTCCCTTTCCTCCCTCCCTCTCTCTCTCTTTCTTTCTTTCTCTTTCTCTTTCTCTCTCTCTCTCTCTTTCTCTCCCCCCTCTCTCTCTTTCTTTCTTCCTTCCTTCCTTCCTTCCTTCCTTCCTTCCTTCCTTCCTTCCTTCCTTCCTTTCTTTCTTTCTTTCTTTCTTTCTTTCTTCCTCTCCAGCCCCCACACCCCATTTTGGGCATAGGAAACCTCCTTGCAGCCTCCTGGGCGCAAAAATGGTGTGTGTCAATTTTGTCAAATTTTTTAAAGTGGATTGGATTGGTTTGTTTAGAAGTAGAACTTATAAAGTGTCTGAGCAAGATTTTTAAGTTACTAAAAAGAATC
This sequence comes from Pseudonaja textilis, assembly GCF_049901715.1. NCBI lineage: Eukaryota > Metazoa > Chordata > Lepidosauria > Squamata > Elapidae > Pseudonaja > Pseudonaja textilis. The sequence continues at coordinate 12,640,161 of NC_141994.1, read as the reverse complement.
AAGTTGTTAGTAGAATCAAAACTGACCTCCAAAATATCCAAAAACCTGAGCATTTTAAAAAATTTAAGCAAAGTTCTATTTCTCTGTATGATGATATGGTGTTTTATATTGATATAAATAATATAGATAAATATAGCAAGATGACATACATGTGGATATGGTTATGATACGGTTTCTTTCTTTCTATCTTTCTTTCTCAGATTTGGATAAGGATAATTCTTATAAGTTACACATAACTGCTGTAATATAAAGTCAGAAATCATTCCTCCTTTCTTTCTTTCTTTCTTTCTTTCTTTCTTTCTTTCTTTCTTTCTTTCTTTCTTTCTTTCTTTCTTTCTTCCTTCCTTCCTTCCTTCCTTCCTTCCTTCCTTCCTTCCTTCCTTTCTTTCTTTCTTTCTTTCTTTCTTTCTTTCTTTCTTTCTTTTCTCAGATTTGGATAAGGATAATTCTTATAAGTTACACTTATAATTGCTATAATATAAAGTCAGAAATCCTCCCTCCCTCCCTCCCTCTCTTTCTTTCTTTGTCTTTCTTTCTTTTTTTCTCAGATAATTCTTGACAATTGTGTAATTAAAAAGGTGGAATTCAGGGAAAACATTAACTGAGTCCATCTACCTTCTAGAAAGGGGAACTTGGGTGAGGCGGGTTTGAATACTAAAAGCGTTGAGTTCTAAGCATCTGGGCTAGACATTAACTGCCTGCAGCTATTCTGTTAAATGGGTTTTTGAGACAGAAAGGTGGAAAAAAACATCTTATTCAGTTCCTGGGTTTCTTTATGCCCTGAGAGATTTGCAGACCATCTTAGTATAATTCAGAGAATGCATTTTTACTCATCTTTACATTTCATTCTATGCCTCATCTCAGAGGACTCTTTTCAGTATTTGACTGCTGTGAATAGTTATATTATCAGCTCCAGGAATTGAAGCAGGTAACTTAATAAGCACAGATGTTGCCTTGTGAAATCAGGTTTTACCTAGCTCAACCAGATGTAAAGTATTCATGAGTGCCTTTGGGTAATGTAATATTGATTTTTTTTTCAGGAAGGTAATATACTATGAACTTCAAACTTGAGTTTCTTAACCCTGAGATATTAACTTAATTTTGCTAAGGCACCTGGTGATTACACAGTACACTTATGAATGTTATTCAGTTACTTATTTTGTTGCTTAACTACTACCTTTTCTTTTATATTATTCAGGTTCGAGAAGGGGGATTTACTGGTAGAACATTTATTGGCATCAGATTCAGAACGGATAAAATAGCAAGCTAATAATTGCTAAAGACAAACTAATATTAAGTTAAAATGACACCAATTTTATTAACTTTGAAATTGTCCTTTTTCTTTCTTTTTTAGTTTTGGATTGTTGGCATTCTTTTAGGATAAGCTGCTATATAGGCAGGAAATTATTATGGGTGGTTGCACAATTACCCAAATATTTAGACTGAATTTGACATTTTTGTGTACTTCTAAGAACTTGGGACAAGTAGATGTTGCTTGATGATATTAAAGGAATTGTCACAGGGTGTAAGCTGTTCCAAATAAAGCTACGTTTTGCAATTGACTAATGGTGTTTTATCTACTACTCAAGCGGTATTCAAGTGGTACTCCCATTATTTAGGATTGCATCCAAGGTGTCTATTACTATTGACTATTATTTTTGCCCTTTTTTGTCACAGTCATTCTACTTCTATTTGCAAATCTTTGAATTTTGTGATTTTTTCCAGTTCTTTCTCTTTTCTTCTGCTTTCTCTGGATACTGCAACATCTACTATGCAGACTTTTTTGTTTTTTCTACCGACAAATATTACATCTGGGTGTTTACCTGGCAGGTGTTTGTCTTTTGAATATTAAAGTTTCAAAGCACTTTAGCTTCCTAATTTTCTATTACTTCGTCTATTTTGTGGTCCCACCAGTTTTTGATTGCAGGAAAATGGTATTTCTTGCAGCTTTCAAAATCTCCATTGTTGCTATTTTGTCATGCTGCTATTTATAGACTGTATGAACTTCTTGTAGCAGCTACCTAGTAACCCACTATTTCCTCAACTTCTTTGGGGAGAGGCATTTATTGTCCATTGCTGTCCTCTCAGTTCTGGCTTTGTATATATTTGTTCTTCAGGCTTAATCTTATCCTGCTAGAATTAGCTTCTCTATCTCTTTCTTCAACTTTCCTGCTCTTTTCTGCATTATTTCCAGAGTCTCAACATCTTTTTTGATCATAACAAGTACAAACAGATGCAATATTCCACGTTGATGATCCAAGTTCTGTAAAGGACCTTGGAATACTCATCTGTAATGATCTAAGTGCTAGAGCCCACTGTAACTACATAGCCAAAAAGGCATTAAGAGTTGTTAACCTAATCCTTTTTCTCTGGTAATATCACACTACCAACTAGAGCATACAAAACATTTGCTAGACCAATACTCGAATGCAGCTCATCAGTCTGGAACCCACATTATGTATCTGATATTAGCACAATTGAGAAAGTCCAGAAATATTTCACAAGAAGAGTTCTCCACTCCTCTACTCATTGCAGAATACCTTATGCCACCAGACTTGAAATTCTAGACCTAGAAAACCTTGAATTACGCCATCTTCGGTCTGATCTAAGTATGGTATATAAAATCATACATTGCAATGACTTACCTGTCAATGAATACTTCAGCTTCAGCCATAACAACAGAAGAGCACACAATAGATACAAACTCAAGGTTAACCGCACCAAACTTGATTGCAGGAAATACGACCTCAGCAACAGAGTGGTCAATGTCTGGAATACTCTACCTGACTCTATGGTTTCTTCCCCAAACCCCCAAAACTTTAACCTTAGACTGTCTACTATGGACTTCACCCCTTTCCTAAGAGGTCTGTAGGGGGCGTGCATAAGCGCACCAACGTGCTACCGTCCCTGTCCTATTGTTTCTTTTATTTGTTATTTTTCTTATATGTATCCATGTATTCATAACTATGTTTTTACTTAATACCTATTACCTTGTAAGCGATTGACAAATCAAATAAATAAAATAAAATAAATAAGTGTGGTCTTACCAAGGCATTATAAAGTAATATTAACACTTGATGTGATTCTATGCCTTTGTTAATGTAGCCTAGAACTGTGTTGGATTTTTTGGGCAGCTGCAGCACACTGTTGGCTCATATTTAGTGATTGTCCACTAGGACTCCAATATTCCTTTTGCAGTTACAGCTACTGAGCCAGGTGTGACCAATTCTGTACCTGTGCATTTGTTTTTCAACTGAGAGAACAGCCATCCAGCCAGTACTCCTTTCAAAATAATGTAGAGCTGGGTTTTCAGAGATTACAGAGCAGACATTTTATACAGAAAAGCATTTTTAAATGCTTCCCAAGTGTGTGAAAACCTAAAACCGAGTAGGAAACAGAACAACAGACACAGAAGCCATACTCAGCTCAGATTATCCCTGACTTGTTAATATCATGTTCAGATGGGAGGGCTGAAGCAGTGAATTGTATTCATTTTGAGTCTTAGCTCCTCCCTCCCTCCTTCCATCTCTCACTCTCTCTCTCCTTCTCTCCCTGCCTCCCTATCTCTATCATCTATCTATCTATCTATCTATCTATCTATCTATCTATCTATCTATCTATCTATCTATCTATCTATCTATCTACATACACACACACACACACACCAATTGGAAAGAGTAGAAGTTCCTTTCTCTCGATCACCCAGCCATCCTTATTAAGACAATCAGTGGTGGTTCAATAACTAAGATGGTACTGATATGAGGAAAGACTTGTCAATCACTCCATAAAAGATACTGTACTTCTTCCTTCCCTGTTTATATGCTTCACATAAAAAGTCAAAACTTTTGCTTCTCTTTTTGGCACTGCTGTCACCATCTGCAATTTGCCAGCGCTTTGAAAAAGACATGAACTTCGGAAATTCATGGAATGTTTAAAATCAAAATGAAAATGTATTTCGAGCCTGTTTTGTAATTCAAGCTTCATCTAGCTCTGTAACACACTCTTAATGACAAATACAGGAGGACAAAATAGGAGCATATACCATCTTCATAGAATATGAGTGATAAAAACAAACAACAACCTTAACTATAGAAATGAGAAGAAAAGGAATATCTCAGTTTAGTACTAGATCATGGTCTAGTACGAATTTTGTGAGTTTACCAGATGGATGGCATAGGGAAAAAAACTGTTGCAGAATCTGGTAGTCTTGCTCGAAATACTTCAAAACCTCCTCCCAGAAAGGAGCAACAGAAATAGACCATAAAGTGTGTGTGGGGTCTCTAACAATGCTTCAAGCTCTAAGCACATAGCACTTATAAACAATATCATGAATAATGGGAAGCATGCTTGCTATTATCTTCTCAACTACCAAACAATGATGCAGTTTGTTAAAATGTGTATTTGTGCACTGTTTGGGGTCTTGGCTTCTTTAGCTGCAGAGCCTTTTTTTGCTGGTGTACTCCAATAAAATAAGCTGAAAATGCCATTCCTCGTGACTGATGGCCTTTACTGGCTTTCACACCAGGCTAGGATCCATTTTGGAAACAACAGTCCAAAGTGATACTGATTAATCTATTTGAATTTGCATGTTTTTGTACTGCTAGGTGAGCAGGAGCTGGGGCAAGAAATGGAAGCTCACTTTGTTGCACAGTGCTCAGGTCTCAAACCCAGGCTCTCAGCTTTCCACCTGACAAGTTTGCTTCTTTAAACACTGAGCCATCATGTTTAGGAATTTAGTATTTAGGAGTTTAGTGTTTAGGAGCCTTTGTGAAACTGGACAACAACAATAGACCCACCCAATTAGTACAGCAAATCTAAATTTAAAATCATAGTTTGATCCCTTACCTGGACTTAATGCAAGAAAGGTGAAATCATGGCTCTGTGTATATTGTTTCAAATATTATATCCTTCCTTAAACAGTGAAGGGTGGTTGTAAGAAGTGGTTGTAAGAAGTATTTGGTATAGGTTACTGCATCTAAATCAGGAATGAGAACTTTTTTTTTTTTTTGATAAAGATAATTTCTCTGCAAAGTAACTGAATAGAATAGAAGTGGTTGATGGGACTTAAGCAACAACAATCAAAAGGGATCAAAATAACTCATTTTTCTGCTTCTGTTTCTGACATTTTAATTTCTCTTTCTTTTCGCTAGGGCAATTTCTCATCTTCTCCTTCTCCTTAAGGAAAAAGCTAAAACTCAAAGAGCCATGCCAGAGTTCTCAATTATTTGCATGGGGGAAATGAGCTGTTAAAATTAGCCCAAAGGCTGGTTATGACTTCTTGACAATTGTGATCACAGTTTTTGACCCCTGGGCTAAGCAGAAAGTGACATTGTACATCATACAAACAATTTCTCAAGTTCATTTACCATCAGCAACATTTATATTTGTGTGGGAAGTGAATGCATCTCCATACTCTTCTTGTTCTGCCAACAGATGTTTGCCAGAATTTCTGTCTCTTTATTGTCCTAGCTACATAATAAACTAGTTCTGCTGGATTCCATGGCAAAGTTTGATGTGGATGATATTTTCCCACAGAAGGCACGTTCGAGTCTCTGACCATAATGTTTTGAATAACCTACTCGTTTAATTGGCTCTATTTGTACTTGATTCCTTTCTCCAAGGGCATCTTTAGAGAAAGGCAATATGATATGACATTTTCTGCAGGATTACTGGATTACTGATGAGAGGTGGTCTTGTAAATCTCTGGAGAAATAAAGAAATAAAACAAGAAGAAATACATTAAAAATGGATGGGTTATTCTATTCTGCACAAGCAGAGACTTACGGACTCGCTGATGTATTTTCTGGGCAGACAAAGCCCAGTTTTCATACTGATCTCATGAATGCTATAAAACAAGGTTGGCCATGGAGATAAATGCTACATGAATATAAGAAGTCTGGAGATCAAAACCTTGTCTGGAATGATGTAGTTTGTGATCATCTCTGTAGACAGCAACAGTTGGGCATTTTTCTCCAGCTGAGCAATTATCAGATAGCTCCTATCTTGAAATTCATTAGCTGATTCCACATAATCACTAATTTCTGTAGAAATTTCTATAGAATGTAATATCAATATCTATAAGTACAAATTTACTACTATATTGACATCATCAATTAATTTGCCTGGCAAGGCATCAATAAAACCAATTATTTGCTGTTTTTTCTTACTGCCTTTACTGCCAGCCTAAAGATCCTCTCTTTTTAATGTTTAAAGATGATAATATGACATATCCATCAGTGGTGGGATTCAAAAATGTTTACTACCAGTTCTGTGGGCGTGGCTTGATGGGCATGGCAGGGGACGGATATTGTAAAAAATCTCCAGTCAGAGGTGGTATTTGCTGGTTCTCCAAACTACTCAAAATTTCCGCTACCGGTTCTCCAGAACTGGTCAGAACCAACTGAATGCCACCTCTGATATCCATTCAGAAAACTAGGCATCCATATTCAGAATCCCTTGATTTGGATAGTATGCCTACTTATTATATTCAAACGGTTTTGTATCTTCCTCCATCTCCCTTAAACATTTTCTGTGGATTCACAACAGAGACTTGTAATAATTTTGCCATAAATTCTACTGCGATTAAACACAGGCATTTTATTCCTGGTGAATCTATGCCAGGGCAAACTATAACTATAAGCCAAATCTAGCTAATGCTCATACATTTCTCCATGGCATTTGGAATGAGGTGGGGAAGGCAAGTTCATTAGACTTAAATGACAGGGGCACAAAAGATTTATTTTATTTTATTGAATTTAAAATGTGAAGCAATCATTCTGAAAGAAATCTCATTTTCTACATTTCTTCCTTATCTGTATGAATCGGAAGGGTTGGAAGGGTTCTTAGTGATCTTCTACTTCAATCCGCTGCCTAGGACAGGAATTGCCACATCCTTTCAAACAAATAGTTATCTAGTTTTCTTTTAAAACCAGTGACACAGTACCCACAGCTTCAGGAGACAGTCTGTTTCATTGCTTAGTACCTCACATGGACAGGAAATTCTGAAAAATTTTGACCTGTGGTTCTTATCCTATACTCTATTGTCATGGTAAATATAAATTATTCTTTCTTCTGTGACAGCCCTTCAAGTATTGGAAGAGTTATTTCATGTCATGTCTTGACTTTCTCTTCTTTAGGCTAAGCATACCTATTTCTTTTAACCATTCTTCATAGGATTTAATCCTTCACTACTTTTGTCACTCTTCTCTGCATTTTTCCTAGGCCTGTGGGAGGAAAGATCCAGATACAATTCAAACTGGCTTGTCGAGATAATGAAAGCTGATCGTCTACGACATTCATGTGCAACGAAGTATAACAAGGAGAGTCGATTTTAAAGGTACGCAATTGACATCAGTCATAGAATAAATGGAATTATGGTCCTTCGTTTTGGTAATTGACCAGCAAAAATTACATTCTTGGTAACATTGAAGCCATCACGTTATGTCAATAATTTAACCAATATTCTATAAGAATAACTTATAGAATGTCAAGGTGATATTATCCTTTTTGAGAACTTCTAATTAGTGGTTCTGCTGGGACAAGGTTTTGGAGTGGGGAAAGAAGGATGAACAGTTGCTTAACTTTGCTTTTACAATAAGGGAGGAAGGCAGATTGAAGGGGTCCTTTGTGCAAAGTGAATCATTGCCTGTAATGTTGTATCTATATTAGCCCATGGCAATTCTTTCTGTTCAATTCTGTTCCTATTTATGAGGCATTTGGAATCCTGGGAGTCTCTCTGACACAAAGAACAATCTTTACTTCCACTTTTTAACTGAAGAGAATTTTGAGAAGGAGGTATATTCTTCGGTCCTTCATTATTACATAGAGCAGTGGTCACTAACCAGTGGACCGGGGACCACTGATGGTCTGCAAGAAAATTTTGGTGGTCTGCAGAGATATGTCACCCCCAAAGCACCCTCCAAAGTGATTAATCCAAGCTGCTTCTGCTTTTTCTGCAGAGACCCTGGGAAAATTCCCCAAAAAGTCTGCAGGGAAATCCCCCACCCCGTTTTTGATCGATTTTTTATTTGAGATCGCAGGATATCCCACCTCTCTCTCCCCCTGAGAGCAGAGCTGAAAAGCAGGTTAGGAATGTGGCTGCCTTGGAGAGGTGTGTGTGTGTATGAGGGACCTCTGTGTGTGTTTGTGTGTGTGTGTGTGTGTGTGTGTGTGAGGGAGGGAGAGAGAGGGGGTGGGTGAGGAGCCCTCTGAGGTTAGATCGGATCTCTCTCTCTCTCTCTCTCTTTCTCTCTCTCCCTCTCTCTCTCTCTCTCTCTCTCCCTCCCTCCCTTCCTCCCTCCCTCTCTCTCTCTCTCCACCAACCTCAGTAAGCCACAGTCACTCAAAATTTATATTAGTGGTCTGCGGGATTTAAAATTATGAGTTTGGTGGTCCCTGAAGTCCAAAAGGTTGGCATAGACTCCTGACATAGAGGATTTATTAACCCCACTTTGAGTGATCTAAAAAAGAATACCTTAAGTACCTTTGTCCCTGTATTTAACTGGTGATCCAGAAGTCATATTCTGTTTCCTCTAGAAAAATGGCACTTTTGTCTTGATTTATAAGACTTGATGTTATCTCCTCAAAGATAATTTGATTCCTGCCAAGTTGAGAGGTGTCATCATTAAAATGGTTGTTTCCCCCTCCTCTTCTGCTTCATATTTGACCTCTTAGTAAGTTTCTGCGAACCACAATTCTTTCTGCAGAATTATATGGACATGGGGAAGAGATGTCTTAGACATTCTTTCTCCTATCATCTGGATCAAAACACTAAACATGTTCTGAGGCTCACTTCCAGCACTGATGCAAAATTGACTTAAGTTTTATCTCACAAAAGGAATCACAGCCTGTATTCTATTTTTATAGAACTTGGTCCAACTGCTGAGATAATGCTTTGGTGTTTGATGATTAATTTTGCAATGGAAATGGAGGAGTTAATGGCCAGCCAAAAATGATAGCCATTAAACTTCTCCACTGAGTTCTAGATACCTAAGAGCCAAATACCATAAACTTGAGAGAAAAGCATTGGTATTTTGGAACCAATGCCAGTCTTCTATCTTCCTGAAAGTCTTTATCCCTGAAATGTTACAATGCAAATAAGGAAGAGAAAATATTGGCAACTAGAAAGATTAAAAGCATTTGTCACAGCTGAACTTAATTATGAAAATTCTAATTTTGGTTCTGCTAAATAAATCCATTGGCTTGCAATGCATACCCAAACATGTCCTTTTCAGTATATTGTGACATCGTTTATGGTGCAAAAAAAATATGCAATCAGGTGAGGATAATTTTCACAAATAAATCTATATAGTGATGAATAGTGTACACCCGGATGCATTTTTCTTGTTCTTGAAGAAATGCAAAGAAGTGTTTAAAATTTCTGAGGAACTTATTTGTAAATCTTCCAATTTTTTTTGCTAAGTCTTTTTTCTTGGATCTAAATAATGGAACTTGTGAGAACCAGAGAACCATTCCATGTTTGACCGCCTCTGAGTCCTTCAGAAAGTAGCAAGAAACCTGAATGAAGATTTTATGAATAGAAAGTAACATTTAGAATAAAGAAAAGAAGGAAGCAAAGAAAGAAAAAAAAGACATGGCCAACAATGAAGATAAGAGATGAGAAGAGAGAAAGAAAGAAAGAAAGAAAGAAAGAAAGAAAGAAAGAAAGAAAGAAAGAAAGAAAGGAAGGAAGGAAGGAAGGAAGGAAGGAAGGAAGGAAGAAAGAAAGAAAGAAAGAAAGAAAGAAAGAAAGAAAGAAAGAAAGAAAGAAAGAAAGAAAGAAAGAAAGAGGAAGGAAGGTGGGAAGGAAGGAAGGAATTCTGATTTTATATTACAGCAGTGTGATTCTACCAATTCAGCCCAATTTGGGAAAACTGGTAGCTCCGAGGATCAACTGTGAGTGAACCGGTCCACTCCAATGATCAGCTATTGGGTCCACCGGCCCACCCTTGCTTGATAGGTCTATGCTTGATATCCTGGTTTTCAAACTCAGCTGATTCTCATGGCACAGTGGATTGTCGTGTGTCAGCTGTTTAACACAGAGAGATTTCTGGAGAAGGTCAATAGCTAATGCTCTGTGAGCACCCAGTGAACTGGTTGTTATACCAGTTGAATCACACCCCTAGTTATAAATGTAAGCTAATCTCTTATATGAATGAAGGCAAATATATATGTCCCAGCATAATGATGCAAAGTTGAATCTGTGGTTCGTGTTTATATGGCGCCTTCCTATTGGAAGTATTTAGGAGCCAAGGGCTTGGCAGTACAAGGAAACAGCAACTAATCGCCAGCCAGCCATATTCCAATCTCCTACTCTTTGGATGCCGCATAGCTTTCCTTTTTTTTCTATAATACATAAAATATTTTATAGCATATATTATATACTTTTTTCATGCATAAAGCTTATAAGGGGTTTCTAGTCAGGATTAAACTTTGCTTTTCAGTACGATTGGGCTAACCCTTCTCCTCTCCAGCCTAGTCAAATAAAAATCTATTGTGAATTCATCCATCAGCTTTATGTTTCAGGTCTGAACTCAATCCAATGCATAGACAGATATACAATATCTATAAATTATGTAGTCATTTAAGGAAGAAAGACAGCAAAAACAAAATGGCTCTTGGCGACCATCAGTTAATTCTAACTGCAGTGGTCCATCAGGGTGGTTTAGTTCACTAATAAATAGAGTTCCATTCTTTTTCTCTACTCGCAGAATAGCAGGTGGTGATCTGCCATTTTAATATGAAAAATGATAATTTTATATGAAGCTTGTTCATGTTGTTCCTGAACTCTAATTGGTTTTAGTCAGTGACAGGGAAGAAAAAAAATCATAACCAGCATGAAGGCCATATAAAGCAACACTTTCTGAATAATAATAGAACAATGAAGTCAAATGCTGGCAGAATATACAAACTGTATAGTAATTGCCATTGATGTTGACATTGATAATTTATTTATGCTGAGATCTTAGTGTGTTCCAAATGCTTGAATACAATACTATAGATAATTATGCACTTCTACTAAATGTGCTTGTTAGTAACATTGGAATTAATTTATATATTAATTATGGATGCTTTACCTTTGAGGAAATCCATCAGACTACTATAAAACACCTGTCTTCACACAATTTAATGGTGCATCAACCTCATTGACAAAAGTTTCCCTTGAGCTTTGCAAAAGTAATTATAACCCTGGGAAGTAAATGCAAATCTTTCTGGAATGAAGCTCTGCGTGCATTAAGCAACCATCGCTAATTCCTCTTATGATGAGAAATCATATTGTTTTCTAGTTACTAACACCATTTTAAAAGTCCTTGGGACAGAACAAAGTAATATAACCTGCATATTTTAAAGCATATAAGAATTGATACACAGAGAAAGTAGACCTACAGGTTGTCCTTGGCTTATGGCCATTTACATAATGACTGTTCAAAGTTACAATGGTGCCAAAAAAAAAAATGACCTGTGACTTTTCCTTGCATTTACAACAATCACAGTATAAATCAATCAATCATTCAATCAGAATAGAGCTGGAAGGGACCTTGGAGGTCTACTTGTTCAACCCCTTGTTCAAACATGAGACCCTATACCAATCCATTTCAGATATGGACTGCCGCCACACACTGCTGGCTTATGTTTGACTGATCGTCTACCAGGACTCCGAGGTCCCTCTCATAGTTAGTGTTTTTGAGTCATATTTCACCTAAACTGTACTTGTACTTTTGGTTTTTCCTGCCTAGGTGTAAAACCTTGATTTTCTCCACATTAAATGTCATGTTATTGCATAAGGCCCATTGTTCAAGTCTGTCAAAAACTTTTTGAATGCTGAGCTTGTGTTCTGGCATGTTGGCTATTCTTGCCTGCTTATGTCATCTGCAAAATTGATGAGTACGCCTTCTATTCCCTCATCTAAGTCATTTATGAAGATATCAAAAAGTACTGGGCCTAAAACAGAACTTTGTGGTATCCCACTACTTACTTTCCTCCATGTATAAATAGTACCATTAAGAACTATTTGCTAAGTATGATTCGTCAGGCAGTTACAAATCCATCTGGTAGTGATGCTGTCTATCACACGTCTTTCTAGTTTCCCGAAAAGTAGGCTGTGATCTACTTTGTTGACTGCCTTAGTAAAGTCTAAGTATACTATGTCTACAGCATTTCACTGGTCTATTAATTTAGTCACTTTGTCAAAGAATGAAATAAGATTGGCTTGGCATGATCTGTTTTTAACAAACCCATGCCGGCTTTTAGTTATGACTTTATTTGTTTCTAGATGTTTGCAGTAGCCCCAGGGTCTTGTGATAAAAATTTGGGCACTTAGCAACCAGCATATATTTATTATGGTTGCAGCATCCCAGGGTCACATGACCACCAGTTTGCTACCTTCCTTTCTAGTTAACCCTTGAAAGGACTTATTTAACAACCACATAATTTAATGACCAAACTTCTTGCCTAAATTGCAGTTGTGAGTTGAGGAATAACTGTATTTAGTAGTATTCATATCAGTGGTGGTATGCTACTGGTTGGGCCCGCTTCTGGTGTATGGGTAGCACTGAAGATCAGCTGGCAGAGAACCAGTTCACTCCGAATCTCTCTGATGCTCTGCAGTTGGGCCCACCTGGGCTCCCATAGTGACCTTTATTTCCTTTTGAAGTGCAGCTGCTTCGCATGGCACATCAGATTGCCACATGTCAGCTGTTGAAGCTATAGGGAGAGTGCAGGATTGCAGGAGGTGAGTAGGAAATCCTTTGCACGTGTGCAAAGTGCGCATTTGGTACATTCTCACAAAGTGTGTTTGTGCAAGCAAAGCATGCTCACCAAGTCACGTCCACCAAGCAGGTGGTAAACCACTTTGAAACCCACCACTGATTGATATAGTTTTAATTGCAAACCATCATCCCCAAATCCAATATTTTGTCATACAGTATGGTGCATCATAGGATGTGTAGAATTATCAGTGTGATGCAATGAACTGGGGCACCCTTGAATATAACCAAAAACAAAAGGATGAAAAGTATATATTACTATCATCCTGTCATTTCAATAAGGTGTTTGAAATCATCCAATAATCTAGTCAGGTTCAACAATACATCCAATCTCCCCTACCCAAACTTACCTAGATCTCAGTCTACCAAATTCAGTGAGATATTATTTCAGGCAGACTCCCATAGGAGCACCTAATGGCCCTGCAGTGAATTTGTTAAAATGTATTGATGAACTGCTTCTGGGCTAGGCACCATACTACCTACAGCTACAGCACAGTCACAGGCTACCTGTTCATCCACGTGGTTAGGAAACTTGCCACTTTAGGTTGTAAAACAAGCCTTTTCTCCAATTTATACCGACTTCTGAGATTGAAAAATTCCACATGTACTGGGGAGAGAAGCAAGGAACAATTTCCTGCTGTTTCCTGCCCACATCAAATAGAAGTTCCACTCCTGCCTTACACTTCACTTGCTTGTCTATACATATAAGTGAACTGTTAGATATTCAATGGGAAAAGTCAGTGATGTCAGACTTCCCCCATTGGTTCATTTTCCAGGTGGGAAAATGAACAGCCATCAGTGGCTGAAATTGTGGACAGCAGCCTGTAAAAAGAATAGCAGGCACACTGGGCAGCAGTCTTTTGTTCAGCGCTAAATAAAGAAATCCTTTTCTTCTACCGTTGTCCTGCCTCTTCAGTCTAGCCATATCTAACACTGGTGATGAGGATGGGATTCTAGAAGAGAACAAGGGAAAGAACAACAGAATGCTGCTATCACCATGCTGATCATCAGAATGTCCACCCACGCTCAACCAGAACCTTTTGATCCAAAAAAGCATGACTGGGTCACGTACATGGGACAATTTCGAATGTTTTTAGAAGCAAATTCATTGCAGGATGCAACAGAACAGAGGAAAAGAGCTCTATTCCTGGGATATTGTGGGAATCGCCTCGACAAAACGGCTAGAACCCTAGCTGCTCCCAAAGATGTGGAAACAGTGGAATGGAAAGAATTACAGAAGACGTTAGAAGAACATTATGCTCCCCCTGCATTGTCACTGGCTCACCGACTTGACTTTTACTGCAGAGAACAGAAACCAGGTGAGACCATAAATGATTACCTTACAAACCTCCAAGATATTGCTGCAGGCTGTGAGTTTGAAAATGTGGAAGTAACTTTAAGAGATTGAATTGTAGTTGGAACGAGGGACCTGAGATTGCAAAGGAAGTTGATAACTAAAAAGAGCATCTCTTTAAAGTAATAGAGGTAGCCCGAGCAGCAGAAATATCAGAAAAACCAGCAACTAAAATTGAGAAATCTGAGAGTGTTCACACAGCATGAGGGACGACCAGCAAATATCAGGGAGAGGTGGAGATTGGAGAACTCTCTGAAGAAGAGGAGGAAGAAATACATAGAGTGAAGCCTGATAGAAGATCATGGCCCCAAGGGATGAGCCAGAGGCCCCTATGGTCTGCAGGCTGTAAAGGGAACCACCCCCGGGCAGTCTGCAAATTCAGGGATATAATCTGCCACCAATGCGAGAGAAGGGGGCATATTGCTGAAGCATGCAGAGCAAATCTGCCAGCATACCCCAGTCAGAGACAAGCAGGGTTCCCTAATCATCCACGTGGCCCACAACAAAGGGGATTCCAGAGATCTCCTCATTCAAATTACAGGAGGGAAGAGAATAGAATGGAGAAGGACAGAGACTATGAACACACAATAGTAAATGCAGATATTGAACATAGGTCAATCGGTCTATGCTCACAACTATGCAGGGGGCCACCATGGGTCCCTGCATGAGTAGTGCAAGTCACAGGCCCCTGATCTTAAAGAGTAGAACTAGAAGATGGGAAAATGTGGAGCAGACACATAGAACAACTCTGGGGACATTTGGAATGGAATCTGAATGACCAGAAAACCTCAGAAACAGAAACACAACATAGAGAGGTAAGACCAACCCTAACAACTACAAATACTGCAAACACAAGCCTTCCCACTCTAGGGTGGGACTCAAACTCAAGTACACCACAGGATAATTTAGCTGAAGGGCAGGAAATCCAGCAAAGAAACTCAGAGCCCTCTGTTCCGTCAGAGCTAGCCCTACCCCTGAAAAACCCTGAGGCTGGCTCTGGAGTGACAACAGACCCAGCTAGTTAGGTTGCCACCTCTGTGGAGTGGGGGGGTGAACTGCAAAGGTCCAGTCGCACTCACAGGAGTCCCTCCTATTTACGTGATTATATCTGTGAGTGAGAGCTGATCGGATGAATGCTTCTTCCAGGACGGGAGGGGTGTTAGATATTCAATGGGAAAAGTCAGTGATGTCAGACTTCCCCCATTGGTTCATTTTCCAGGCAGAAAAATGAACAGCCATCAGTGGCTGAAATTGTGGGCAGCAGCCTGTAAAAAGAACAGCAGGCACACCGGGCAGCAGTCTTTTGTTCAGAGCTAAATAAAGAAATCCTTTCCTTCTACCATTGTCCTGCCTCTTCAGTCTAGTCATATCCAATATGAAACATGAGTGGTATTATGCTTGAACAGCAAATCTTAAATTACTACACTAGTTCTTATTTTTAGGGTACATAATGAGAAGTATAAGGATGATGTACATGTGTAGGATATTTCTTAGGATAAATCGTCTTTTTTTTCACTGTAACAGGAAAATATCATAGAGCAGGATGGAGCCCATCAAATAGCTCATGTGATCTGCTGTTGTCGGGGCAGGGTGGGTGGGAGTTAGGAGTGATTTTTTATCTTTATTTTCCCAGATTTTGTTCTATTGTATTTTATTGATTTATTTGATTCTTTTTGTTAGTTTTTATTGTGTTTTTTTTTATTTTTTATTTTAAATATGGTTTTACATTCTGTAAGCTGCCTTGAGTCTCCATGGGTGAATAGGCAGCAATATAAATTAAATAAATTAATTCATAAATATAATTTGTGGTTCCTTATTGTTTTAACTCTGTAGTTTATGCTAGAATTCAACTGAGATTTTAAAAGCAATAGTAACATAGCAAAAGCAATAGCACTTAGACGTATATATCACTTCACAGTGCTTTACAGCAGAGTCAGTCTATTGCCCCCGACAATCTGGGTCCTCATTTTACTGACCTCAGAAGGATGGAAGGCTGAGTCAACCTTGAGCTTGGTGAGATTCAAACTGCTAGATTGCAGGCAACTGGCAGTCAGCAGAAGTAGCCTGCAGTATTGCATTCTAACCACTGTGCCACCACCACGCAGTAACACAGAAGATGAATAATGAAACATTTTCCTACAAACTGTCCTTAAAATACATGCAAATAACATAACAAGCATTTTTTTTGAAAGCATGTATTTGATACCTATAAGTAAAACAAAATGTTGTTTGTTTTAAATATTTGGAAAATTACTTAATATTGTTATTGTAAACCTGCTCTTATAAAAACATTTATTTGCAGTGGCAGCAGATTTTGTTTACGGACTCCTGCATTAAAATTCTGCTTCAGTTGAAGCTTTTTTCTTTGACTCCATATATTTCCACTGTCCAAATAGCTAATCCCTTTTCATATCTTCTTTTTGATTGATTAGGAGGCAAACAGCCCCAGATCACAAGGAAACCAACAGTTCAAATATATGCCTTGCAGTCTCAAACTACTTTTTCTCCTCAGGGTATTATAACTCCTTTAGGAAGGTATAGGACAGGAGAGGACTCAGACAAATTTTCCTTCGGCATGTCAACCAGAAACTTTTATGTTGTGAAACTTGAGATTTGTTGTTCATAAACTGCAGTTGAAAAGGGTCGAAAAGCTGATTGAATGATTGATGGGACTCAGGTCAAATAAGTCCTGCAGATGAATCTGGGGAATCTTGAAAGTATGTGATACTTCATATTCCTGTCAAGAAGCTTCAGAAAATGAAAGTTGAAGGGCATAGGAAAAAATGAGATAAATTTAATTCAGTAGGGAAAGTTAAAACAAAAAACTGAGGATACCATCCTATATTCCCCCTTGGACAGTGTCCCAGAGGCTATAAAATGAGTCAGATCTTTCTATAAAATCAGAAACATGGTTTCAACTTCAGAGAGTTGAAGGCTAATATTGAATTTTGCCTCTCTACCAGGCATAACATCTGCTGTTTTTGGCATCTGGAAATTTAGAAAATAGAAAGCCTCAAGCACTGATGGGAATAAGGGAAATGTTAATTGAGAAGTCCACATGTTGCCTTGTGCTGATACTAAGGTGTCCAAAGTAAGCATTTTTATTGTTTAATTGAGAAAACAGATGGGTATCAGCACTATTGCAACCTTTTCCTGATATGCCAAATAGAAAGGATTACAGTCATCGAGTCTATTTTTTAAATTATCTCCCTCCAGTCAACAATGGGAAAGTTGTCCAGAGATTTTCTCATGGAGGCCCAAACCTCAAAATACAATCTGTCCCACACAAAAAAATCATGCAGGCTTTCTTGAGAAAATGAGGGTTTTTTTTTTTTTTAGAGAATGGGAGAAGATGGTCTGTCTTCACAAGATTTCAGAGAAGGGTCGTTGTTCCTCTCAATAGCCAAGCAATAATACCAATTCCAGTTTGCAGCTTTTCTTATCTGACATTTGTACTTCATGACTTGAATTTTTCACAGCTTTTTGAGGATATGATGGAGATCAAAGTTAAAGATGCTTTCACTGCAGTTTTGCCACTGTTTATTCAAAAGGCAACATCAAATGGTCCCCACTCCCCCTTGGCAGTCTCAACACAATTTCCAGTCTGGCCATACTTGTCTGGATTCAGAAGATAAGTACAGTTAGATCTAACATTGGGAAATGGAGAAAAACATCTTAGAAGACAATGGGAAACCAGTTTTGTATTGTTGCCAAGAAAAAAAAAACATGTACAGTATGTGTCCATGAAATCACTAAGATTTGAGCTTAACTTGTAGGAGAATTCACTGTATATCACCATCCCTATGAACTTCAATATGTGGTTCCCTCTTATTGATGTTGTCTCCCACGCTACCATATTTCTTTGGGGATGTCATTCTTCTTCACGAATATTAGATCTGAGCTGACTTTGGCTAAGAAGCTAGTAGCTAAAGATATTGTTCAAAAAAATGAAATGATATGAATTGAATCAGATGCTTTCTTTAAATACTAGCCGATAACCCAGTGTTGCCCGGCTATTTATTTATCCCAATCCTGTATTAGACAAGAAAATCCTGTAGTCGGGATTAATGCTGTTGTACTGTCTCTCGCACAGCATTGCAATTTTTCTATTCCTCTCCTTGGCAGTTTCTTGTCTACGATGGTGTTTCATTTTTTTTTTTTTATTGCACTTGGCCAATTGCCTGATGTTTCCTTGGAGGACTGAGAGGGAGCCCCCTTGTGGAGTACTGGAGTACTGTGAAGCCGTTACCATGGAAACCCCGCTGTGCTGTACAGTAGAAGACATTTAAGGCACCCCCTTGAGGGGTGTTAGGAGTGTCTTACCCCCACAGTATTTGTTTCTAGAGGGTAAGTCATATGTGTACTAAGTTTTGTTGAAATTTCTCAAGGTATTCAAGAGTTATGTTAGAATATACATACAAAATACATCTAGTTTTTTATATAGAGAGATTTAAATAATTTATATAATCAGTGCAACAAATCTTTAGAGAAATGGGAAAAGTGTTAAATTATAGCTAACAAATACTTGGTTCTGGAACACAAGAACTGCAACATATTTTTAGTATGATCTATTCACCTATAATTAATTCTAGACTGTTCCATATGACCAACAGTGCTTAAAAAAATTATCATTTGTTAAGAATTGTGATGTAAAGTTTTGACATAAAAAGCCCAAAATCTATTATACTTCTGTGCCCCCCAAATCTTCCCAATGTTTATGAATTTTGAAAATGGATTGTGCAAGTCAAAGTATTCA
The DNA here is from genome assembly GCF_049901715.1 of Pseudonaja textilis. Taxonomy (NCBI): domain Eukaryota; kingdom Metazoa; phylum Chordata; class Lepidosauria; order Squamata; family Elapidae; genus Pseudonaja; species Pseudonaja textilis. The sequence continues at coordinate 12,621,287 of NC_141994.1, read as the reverse complement.
TTTTCAAAAAGATGAGAAATCAAATAATGTATCCATGCCACTGAACGATACTCGATGAAGCAGAATTAAAGGCACAGCATGTGGGTTTGTGATTTTAGGTGTTGTTTTTTTAACAGGTGATGTTTCCTATGTAGAAAGCACAAACTTCTGATCCATATAAGTTGAAAAATCCTGTTTTTTTTTTTTTTAAAAAAAGAAATGTTACATTTAACAAGCATATGATATGATGTTCTTTGTACTTTATTCTAACAGATTAATTGAACAATCTTTTAAATTCTCAAAAACCTGTAACAGCATACAATATTGACCTGTGTAGATCTAATGTTTACACATGCTCAGTATAACAAATTGTACATTCCCAATTCACCATAAACTGATTTCAACAAAATAACTATGACTGACATACAGGCTATGTACCAACAATTATTATCTCTGAAAAACAATTCAAAACATCAAGGTTTTGCTATAAGGTGAAGGAGGTATATAAAAAGGAGTGGCTGGTGTTGAAGAAAGTAGCCATTTCTCAATCTTTCTATGAGGCTTGGCCAACTGACTCAAGAGGGATGATTTCACAATCCTAAATCTACCAACTTTGGACCATCAAAGAATCTATCAGGCATGCTGGCTGAGGAATTGTGGGAACTGAAGTCTAGTCTTAAAATTGACAAGATTGAAAAATGTTTTTCTAGATGAATAAGATTCCATTCCCATTTTTTTCTCTATTCTGCCTAGATAAATCCACATAACCAAATTGCACATCCAGATTGCAGAAAGCTACATAAGTTTATAAAATGTGAAGGCAAAGAACTTTATGTTGGAAGGCTGTAACTTTAATCAGTAATACACCTATAGAATGTGTGTGTGTGTGTGTGTGTGTGTGTGTGTGTGTGTGTGTGAGTGCGTGCATGCACACATACATATGGAGAGGAGAGAGAGAGAATAATAGGACAAAACAGTGAAGGTGAAAATAATAGGAAACTGAACTGGATGCAAAAGCAAGAAACACAGTGATATGCTCTTAGTTTATGGAGATACTATTTTAGAATAAATCCAGTCCTATTTGATAATAACAATTGCATACTGTTGTCCTCTCAACATGCAAAGTAGAAGAATACATTTCTTGTTCATTTCTATTCATTATTTGCAGTAAACAAAGTATCTGCGGTTAGAGCATCAGTCTTATCATAAATACTGATAATTTATCATCAGGAGAATATAAGACAGCTGTGGTAGGGGGAGAAATGGGGAGAGGAATCTCACCACAAGGTCCCTGGTTCATTAAAATTGCATTGGCCATCTCTTCCATTCATGTTTTACATTTTTTCCATTCATCTCTTAGTAGGTTTCTTGCTTTTACTGCTGTTGTTCACACAGACAACATGAAAAAAATATTCATTACACTAGAGAACCGGGCCATCTGTCTATTTACAGCAAGAGCATAGTGCACTGGTTTTGGAGACATGCCGACAATGGACTCAACAGAAAAAGAACAAGAAGGTCCCTTGGTGTGGGATGTTGTTTGATGTAAATATGTTTTAGGTGTTCTATTTATTACTGTTAGCTTTTGTTCTCTGCTTGGTACTAGCATCACTGCTCTGTTGCATTCATCCTGAAACTGAGAATTCATCTTGAGTATGTTAGGAGAGTCAGTTCGGTCTCTATATATTTATTATTTTATTTATTTTATTTATTATTTTATTTATTTTATTTGTAAATCACTTACAAGATAATAGGTATAAGTATAAACATAATTATGAATACATGAGATGTATACGTATAAGAAAAATAAAAAGAAACAATAGGACAGGGACAGTAGGCATTATTGGTGCGCTTATGTACACCCCTATTGGCCTCTTAAGAAAGGGGTGAGGTCAATAGTAAACAGTCTAAGGTAAAGTTTTTGGGGTTTGCGGAAGAAACCACAGAGTCAGGTAGAGTATTCTAAACATTGACCACTCTGTTGCTGAAGTCATATTTTCTGCAATAAAGTTTGGTGCGGTTAACCTTGAGTTTGTATCTATTGTGTGCTCTTGTATTGTTATGGTTGAAGCTGAAGTATTCATTTACAGGTAGGACATTGCAATGTATGATTTTATATACTATATTTAGATCTGACCGAAGGCGGCATAATTCTAGATTTTTTAGGTCTATAATTTCAAGTCTGGTTGGCATAAGGTATTCTGCAATGAGTAGAGGAGCAGAGAACTCTTCTTGTGAAATATTTCTGGACCTTCTCAACTGTGTTAATATCAGATACATGATATGGGTTCCAGACTGATGAGCTGTATTCAAGTATAGATCTAGCAAATGTTTTGTATGCTGTAGTTAGTAATGTGATATTGCCAGAGAAGAAGCTACGTAGGATTAGATTAACAATGCTTAATGCCTCTGGGCTATGTAGTTACAGTGGGCTCTAGCACTTAGATCATTAGAGATAAGTACTCTGAGGTCCTTGACAGAGTTTGGATCATCAACAAGGTCTTGACTATTCAGCTTGTATTTTATTTTCTGATTTTTTTTTTTGCCTATATGTAAGACGGAGCATTTATTTATTGAGATTTGAAGTTGCCATTTGATTGATCATTCTGATACATAGTCGAGGTCTTTTTGGAGGATAGTAGTATTTTCTGAGGTGTTGAATAGCGTTACATGATCAGTGAAGAGAACGCAGTTGCTCTTAATATTAATATGTAATTATAAAATAATATTAGATTAATATGTAGCATAAATTGAGATGGTGAAACTACTTAGTAGAAGACTTTCTTATTTGCACTGCTTTGAATTTTCTCCCTGTGTTCCTTTAGCATATCTTGTGCCAAAGAGGGCTCCATAATCTATATATTATGGGGCCATTCATTCCATGTTTAATACTGGAAGAACTAGCCTTCTAGTTTTCTGAATGGTGAATGAGCAGAACTTCAGTCGGGAATGCCATAATGGTCATAATACTAACAGTGGTATTCATCATTGGATAATAATTATGGGCTATAAAATCTAAATGAGTAGAATAGCCCAATAAATTATCCGTATGATGCAGTATGCTATATAGTAAATGTACAATAGTCTTTGAAGAAGTTGTATTACTCAGAATTTGTATTACTCAGACATTCTAAAACAACAACAACAAATCCCTGGAAGAAAGACCAACCCTCTTCACAATATTATACATTATTTTATGCTTGTCTAGAGAAGTCATAACTTGAACATTGCACAATACAATCATTAAAGAGATGGGGTAAGGAGACAAAAGGAGAGCATCAATTTGTCAACTAACAGGGAAAAAAAATAATTAAGCTAAAACTCTCTATACTTATGTGTGGGTATTGCAGCTAACCCCAATGTGATTTTGAAATTTTGAACTGAATATGCAAGAAGCAGTTAATTGAATAGACATTTTTTTAATTAAGTCACAGACTGTGTAGCCTTAATTAAGGCATGGAAATTGTTCGTTGCTTTGTCTAATAAAATATTTGGGAGGAGGGGTCCAGATGCAGTGGAGGCAGCAGCTCTGTTTCAGATCTGTCAGAGTTTCAGCAATCAACAGATTTTGTATCACGGGCTGTGCAGGCTTGAGTTGACAAAGCTTTAATGCAGGCAGAAAAGTTTGAATTTGAAATATACCATCCCACGATAAAGATGATGAAAGGGCTACCTTGTCTATAGAGAACCAAGAAGCACCACACATCAGAGATCACCTGATAGGATATTTGCATCCTTCACAGATAACGGAAAGGCAGAATTTATAGGAGGGAGTGCTTCAATTTGGACATCTTTCTTTCTCACTTTTCCTGAGGACATTTAGGTCATTATTAATAAAGATCTATTGACATATTGATTCCCACTGTCTGCTTTTGGCAGCTGGCTAGATGATCCTCTTTCCCTCGCTCCTATAAATAGCTGCTTGAGATCTTTGGTATGAATAACCAACAGGCACATTATTTAGGAGCTGGCTTTGTTAAGCTGTGTCATCTCTTATTAAAAGCAAGTCACAGCAAATGAATGTTGAGGTCTCGGCTCTGCCAAAGATTCAATCGCTGATGCCAATCATCATCAAAGTGACCTGTGGTTCCTCATCACATTTTCCCCTCATCAGAGGCCTGCTTGATTGGTAGGTTTTATAAAAGTGACTTACATTTTCTTTCCTAATCCAGCTACAATGCAAAAGTCCACAGATATGTATCTGTTAGACCAGAAATGAGTGGTGGGCTAATTCTCTGGTGATGTGGATAATTAATAAGGTGGAAAAAAATGTTCCACAGGCTTCTTTTGAACTTTGAGACAAAAGTTTTCATTTTCAAGGATTCTCTGGGCGACCTCCATCACTGAAGTTCAATATTGAGAGGAAGACTAATTAGTTTTGACATTGTAATTGGAGAATGATAAATATCCTCCAAACGTGCTCGAAACTGTTCACAAATGACTGATTATATAGGATTATTAATCTACTACAGCCTCTAGGTATCCAATGAATATCGTCTTAGCTGAAAGTTAAACAAGATAAAAAAAAAATCTCTATTTTTATTCACATTATGGTTGCTACTAATCAGAATAATTTATTTAGAAGTGGAAATGGATTTTTTTTTCTCCTCCTGCAAACAGGAGAAATAGTTGTGGGTAGGGAATAAATACATGTGAATAATTGCAGGAAAATATCTACTTGTACTTGATGTGGTGAACATGCTTCAACAATAGTTTCAGTTTTTGTATGATTCTTTCATGTGTGCAGCCTAGCCAATAGGTACCGAACAAAATATGTTGCCATTGTGTAAAAATTGAAAATTTCAATAAAACAGTAAGTGGTAGGTTAAATTACAGGATGTTATTGTAATTAGAAGCCAAAAATGTATAAGTCACACATTCAGGAAGCAAAAACCTTGTTATTCAATGTATTCCTTGGTGGGAATGAGTAAACCAAACAATAGACTCTTATCAAAGTAATAAGTAATTTTTATACACAGGGTTTAAATTAATATTATTAATTATTGGATATTCTGAATAATGTGAAGCTACATTTATAAAATCAAATGGAGTGGTTAGTGGAGAACACTAACAATTTTTAGCCATGTCAGAAACTCTATAGACAAGTGGACCAAAAATCCTGGTTTGTTTGTTTTAAATTCTATTAGAATTAAATGGGCTGTAACTGATCAAAAGAAATGCACTAGACTGAGACTGACTATAGCAATTATACTGTTTACTAGTGAAATGTTAGACTTAGAAGCTATGTAGTGAAGTACAACATGCATACAAGAACCCTTAATTGTGGAATACTCAGGAGTATTAGAAATTATTAGAGAAGTTACACAGCTTGCTATAAATCTTCAATAAATATTATATCGACTTCATTTATTCATAAATTAATATCCTCAAAAACTAAGATAACAAAGTTGAACACATTAAAAATAAACACATTTAAAAGGGGGAGGAGAGACTTTTCAAGTGAGTTGGTGTTAAACTTGAGTATCAAAAAAGCTATTTGTAAAATATCACATTCTATTCATTGCTTTTGAATAATGCTTTCATCAGGAAACAAAAACAAATGCAAAATGAAAAAAGTAGTGAGATACAATTTAACAGAAGATGAGTAGTAATCCCAGATGGCCACAATAGTAGTTGTTGGCATTTGCTGTTTCAGGGATTCTACAAGTTGATTTGTACTGAAATAGTTCTTAGCCTTTTCATGAATTTAGGTTTAATCTCTGCATTTTTAAAGTTTGATAGATGCTTTAAAGAAGAGGTTGACACTTTCAAGAGTGAGCATGATTGCAAATATAATACATTAGACCTTAAAGAGAACTTTATTTTACACTCCATCAGATAGTTGCAACCCAAGTATGATCATAGAATGACTGATAGACTGTGAACAAGCAGTACACATGCATGCACACACACGCATACACACACACAAACACACACAGAGAGATCACACACATACCACCAAAACACGGAAGTTCCATTATTCACACCTTATGAAAACCATTGATTTTTCTAGTATTGTTCTAGGTAATTAGGGTATATGCTTTTCCTGGTGGATAAAGTTCTGGGAAAACAGCATCAGTTAATGTAAAATACTGAATCTTAAAAAGCTATAAGATTCAGGCTTTCAGAAATAGGCAGTCTCCATTGGATTTCACAGCTCATGATGGATTGGATAAATCTGGGGGCTGAGGCTGAATCTCAGCCTTTCAGTAACACATCAAAGAGTATTTCTTAAAGTGAAAGGAAATGAGGCAAAATTTAAATGTTCTCAAATTTCAATGTAATAAATATTAACAAGGGTATGATGGCTCAGTGGTTAAAGATACTGACTTGTCAGCTGGAGAGCTGACAACCTGAGTTTGAGACCTGAGCACTATGCAGTTGGGTGAGCTCCCATTATTGCCTCAGCTCCTGCCCACCTAGCAGTTCAAAAGCATTCAAATGCAAATAGATAAATAGGTATCACTTTGGTAGGAAGGTAACAGTATTCCATATAGCCATGCTGACCACATAACCACATAAATTGTCTTTGGACAACACAGTCTCCTTTGGCCAAGAAACATAAACGTTTTTGAGTCAGGCACAACTGGACAACTGGACATAGAAAACTTTGCCTTCAATGTCAATTAATTGAATCAAGCCGAAGCAAAAACAAAACCTCTGTGTAGTTAAAGGCTTCCTCATTTTCATACCTAAATTTATTTATTCTCCACTGACTTTTGAAAGAGCTCCTACCCTGGACTTGACAGGCAACTGCCTTCGGACTACAGTTACTACTACTTAGTGCCTCTTCACATTTCCTTTTGGGTGGCTTGATTTCTAATTGTAAGGTAAAGGTAAAGGTTCCCCTCGCACATACATGCTAGTCTAGGAGGCAGTGCTCATCTCCATTACAAAGGTGTCCAAAGACATTTCCATGGTCATGTGGCTGGCATGACTAAATGCTGAAGGTACAATAAATGCTGTTACCTTCCCACCAAAGGTGATCTCTATTTTTCTACTTGCATTTTTACATGCTTCCAAACTGCTAAGTTGACAGGAGCTGGGACAAATAATGGGAGCTCACTCCGTTACGTGGTGCTAGGGATTCAAATTGTCGAACTGCCGACCTTTCTGATCGACAAGCTCAGCATCTTAGCCACTGAGCCACCATGTCCCTTTGTATCATGGTTTAATTAAAAGCTAGTTTTCATTCTCCTGACAATCTTAATTAATCTTTTGGTCAGAAAAAAAAGCTGGGGATGGAACATTTAGTACACCCTTTGATGCATGTTTTTCCTACATCTTCTGGTGATTGTCAATGGTTTCCAAACAATGGATATTCATAACCTTGTTTGACAAAGAGCTCACAGGACAGGATATTACAGGAATAGGAAAATAGCAAAGTGCAAAGGTCCTACATATTGAAAGCTATTAAATTACATCTTTGTAGTGGTGGATTAGTTTTCTAGAGCTTTGTTTTCTTTATTTTTTTATTTTGGAATCTTAGCAGTCGACCAAGTGTAAGAGGATACTGGGTAGTAACCATAATAGCAAAAAAAAAAAAAGGCCTATTAAGATGGGGTCAAGGAACTGAATGTGTTGTCAAATTCCTAATCTGGCCATAATCTCACAAATAAGATCTAGTTAAATAGCTATGATTTATTTAAACATTGGTGATTTACTATTGTAGTCAGTAAGGTTGCCCAGATAGTGTTATGGAGGCAAAGAAATCTCTCCCTCAACCCCCTCTCCCAAATCATTTACAGTGGAATCATTTATATGTTTGGCATTAAAACTCCTACCTGCAGAAGTTGTTTTTCATACAGAAATACTTTATCTTTGTGTTCTTCAAAAGTCATTTGATTAAGGGTGTATAAGTAAACATAAAAATGGTTTGTCAGCATGCAACAATATTAATCTCACTTTAATGTCGTGGTGTAAATCGACCTTAACATGCTGATGCAGCTTGTTATACAAATTGGCATATAAATGCTTATTCAGAAACCAGAAGACTTTTTATTATTTTGACTAATGGGTACTAATTTGAGGTAGTTGTCCTCTTGATCTTTGTGTTATACATCAACATGTCAGTTCTGCTCCACTGTATTCATACTTCACTCGTGTGAACATTATGTCTATTTATAAAGCTCCCTAAAATTTTCTGGCATTTTATCAGTTCATTGCAAAATCACAATATTTATGCTCCTCCTGTGATTATATACATGGCATTCTACTAATGTGTTGCAAAGTAGGCTCCTATTGACTTTGTTTGCTAAGCTAATAGGAAGGGAAGAATGGAATACTTGAAAGGAATCTCTCAGCAATATCGTACCAGAGGCTGAGGAGGTTTGTGTGTCTCTGTGTGAGTGAGTGAAAAATTTGCAGGCTTTTCACCCACCCCCTCCCCAGGAGACACTTATATCTTATAAGGTGTTAATAAAATTTTATAAATTCATTTTTGTCCAATATTATGACTCATCTTTTTGGTGAAATAAAACTTGGGGATTTACTTCCAAGCAAACTACATGCAACTATGTTCAGGGAAAAAGGGGTTTGGACTATGTACAACACCCTCTGATAGCTAGCTCTGATTTGAAAATGTAAATGTGTAAATGTATCAAAATTTAGACTTGATATATTCAGCAGTCTAGTTCTATTAAAACATTGATTTATTTGCATTCATAGTAAGTCAGATAGATGTTGGTATTTTAAAAGCTTTTTTTCAGTTTCCAAATGCTTCCCTTGTGAGTGTAACCAACCTTGGATGGATTCCCAATGCTGTAATTATGTTCAAACTTGCCATTAGCAAAACTAGTTCATAATTTGCTATTGTGCAAAAAAAAAAAAAAAGCTTATTTCATAATTAAACAATTTTACTGCTGATAATATATTCAGCAATGATGTGCTATCAATAGAAATATCAATAACCATATCAGTTGATTGTTTCCTACATCCTGACTGGGACGGAAAGTTAGATGGTTAAATACAAATTGGAGACTAAGTGTGGTTATTCTGAAATTTTAGCATGACCTTTACATTTGCCATCAAGATGTGGTGATGTGACATCAAAATTTGCTGCCTAAACTCACGTCAGGCCTAACCCAAACCATAACACAATCGAGCTAAAGTTTGGTTCTTACATTATATAGACAGAATCTTGCCAGAGTAAGTGTATGATACCTTAACTTAACAGATATACCCTGGCAGATTCTAGGGAATGTCTTTTTATAAACTTCTTCCCATTATCCACCTTTGTTTTTTGTTATTTTTTAACTAATTTTATTCAGTTGTTCACATTAAAAACAAAAATCTCTTTTTAGTGGACAACATATTTCCGGTTCATCACCTTTACATACAAATATGACAGCAATTATACATTCATATATGCATACTTAATTCTATTATTACCTTTTCCATTCCAAATTTTCAGTAAGGAGAGAAACAAACACGTTAATTCTAGTCTCTTTCATTTATCTCAGTCGAAACATCTTTTTGTTTCATTTCAATTATTTCAAATATAATCCTTTAATATTTATTTTAAAAATAAAAATAAACAATATGTGTTTGAATAATAATAATAATAATAATAATAATAATAATAATAATAATGTTACCAATGTCTCTCCTTGCTTTTAATAGTCTATATTAACTTATTAATTTAGTTGGTTCTTTAGTCTGTCATATTCCCTTTCCATTACACATTCCTTTTATAAATTCTAGATTAATACAAATTTTAACACTAAAGAAAAAAAAAAAGTATAGGTTTCCCCCCTTTTACTGCTTTGAGTGTGACACCTCAATGATTAAAATATACCTTTATTCCCTCATCTTGATTCCCAATAAAACATTTTTTAAGAAGTTACAATAATAATTACATCTTTTCATTTGGATTCCGCAGCATATTTTCCCCCCTTAATTTTTAATAAGAGTTATCAGTATCCATATTACCCTATTTTCTAAATATTTTTAATTGCAGAAATATTCTTATTACCCCTTGTCACCCTGCAGAATTCCCTTTTTAATTCATCAACCATTATCTCTGAAGAAACAGTTTCTTTTCAACATTTTACTATTTCCGTATTTATTTCATGCACCTGTTTCTTACTGCTTCTCCTCCCCCTCTTTTCCCCATATCTTTTCTCATTCCAGTTTATATCCCTCTCTTTCTTAATATCTTCCTTTTCCTTTTTCTGCTGAGTCTTTCTGCCTTTTCTGACTTCACAGGTATTCCCCCTTTTGATTGCCTTCTTAAATCTCAACTTTTTAACCTTCCTTCTTTCCCCACTTCTTTGTAGTGTTCTTTGTGTTAATTGTGTATTTAAAATGTCTTCTCCTTGAGCCAACTCCTCCTCCTCTGAATCTCTTTCTTCTTGTTCTTCAATCGCCATTTCCATTTTTTCTAACACAGAGCAATGTGATTCGCCTCTTTCCTGTAGTAATTCTCTCATATTTTTAAGTTCCACTTTTAATTCCTGAAAAGATATCATTACAGACTCTTATATTTTATGATTGTTGAAGTCCACAAAAAACACTTTTACTTTCCTTCTTTCTTCTTTCAATTTTCTAAAGTTCTCAATTATTCCAGCCCAGGGTCTATACCAAAAATATCAATCAATCCCACAGTCAGTCTTTCCTTGCTTTGTTCCTTATTATGGTTCTGCTTTCACTTTCTAAGATTCTTACTTTGTTTCAATATTTCTTTAATGTTATATCCACACAAGTTCATTCAGAAACAGGATGCTTTCCCTTTTGTTTGAGCTCAAGTTTTTTGTCAAAAGGTAGCACTCTCCATCATACAAAGTCTTCACCCTTTTCCCCTATTTTTTTATTTAGGGTTTTTCGAACCTCAATATTCCAGCACAGTCCAGTCTCCAATTTGTAAACTTTATTATTATTATTATTATTTGACAATCTTAAGTCCAGCTTTGTTTTATGCCTGTTTATTGCCAAAGTATTTTAGTCCAATTTAGTTAAATCTTTAGTTCTGGCTTCTTCCTTTCCCGGTTTGAAGCCTCGCTTAGCTGTCAAAAACATTTTCTTATTTTTTTCCCTGTCCTTTTGTAATTTTGCTGCTCAGTTTTCTTTTCTTAAAAATTCAATGTTACCTTAATCCTGGGGTACTTTTGTTTAGTTGTATTGCCCAGTTGTCTCAGTTCAGATGTTATCCACCTCTTTCTTCCCTCCTGCACAAATCTTAATCCAGCTGAGTCCTCCTCTTGGGGGTGGCCATTTTAAACCACACTGCAGTCTTCTTTGTGGGGGAGAAGACCAAGCCTGGGGGGGAGATGCAGTTCCCCTCAACCTGGCTTGCAGCTTCCCCTTATTCCACCGCCCCTCCAAGGTAGCTTCAGCCCCTAATCATAATGATCAGGGTTCTCCAAGGAAAGAGCATGGACCATAGCCGCAGAGAGTCACGATCTATGGTCCGTCAGCGAGGAGGCTCCGCCTTCTTCCCTCTACCTCTGGATTTGTTATCTCTTGTCTTTCCCCCCCTCTTTAGAATGTGCTTCCTCCTTCCTGGGAACCTGTTACATTACTGTAGTCCCTCACATTGCCTACCCCATTCATAGACACACTCCATCAGAACTCAGTCCCATATTTTTATGACAAGACACTTGAAACAGTCTCAGTACCTGAAAGGCTAAGACAAGGAAGATGATTTTGCCAAGATGATATGGATTGAGGGATGAACAAAGGTGAACTACTGAAATATTTTGGGCTTATACAAAAATATATAAAAAATATATCTATATTTCATATTGTTAATGAAATTTCTTGTTCTGGCCCATTCCCCATTTTTTGTATCATTTATCATAGCCTTGCCCATTCATCTTAGAAGCTATTAATATACCAAAAAGATTAAATATGTTCCTAGGACTAGGATGTTCATAGGACCTAGGTGTTCATAGGTTCAGAAGAGATGGGAAGAGGAGAATGTAACATAATATGACCTATCTCAAGGGTGCTTTTTAAAAGGATTTATATTCAAAGAAAATTATCCTTTTTTGTCTTCAAAGAAAAAAAAAACAATAAAGTCCAGTTGCCTCCTGAAAAAGCACCTTTGGGACAAGCATGACCTGGATGATGGAGAATCTCTACAGACTTATAATATGACCTCATGACTAAAGGGTGGAGTTTGCATCATAATGTCGCAATGCACAATTCATTATTTAGGCTTTCATAGCTCTGTCATGATTAATTATTTACCAGTAGCTTAGAATTAAATTGTTTTAACAATAACCATTGAACTAACAAGGGCTACCAATTTATGGATCAAGAAACCATATAAGCACTAGCTCTCCAAGACTGTTTTAGGCTCATTCTTGACCTCATCATAATGTGCTTTTGCTGGGTAACACACAAATTGTAATAAACAGAAATTCTCTGTATAAAACCCTTCCCGTGCTGCTGAATGAAAATTTAAATTTCTATCTGGATCCATCATTACATACTTGTGGTAAAGCCAATGTTTTGAATCCATTAACCTTTCATTGTGTGGTGCTACCATCCAGTGCTAAAGATTAGCTACTGACACATTTACCAAAGGATGATAAATGAGCTGTCCTTTTAGATGTCTGATTATTTGACCTTTATTCAGTTAAAAGCAAAGGGAGCTGATGATGTTAAGTGGCTGCCACTTTAGAATGAAATTGAAACTCAGGAAATGAATCTTTGGAATTGTCTCCAACACTGTGAAGTTAGGATGTCAATCTAAGTTTAAATTAAACAAAACAAAATCAGATGTAAACAGTTATTTCATTAATGTGGTTGTTATGGGGGAAAGAAGAAATTACTATTTTTTTATTTTAAAAAAGAAGGCCCTTCTGTACCACATAGGGCCATTTTCATTGATGCTTTCTCTATGCTCTTAATAGGGGCTGAACAATTAAAGCAATATTAAGAACATTGAGACCAGACTGTGTACTCCGTTAAGGTGTCAGACCACCATTGGGATACTGAGGTTCAATTTATTCTCAACCACAGAAGCTCTTGGGGTGAATTTGGGACAGTTGCTGTCTGACAGTCAAATCTATTTGGTAAGACTGTAATTATGGAAAAAAAATGGAGAATGCTACATCTGCCTTTCTGAAAGAAAGGAGTGATATAAATCTAACCAATCAACAAATAGGTAACACAATGGTTCATGGATCCTAACTAGCTTGGAAAACATAGATTGGCATTGCGATTGACACATATAAATATTGATTATTTAAGAATGTTCCATTTAGATGGAACTAATCAATTTCATCCTTTTTAGAACAAAGTTCAAAGTTAATCTTAGTAGTGCGGAAGTACAATACATATATTATATTTATCACAATAGAAATAGAATAATTATAAACAGTACATATTTCTTTTCTTTATTGATGTGTGTGTGTATGTGTGTTTCTGTGTGATGCATCTTCAAATCAATCATGACCCATGGCAAGTATATAGACAATTCTGTGCACTTTTTTTCCAGTATGGTTTAATGTTGCTTCTTCCATTTATCTATGCATATCATAGTTATTTTTGTATGTAATTCTTTTTCCAAGACATAAGCAGGTGTATAAAACTTGTCATTCAATGTAATGTTATTATTCTGTAACATTTCTAAAATAAAAATGTGTGACCTTTAACTAACATATTTAAATATTGGCATAGTAGTTATGAAAACTGCAGTTTTCATAACTTATAGTATATATTCCCTGCCCTGGTATACTTTTTATTTAAATTAACCACAATTCATTTATTAGTTCAACTTAAAATGCTACTATGAAAATCAATTACCCAATCAGTTACTCAAACTATAGTATTTATTTATTAAATTTTTACACTACTATTAATACTTTTCTCAAGGTATAAGATCAATGCATTATTTGTTTAAGTAAAAGAAAAAACAGAAATATGATTTATTAAATGGTAACATGTCACACTAAGTCCAATTTCACCCTAATATTTTCATAAAAGTCTAAACTGGACAAAAAAACCTCAGTGAGTTACAAACTACATACTAAGGTTAGTAAAGATCTATTACAAATATTGTACTTAGAAATGTATCGTTTCTTGAGGACTATATGCAATATGTACTACAAGCAATACATAGACACAACTGTATTATAATAATAATCTTCATCCATACTATGCAAAATTTGGAGGTATTTAATTGAATGGTGTTTTATTTCAAAGGCTAAGGATTAAAACAATGTTTCCCTTCAAAATGCCAAGTCAAAGTAGCTATGCCACTTTTAAATAAGTCCTAAAATAGATTCATGAACAATGAAGTAGTTATTCCTTTCCATCAGAAGGAACTGATTGGTAAAACTGAGTTTGCTCAGTTCAGATTTTCAGTCTGAAGTCTTCAAGCAAAGCAAAAATAAATAAATTAGAAAGCATCTGCTGCTCTACAAGCTTGCTGAGAAATCTTTGTAGGATTTGATAAAGAAGTAAAGAGGTATTTATGTGGTAGAAAGTGGAATTCAATCTGTAAGGAAAAAAATAGTAGTCAGTACAAACTTGAGAATTTTGGAGGGGTTTTTTTTTAAACATCTATTTCTTAATCTTTATGAATGTTAATTAAAAATGACTGAACTTGTATTGAGTTTTTCCTGTTCTTATTTCATAATAAAAAACTGAAAATCTGAGAACTTGAATAATGTTTCCATTCATTCTGAGGTAGAGTAAACATTCATTGTTTACTTGCTTTGGTTGACGTTAGCATTACTTTCTAATTCAGTTGCCCATTTTTCTATTTACTTCTTGGGTTTGGACATAACTATGCAAAATTCTATATTTTGTAATAATACCAACAATCAAACCTTTCTTTCATTAGTATGTTTTACAGTTCTGAAGCTTCTTGTCCAACAAATAATTACTGAAATACATTCTAAGATAGCTGGAATTAGTTTTTTCTTGATTCTGAATAATTCTTGATCTGAACACCTCATAATTTGTATTAGAAACTCCTATCACTTCCAATAAAAAATAAGTTTGTACAGGATTATTTTAGCAATTAATGAACACAGGATTTTTACTATGATTCAGTTCAGCTTTCCTACTCTTTGATAGCAAATTGTATTAGATGGCATGCATTAAAAGGAATTCTCTATGCATTGGCTGAAATTTATTTTAAAAAGCATAGTTAGCTTAGCACGATAATGGACTTTGATAGAGTGAAATTTAGTGGAACGACCATGTGACCATATAAATGGGCATGAGAACTTCCAATGGAAAATATTACTTACATATAATTTCCCTTTGTAGTGTCATAATGATGATATAAATGATGATATATAAACTACTACTTCTGAACTCTTACAACTGAAGCTTTTTCAATCAGGAAGAAAAAAAAAAGATAAGAGTTTCAAATATAGACAACAAAGCATTGTAGCCCATAGCAAAAGACTAATATAAACAATCAATCATGAGGAAGCTGGAAAAGATGTTACAGAAGACAGATGAAAGGTATCAACTGTCAGAAACAGTAAAAGGTGATTTGAAAATCTACTGCACTCTTTAGCCCTGAGACAAAGGAATAAACATGTAAATGGATGGTTTTCAGACTGATTTATGAGTATCGTAACTGACATTCCGTAACAGTGTATTAAAAATAAAAAAGTTAACCCAAGGTGCTGCTTTGCAAATTCCAATTTTAACATAATATTCTTTGTTTTTATAAATCTTTGTTGAATGAAAGTCTTCACTTTTATGAAATATAAATGGGTTTCTTTGGCAATCCCAAAACAAATTTGGTCTTTTGTTTAGCTAGTTTGGCATAAACAAATGGTACTATGTCTTCCGTGATCAAGATGGCAATCTATAACATCAGCTCCAGGCACAACCTTTTCTCATGGAAGAAATATATAAACAGAAATGATTCAGTATCATAACCAGAGGGGGTTGTGTCTGTCTCTGCATTGTTTATTTTATTTTCCCAATTAGAACCTTATTGCATGCAAAAGAAAACAAAGAAAAATTCTTAAGAAGTTAAGTTTAAAAAAAAAATTAATTTAAGAGAAAACAATAGGATGTCCTTAGAAGAGGATCATTGTAATACATCATAGAATGTATTAGAATGTCCCTAAATCCTAAGGATACCCATCCTTAGGGGAATTCACATCATTAGATGTGAATTTGTAAAATTGGGAAATGGAGAGAAGGTTGAAAAATTGGGCATAGGCTTTTTATTTTCTGACCAAAATTTGGTAGGATAATGGCCAAATTCCATGATTTCATCTCAATTTTTCTAACATTATCAAGAGGTCACAAGATAGGTGCTGGAGAGATTTATCCTTGAGAGTCATGTTCATTCTTTAAATATATGAATGGAGAAACTGTGGTGGCAGTACCTCCAAAATCTTGTTGCTCTTCTCACTTCTATTAGAATAATTACTCCACCATCAGGGACCTCAGTATTCATGATCTTTCATGCAGAGTTTAGAAGCCTACATCATTGGGGTCCTGAACCATGCAAACAATTCCATGACTCATGCAGACTTCTCAGATCAGAAATTAATTGCAATAATATAAGAGTCAATAGAAGGAATGTCATGATTAAAAGGAGGAATGAAGATTTGACCCCTTTGTCCCTTCCATTAGACATCTCTGTTACTGCAAATACAGGGCTTTTTTTACAGCAAGGAAACAATATAACTGTTGAATGGAATAAAACCTTTGGCGGCTGATTTTGCTATCTTACAGCTATGACTTGGAGGTCATTTTCAGATGATGTGATAATATACACACCTTAGAACACTCTGTCAAGATACCCACTGGAGCCAGAATGAAGCTATTGGTCAGTACACACCAATTGGCAATGGCTCTTGGGATTTCTTTATGAAGACTGTGAGAAACAACATTCAAATATTCCTGAATACCTGGGCAGCTGTGCCAAGCTCCTCTTGGGAAATTTGATCAGTTCTCAAGACAGTTTTCTTTCATACAGTCCTGAAGGTGAATTTTATTTATTTATGTATTTGATTTGATTTGATTTGTCAATCGCTTACAAGATACAGGTATAAGAATAAACATAGTTTTGAATACATGAGATGGATACTTTTAAGAAAAATAAAAAGAAACAATAGGACAGGGACGGTAGGCATGATTGGTGCACTTATGCATGACCCCTACAGGCCTCTTAGGAAGGGGGTGAGGTTAATGGTAGCAAATCTAAGGTTAAAGTTTTTGGAGTTTGGGGAAGAAATCACAGTCAGGTAGAGTATTCCAAAAATTGACCACTCTGTTGCTGAAGTCATATTTTCTGCAATCAAGTTTGGTGCGGTTAACCTTGAGTTCCTATCTATTGCGTGCTCTTGTATTGTTATGATTGAATCTGAAGTATTCATTTGCAGGTAGGATATTGTAATGTATGATTTTATATACTATATTTAGATCTGACTGAAGGCGGCATAGTTCTAGGTTTTTTAGGTCTATAATTTCAAGTCTGGTGGCATAAGGTATTCTGCAATGAGTAGAGGAGCAGAGAACTCTTCTTGTGAAATATTTCTGGACTTTCTCAACTGTGTTAATATCAGATACATGATATGGGTTCCAGACTGATGAGCTGTATTCAAGTATAGGTCTAGCAAATGTTTTGTATGCTCTAGTTAGTAATGTGATATCACCAGAGAAGAAGCTACGTAGGATTAGATTAACAATGCTTAATACCTTCTGGGCTATGTAGTTACAGTGGGCTCTAGTACTTAGATCATTAGAGATGAGTACTCCAAGGTCCTTGACAGAGTTTGAATCCCCAACAAGGTCTTGACTATTTAGCTTGTATTTTATTTTCTGATTATTATTTTTTTGCCTATATGTAAGACAGAGCATTTATTTATTGAGATTTGAAGTTGCCATTTGATTGACCATTCTGATTCATAGTCAAGGTTTTTTGGAGGGTAGTAGTATTGTCTGTGGTGTTGAATAGCTTTACATCGTCAGCAAAGAGAATGCAGTTGCTCTTAATATGACCACAGAGGTCATTTATGTAGAGTATGAAGAGAGTTGGTCTTAAAACACTGCCTTGGGGGAGACCAGTGTTGACAGGTACAGAATTTGATGAGATGCTCCCAATTTTGACCATTTTTTGTCTGTTTCACAGGAATGCTTCTATCCAGTTATGTAGGTGTCTAGAGATACCATAAGATTTTAGTGTTAGTAGTAGTTTGTCATGTACTACTGAATCAAAGGCTTTACAGAAGTCTATGTAGATTGTGTCTATTGCTTTTCCCCGATCGAGTTGTCTCCCTTTTTGAAGATGGGGATGGCCGTAGCTTGTGACCATAGTTTTGGCAAAGAGCTGGTCCTGAAAGATTTTTCAAAGATTATGCTTAGAGGTTCTGCTATGTAAGTGGATAGCTTTTTTAAGAAGTAGGCACATATTCCATCCAGTCCAATAGATAGGGATGGTTTTAGATTTTGCAGTGCTTTTTCGACAATGTCTTCTGTAAAGTTGATACGTATTAGATCATTGTAGTTGTCTGTGGCTTGATCCATTGCTATTTACAAATACTGAGCCAAAGAATGTGTTAAAGAGGTTTGCTTTGATGGTGTCATCATTGCAGTCTTTGCCATTAGGTCCTTTCAGGGGTGGGATGGACCTTGAGTCTTTTAGTTTGTTGTTTACAAAATTGTAGAAAGCACAGGTGGAATCTGTGCGTAGAAGATCTTTCTCTTGTTTAATGTGATAATTGGTGCATTCAGTTTTTATCTGGTGGCGTAGATTTTTGTATCAGCTTTTGAAGTTGACAACATGACCAGATTTGTTTTTTTGCCAAAGTGATCTATTTTTGGATTGAAGCTTCCTTATTGTTATGGGTAATCTGTTTTTCCTGGTTTTGGGAGTTGTTATTGGCACATATAGTTTGATGACTCTTTTGATTTCTAGTACGAATATCTTGTAATGGTCTTCAACAATATTGCATCCATTGAATAGAAATTGCCAATCAAGGGAAGAGAGATCGTTGGTTATAAGATCATAGTTGACTTTTTTGAAGTTATAGCTGGGGATTTTGTTGTTGTGATGATTTTTGTGTGGATGTATGTTGAGACAAAAGTCAATCATGTTATGGTCACTATTGGAAAAGGGTTCTTTAATTTGTATTCCATAAGTTGAATTCAAACTATTACAGAAGATGAACTTCCCCTAGTTCTGGAGAAGGCTCAGATAGGGTAACATTTTGGCAG
Organism: Pseudonaja textilis; assembly: GCF_049901715.1. Classification (NCBI taxonomy): domain Eukaryota; kingdom Metazoa; phylum Chordata; class Lepidosauria; order Squamata; family Elapidae; genus Pseudonaja; species Pseudonaja textilis. The sequence goes on along the minus strand of NC_141994.1, from coordinate 12,602,162 downwards.
TCAGACAAGCCAAGATACGCTTAGGAGATCTGCAAAACTATATATGTGGCTGCTTTTTAAAGCATGCATCTCAGGAATCAGGACTCACCAGAGGGTGATGAATTCTGTCACTAATGAACCTAATAACCAATTCAATCCTAGTCAGTTTTAATATAGATGCTGCAAAATATATTGCGAACAATGTCAAAAAGTAAACCTTACTAAAACAAAAGAGCACCCAGGTCAGAAAACAGATAATCTTTTTGCTTCCAAAATCCACAAGTCAAAATTCCCCACAACCAGTTAAAACTTGCCAGTTGAAGTTTTTGGCTGATAATCTAGCAATTTCATATAGATGATCATCATCAACAAAAATGGATAGCAATGCAGATCTAATTGTTGCTGGACATGAAATTCCAAGCCCAAAGTCACAGGGAGGCTAAATCTCAAGTAAAACAGTCTGAGAGGCTCTGATTTAGTTGGGTTTTTTTAATCCAACCTTTATTATTTTTATTAAAATGTTAGGTGAAAAGCATATATAGTACTCTTTCCTCCTCCTATCTTCCCCATAGCAACAACAACCCTGGGAAGGGGATTGAGCTGAAAGAAAATGACTGGCCCAAGGTCACTCCAGTTTTTCATGCAGAAGGCAAGACTAAAACTTACTGTCTCCTGGTTTTTAGCCTGCTATCTTAACCCCTATCCTTTCAGAATATATGAATCCAATTAGTTGGCTGGGACACTATTAGGAAGAAATTCATATAAGGCAAAACAAACACATCATTTAAGTTGTTGTCTTTAAGTGTCAAATAAATATATTCCCTGATTATAGTTCTAGTGGAAATTTGTCAGTTCATTTGTACAATTGAGTTCAAGTCTTAAATCATTTTTGAAAAAAGAGTGATTCTCCCTAGATTTAGAGTTCTTCACCAAAATTATAAACACAAATACGCTACAAATAGTTGTGAAAAGAGGAAGAGATTTACAATCAGCCGCTAAGGATAGTATCAAACTGTATACCGTAATTACAATATGCTTACTTTAGAAGATTATAAAAGTCACAGTACATATTTTAGCCATGTCTTAGTTTGGTTTTTTTTTTCAAATTTCAAATTAATGCTTAGGTAGATGATGCTCTTGACTTCTTCTGATGTAGATCATGACAACTAAATGCAATCATTTTATTTCTTTATGTTTTCTTCTTTAAAAAATTATTGGAGTAGAGATATTATTCATTTTGGATTCTGTCAATTATTCCAAAATGTAACATTTTCTGCTAGTGATGCCTCCATAGCGCATTAAGCTTTTATGAAAGTAACAGTTAATTGCACATGATCACTAAACCCCAGGGATCATAATTAGCTAGAGTGAATGACTGCACATTAGTAATTAAATGTCATTCCACTTCATCGTACCAATCTTGAAACCCTGCCCTTAAAATGTCATAGGTGCTGGCTTCAGCTTGATCCATAAGGCTGCCTCAAAAAATATCACAAATGTTAAATGCTGGGCAGAACTTTGTTAAGTGGAAGCAATAATTAATAATTATGTGTCAGGAACATCACTCCGCTTAGAGAGTTGATAGGTGAGAAACTTTTCTAAAATTGTATTGGAAATAGTATTTTTATGTTAGACGGAATTTCTTTATACCTTGTCCTGTGTGTGTGTGTGTGTGCATGTGCGTGTGTGCGTGTGTGTGCGTGTGTGTGTGTGATACTCTTTATTATTTTCTGCCTGATGGAATGGTTGAATTGCTGCTTCAGCATTTGACCACACTATCTTTAAAATAATTCGCATTATAAAGTCCTGCCAGAGGGCACATGGGATTGAGCATTCCATAGAAAAAAGGAAGGAGAGATTTGAAATGATGCACTTGGGATTAGCCTCAGGGAAGCAAACATGGTCATTGTGGATTCATTTATGGGACTTTGCCTATAGAATGATGGAGCCAGGCTCTATTGGACACTTGAAAAATAAAGCAAAAAGGAAAGCATGAAGGACACTGCAGCTTAAGATCATATCTTCTCCAGCTGGAAAATCTTTAGATGGCATTGCTAGAAAACACTTTACTGAGCTAACCGGAAAGGCTTAGTTCAAAAGCTAATGCTGGATGGAACACGGGGAAATGCATTGCATGATGGGTCCAATATTCTGTATATGACATTCTGAAACGCTATTTGATATGATTCACTGAAAACTAATCTGCACAAAGAGCAGGTAAGTTTGATCCTTGATTGTACATCTTAAAAATGTAGGTGGAGAAAGTCTTAATGACAAACAAAAATCCAAATCAATCATATGTTGTAAAGAAGAGTCTGTAAGTGACTTTTAGTTTTCTTGCTGGTCAGCTAGTTTTCTGTAGGAATGTTCTCAAATAGAATCATGCACACTCAACCAGAATGTTTAGCCAAGTAGGCGTCATATGCAACTTGCTTACTTCTGCGGGCAATATTCTCTAGCACATCATTCTGTCTACACTGTATTATTTATTTAATTTGTGCTGTGTTGAAGATTGTGTTTTGCTTGAATCTACCTCCAAACAAAGCACCCATCTGAAACTTTTCACAGCCTCACGGTAATAAGTAACTGGGTATGGCTAGTCTAATAAAGAGAAGGACTAGTGATTACATGATAGCAGTCTTCCAGTATTTGATGGTTTCTCACCGTTAAGATTGGGTGAACCTATTTTCTGAATAGGTTTGGTGGTAGCAGTGCCTCAGATAGATGGTCCATATAGAGAGTGGTAAGGACAGCTGAAAAGATTACAGAAGTTCACTTCCCTTTATTCAGGATATTGTTATAAGCATGATTATAAGTGTGATAGACCTTGAAGCATTGTTAGAGACCCCACACACTCAAAGTATCTATATCAGGACTACTAGATTATGTAAATTTTATTCCTTATGCCATCCATCTTGTAAATTTACAGGATTCTTTTTTTTTTGCCATGCATATGTATACATTTGAACTAGACTGTGATATTTCTCTGTGTCATATGTGTGTGTGTATGTGAGTATATGCATGATGGTTATCTCTTGGTGCTGAATGCAACAAAATTTCATTTTAATATATGCTGATCAGTGTACATTTAAAGTGACAATAGTCTATTCTACTCTACTCTATTCTATTCTAAGAACCTAATAGCAGGACAAGAAATAATGTATGGAAAGTTATCAAGGAGAAATCTAACTTGGAACTAAAGAGAGATTTCCTGACAGTGAGAACAATTAATTGGTGGAACGGCTTGCCTTCAATATTTGTGAGACCTCCATCACCTCAGGTTTTTAAAAAGAAGTTGGATAGCTTCTTGTCTGAAATGATATAGGGCTAAGCAACGAGTTGCACTTGAAGACTTCCAAGGTCATTTCCTACTCTGTTATTCTGTTAAAAGGAATTAAAGTATGACTACTCAGTGAACAGCTAGCATTCTTGAACTAAGCAGAGAACTAGGTGTACCCTGATGTTGTGTTTCAGCAGCTTTGACTGCTTCTTTCAATTTGTTGGAAAGAAGACAATGTTGGCTAACTTTAACTATAAGATGTGTTGGATGTGGCAGTGTTCATGTGAATGTCTTTTCTTTCACTTTACTATCAGCTAATCTGCATTCTCTCACACTTCTCAAACTACAATTAAATGTCAAGAAGAAGCACTAACAAGGAAATTTAACCCCATGACATTTTTTCTGATCACAAACTAAATGCAGAAAAGGGTGCACTGCAACTAAGAGTACCTTCCACTAATAATTCTGTTCATAACACCATTGAAAGACATTCTAAAGCAATTGAAAAGCATACTGAATATGAAATATAAAAGTAAAAGCTTCTGTTTTCTGCCCACCATTGTCTTAACATGTTATGCTTCCTATATTTCAACATTATTCTTGTCCTAGATCTTTAAATTTAATGTTGCATGTTGATTAAAGGAAAATTTAATTCATTGATGACATGTATTTTGCTGCCATTCTACTGAATTAAATAGCCAACCTCCATATGTCATACTTTCTTCTTTCTCACTCACCACCTGAGACAATATTGTCCAGTGCCAATATAGGATGGAACCGAAGCCCAGCAAAAGCAGATGGTAATTCTGTAGTGAAGCCAAGCAGGGAGATCTTGTTGAAGGAGACTTTTAATTCTTGCTTGACATTTCTGAAGTCCCTGCAGCCAATGCCAATGAGAAACAAGAACAATAAAAATTCTGAGTGGATTAGATATTCATCTTCCTACAGAGTAAAAAAAAAAAAAAAGTAAAAGATAGAATGTTGGGCCAGCATCAACTATGAAGAAAAAAATAATATGGCCTATCTGAGCAATAACTGCATTTATAAACTCTAAATTTAGTTGATATAAAAAGGCTAATACGTTGAAAGAATAAAATTTCACAGCAGCTAAGTCTGCTTTGCTGAATACAAGATGCTACAAATCAGAGTGACTTTCATTTTGAACTACAAAATATATGTTATTTATGGTAATTTAGTAGTCAGCACAATTAATTTCTCCAAGTTCTGCAGGGTTAGGGAGTAAGATATATATATTTTATGTTTTCTTTTTAAAAATTAAGAGGGATGGGAGTAGTCTGGATATGCAAGGTTAACCTATTCTGTAGAAGGGAAGCCATCCTAAAATAAAAGTTGTAACCTTAACTAAAACTTAGAATTCCGTTTTGGAAAAGGATGGTCCACATGGAAGACTCAAGAACCTATCTAAAGAATGAATTAGAAAACAACACATATTTTCAAAATGCATGCTTTCCAAAAAGGACTCAGCACCGAGAAAATCCTGTAATGTATGCTTTGGAAGACAGATCCTCGCTTGAAATTCTGATGTATAAAGATCCAAGATGTCATATTGCTACTTGGCTTTTCTAAGTGCAAGGCTTTTCTCCACTACGTCATAAATATCCTTTCACTTACATGAGATCTAGGAAGCTATGTGTATATCTATTGGTTGCTCATAGTGAGCTGAAGGAGACTTGATTTTAGCCTAGATTTTGGATGTTTAACTTGATGCCAAATGTATAGAGAGCACTTTGGATAAAACACTTACATTTTTTCTTTGAAGTTAGAGATGGTTATGTTTAATTAACTTCCTATATTGTTGTGAAGGGAAAGAAGAAAATAGTCTTCAAACATCTGATATCTTAAACTGCCAAAATCTATCACTTTATTTTGTTCCTAGATAATTTTCAGGATAAAATTTTACAATACTATACTACTAGACAACACAGTATCACAGTACAGACCTGCAAGTTTTTAGGTTCTATCATATCTCAGGACTTTAAATGGACACCTAATATCAAAAACATCATCAAAAAATTACAACAAAGAATTTTTTCCTGTGTCAACTCAGAAAACCCAAACTTCCCAAAGAGCTGCTGATTCAGTTCTACAGAGGAATTAAGTCTGTCATCTGCACCTTTATAACTGTCTGATTTGGCTCTGCAACCAAACAAGACAGACACAGACTTCCACAGATAATTAGAACTGCAGAAGAAACAATTAATATCAACCTGCCTTCCATTGAGGATCTGTGTTCAACACAAGTCAAAAAGATCTGTGAAAATATCTACAGACCCCTCACACCCTGAACATAAATTGTTTCAACTTCTATTCTCAAAACGACGCTATCAGGCATTGCACACCAGAACAACTAGACATAAGGACAGTTTCCCCCCGAATGCCATCACTCTGCTAAACAACTATTTCCCACAACATTGTCAAACTATCTACTAAGACTGTATTACTATTATTCTTCTCATCCTTCCTTTTACCTATCTCTTCCCACTTATGACTATAACCATGTTACTTGTATTTTTACAATTTGTATTGTTTTATTTGTTTTCCTAGTAAGTTTTGATTGTGTATTAGTAACCTATGTATGATTTGATTGCTTATAGTAACCTATGACTATTAGTAAGTGTTGTATCTTATGATTCTTGATGAATGTATTGTATTTTTTTCTTATGTACACTGAGAGCATATGCACCAAAGACAAATTCCTTGTGTGTTCAATCACACTTGGGAAATAAATAATTCTATTCTATTCTATTCTATTCCATTCTATTCTATTCTATTCTATTCTATTCTGTTCTGTTCTGTTCTGTTCTGTTCTGTTCTGTTCTGTTCTATTCTATTCTATTCTATTCTATTCTAAAGAGTGCGATCAGAGCAAGTGGCACAATTATCTTTAAAACCTGATGCTTTCAAAGTCTTTTATTTTCATTGACCTAACACCTAGATTTTGCAGCATGGCAATTCAAAGAATGCGACATAGGAAGCATATTTCTTGCAGGACTTCCAGATTCTGTAATAGTTTTGGTAAACTTGCAAGATTTGTTTCTCTTGGCATGTACTATATATCTGAACTAAATTCTGTTGTTTCTCCATGTCATATATGTGGATACATGCATAATTTTGTATTTATTTATCTCTTTATCATGTCATGTTTATATTTATATTAGAGTGGAGACCTTTGAGAGCTGTATGCAATGTAATTTCATTGTAATGTATGCAGATTAGTGTACCATTCAAAGTGACAATAAAGTATATTCTATTCTAAGCATACAACAATCACACACACATACTCAGAAAACACGGAGTGATCCTGGCTTTTAGATAAAAGAGAAAGCCTTCCCACAGTGAAAGGGAAAAATAGCTATATTCTTAAAGTAAAAAAAAGAAATGTAGAGATGACTTCTGCAGCTGAGACCAAGGTTTACACCTCAAGGTCAGTTTCTTTAACATACTCAGATCAGTAACAGCAATGCTACTTGCTGATAGCTATTCAGTGTTATGCACAAAATAATTTAGGAACATTATTCCAGTTCTCTGGACAAGTACGTACGTGGCAACTGACATTGACTGTTGGTAATGTTACAAGAAGCCAGCCTCAATTGGCTAAGACACATTTTGAAAACAGTCCAAACTGCTTATCTCTTGGGGTTCACTCCTTCACATATGGTTTTCACACATTATATGGAGACTTTCTGCTTTCCTAACATTCTTGCTATCAAAAGAAAATATGGATGTTGCACACAGAGAGGAATTTATTAAATAGAAATCACTTGAGATTCTCAGTTTTTGATGTACAAAGATGGATCAATGTACGCTACCCAGCTGAGATCCATGTTCTCCAGAGTTCACCTTGACATTACAAATAATGAATCAGAAACACAAGTGAAGTATCATTTCTGTTTTTAAAATAATGACTGCTCTTGCTTTGAAAAGCCACTGAGTTTTTTTTAACTCCTCAAGGAAACCACTTTGAGAGCATTAGAACTAATCATTGTAATATGAATGAGTAAAATATTTTGAAAGCCTAATAGTTGAAGTGTTTCTGTTAAGCCTAATAGTTTTGGAAAAATCTTCAGGATGGGTTAGAAATGTTTGACTGTCAGCTTCTAATACAATAATATTGAGATATTCTTGTATGGAAAAGCATGCAATTGAATTAAGATCCATCCTCAGACTATTCTGGAAAGAAATTGACTATTATTTTATTAAGGCCCTCGAAGCATGCAATAATTTGTTCTAATGATGCTGTTTCTGGAAGCAAAGTCATCATCTGTCTTCTAAGAGTGAAGTAAGGATGCCATATTGTTTTGTTTTGCTCAATTTGAAAACCCTACTCTACCTCTGACAGCACCAGTTAACAATATACTTCTCTATTTTCTCCCAAATAATCACTAGCTTGGGCCTATCATGACATACACATGTGGTTGGTCATCTTTCATACAGCTGGTTCCATTGCTTTTACCTTTTCCAGCATTCCCTTAGCAAAATATGAAGAGTTTCTGCTCTGGTTCATTGCCTCTACAGAAACATCTTTTACCTTTGGCAGATGACAACTACGAGAAAGGGAGAAACTTTGATGCCATACAAAATGCTTCGTCAAAATGTATTGAACTGAATTGCACAAGCGATTATGACAAATTGCACAAATCTCCCATATTATATTAGCTCTTATAATATTAGTTATCTATTGACTTTCATTGATTTGTAAGCTACAGGTATGGAGTGCAAAACTGTAAAGTGGAAAGCTGCCCCACTGAGTGCATTAAACTTTAGAGTAAACGTGAATATTTTCAGTGTAAATTTTTCATCATGGTAAGTGAATAAAACAGAATACACTGATAGCAGTTTGTCAGATTTAAGTGCTTAGAACTTTATTTGATCAAGTCCACACTAAAACATTTGGTATAGATGATTAAATGCATTCATTTAACCAATAATGCCATGATTGACAGCTTCCATAAAATCATCTATTACCTGTGCTCTGTCAGTCTCACTCACAGCATCTTTGTAGTTTACTCTGATTAAGAGGGTTTTTGCTGCCTATGTGAGTTGGTTAACTTATGCCCCATTATGAAACCAGGCAAAATGTTAGAACTATATCTGGCAGCTTTAGCAGATGCTACATCAGATTAAACTGTACTGCAGTTAAACAGATTCCTCTGTGGTGCTTCATTAGAAGGCCGGTTATAAAGAAATTGTTGATCCATGAAGAACTGTCTACACTGAGCTAAAATGGCTCTCTCTCTCTTTTTTTTTTTTTACTGCCTGTCTTCTGCAATCAAGAAATGTCATCTGTGCAGATTTTTATCCTTCCCCTCAGCGCTTAACTTAAAGCAACAAAGATATAAAATAAATGTTTACATCTATGAGATACGGATAATTTTGGATTGCAGTAATCAAAGTACTATACATGTACAGCCCCATAGAATTAAATGATACAATGACTAAATGAGTATCATTTGATGACTGAAATTTAACATAATTATCTGAATGTGTAAATGGAAGACTCAGATTTCACAATAAAAGTTGCTGTCTGGAATGCTAATGTTGCACAGTCTCTGTTTTGTCTTCTGCGTTTTGATCCCTCTGTCTCAACCATAAATTAGCATGCTCAATGCTCCCTGGACTCTTTAAAGAGAGTAAGATTTAGAATATTTGTGTGTGTAATGCATAATTTGGGGATTACATTACATATCTACATATTGTACATGAATAGTGCCATTTTGGCTACCTCCAGATCACCAGTTGGGGAACTTAAATCCTTATCAACAAATATGATATTTTGTTACATCCCTAAAATGAAACATTTCACAAAGTTTACAGCCACTTATTAGAGATTATTCACTAGCAGGTGTCCTTATAGTTTTATCAAGAAATTCCAGTATAGTCTGCTTAAAAACTGAGTGGACATTGCATATAAACCATATACTTAGCAAGACCTGTGTCAGCTTTCAAATTCAGCTGCCACAGGGGGTTGGGGGAGTTGCTTTAGACATACCAGATCTGTTTCTAAATAAATCAATTGGAGAGAAAATGTCTCTGGGTGATTGATATCATGGATACTTTCTGGATGCCTTACAACCTGAATCATATAGTTATCCAGAAGCACACCAAAATAATATCATTGACATAAAAAAATCTAAGGCTTCCCCACAGTGGTGGGATTCAAATAATTTAACAACCAATTCTCTGCCCTAATGATACCTTCCAACAACCAGTTTACCAAACTGGTCAGGAAGTTAACAACCGGTTCTCCCAAACTAGTGTGAACTGGCTGAATCCCACCACTGCTTCCCCAACATACATGAGCAACCTATCATGTGTCAGGTGTTGTTGAACTGTATGAACCCTAACACATATAACTAATGTGAGGGATTGTGACACAGGAAGCATGTCCTAAATACATTAAATTCGTTAGAATCTTACTGGATCAATATAGCAAATTTCCATGAAGCTGTGTCTTGTTACATAGGCTAATGAAATACAGTGTTGGAAAGAAATCTCACCAGGTTCCTTTCTGAGCCAGGAATAAGGCAGTTACTTGAAACTGGAGTGATGTTTATTCCAAGACTGCAATATACAATCAACTATAGGAAGCATGAGGGAGAGCCCTTCCCTACAAGCCCTCTATATATATAAAAAAATATCAGAATCTTTGTTCCACAATGTGCACCTTCTAGGAATTCTTAGAAAGTGCACTTTATAGTCAGGTACACTGCTAAGTTGTGGTTTTACCATTTGTTGATTAAAAATGGTAATTTTTTAGAGGAAAGGACCTTTCTTTCCTATTTGATCAAAGAGGTTTCAAGGTTGAGTTTCAAACAGGGAGGGATATGCACCTGATTACATTGGTATTTTCCACTGCCTTTTGATCTTTGTCTAGAGATTATTCTAATTTATGATTTTAAAACTTTTTGTCCTGATTGCGAAGAATGTATGATGAGAGGACTTTGATTTCCTTCTCACAACAGCAAAAGTTTTCTGGTAAGGATTAAAAAAAAAAACCTGGTTAGCTACCTTGATAAAAAAAAAAAAAAACACCTCCTCATTCCTTCCTGATCCTAACCCTGAAAGCTAGTGATACGACCATATCATTGGAACTCAAATTGGAAGGATCATAAAATAAAGGACATTAGAGTTATATCCTTGATTTCTAGATTAGTAGACTTTCCTGTTAAAAGGGAAAAAATAAAGAAGATTACACAAATATAGATGATTACCCAAATATTCTGGATTTTTTGGAAAATATTTTTTTTATAGCTCTAGCTCAGTAACAAATGCATTGATTCCATATTAGTGGTGGGATTCAAATTTATTTTACTACCGGTTCTGTGGGTGTGGCTTGGTGGGCATGACAGGGGAGGGAATACTGTAAAATCTCCAGTCAGAGGTTGTATTTGCAGGTTCTCCAAACTACTCAAAATTTCCACTACTGGTTCTCCAGAACTGGTCAGAACCTGCTGAATACCACCTCTGCACAGTATACAACACAGTATTTTCTAGTTGGGGATTGAAAATGGTGTTCTCTCAAGATGTCTGTTCATAAATGTCTCTCTGATATGAGCCATGAATTACATTACAGATTATGAGGAACATAACGAAAAGGTGAACTCATTCTAAAACTATTCAGCTATTAGTTGCCTCAGATTTTGTGTGGGATCCAATTTATTTTTTCAAGTCTTGATGTGAAAATCTATTTCAAATTTGCTAATCCTCTTGTCCATCCCATAGGTTTTCTCTCATCTGGAAAGCAAACAGCAAGCTGGTTGTCTTGGGATACACCCAAATGCAAAATCCAAGCCAATCTTTTACAACTCTTTCTTGTTCTGTGCCGAGTATTCTTTCTCCAAAAAACAAAACAACATAAAACAAACCTCCTGTGTCAGGTACTCTCTAAATGATTCAAAATGTCAGACAAATCACCTGTCATGCCCCCATCAGAGTCTGAATCTGAAGGGGAAGTTGAGCTGGAACAAGAACTGACAGAGATCAAGAGGGTGGCTCCCTTGGTGTTGGAGGAAACTGAGGAAGGGCAGAGTCAGTCGGGGCAGGGCTTTTCAGGATTAGAAAGGCTTGTGAACAGGGAGGCACAGGAGAGACAGAGCTCAGGCAAAGAGCAAAGACCACCCCCTCCTGATCCTAGAGCATGGAGAGAAGGCAAAACCAACACAAGGCACACCTGGGGACTGAGATGTAAGGAGGTGATGGTGGGAGGGGCATTTGTCAGGAACAAGCATGGAATCTGTGAAAGCCTTATGTTCACTTGCTGATGCCTGGAGATTACTGTGCTCTATGTTGTGGGATTTGCCCGGTTTGCCTGCTTTGCTGAAATTCTTGCCCTGGTTATTGTTTGACTAAGCTGGCTTACTGAACTACTCATAGCCAGAAGCTGCTTAAAGTGTGTGTGAGAACTTTGCTCCAGGACTTGTAGTAAACATGGGGATATTTGGTGGCAAAGTTGGAGCAATAAAGGGGAGTTAGACCTGTTCTCGGGCTGTGTTGCTTTCGTACCTTGCCCTGGGTCATCACCTCACCTCACTCACTCAAAGATAAAAGTAGGAGGAATATGACTGTCCCTTTCTTTGTACTGGCTGAGACTGGGAAGACAACACAACATACCTATAACAGGAAACAAGACAATGTCCAATCCCAGTGACTTAAGCAGAATCATGCATCCAATGCCTCTTTTTTTTCCTCTTGTCTCAAGAAGTTCCTTCATTTATTCATTGAAAAGAGTTAATTGGTTGCCTATCTTGGAGCAAACAACTCTGGGTGCTTATCAACAGGGATAAAAATACAAACAACAAAACCAATATTGAAAGAGAGAAGGGAAGGGGAGGGACCAGATGCCCAATTCATAATTATTCACATCCATTTCTTCAATTCCCCAGGTTCTAACCTTACTCTCTCAGTGCTTAGAGCAGGGCTGTCAAACTCCCAGCCCCTGGGCCCGATGCATCACCTGCTGGCCACGCCCATGCCTATTTTAGAAAAGGGGGGAAAGTCCTGATACATCACGTGACATAATCATGATGATGTGAGTTTGACACCCCCGGCCTAGAGGAAAAACTAGCTCTTTACTAAAAGCTTAATACTTTCCAGATTACAAGGGGAAATGGCTTCCCAAGGTCAGAGTCTGCTAGAAAAAAAGGGATACTTCCAAATTCCTACTAGATGGCAAGGGAAGGCACCTGGAGTATGCTTGCTGTAATGCTGTATGGGATCTAGAGGAACAGGCAGATGTCTTCATGAAGAAGTAATATAATAGATAATCTGGCCCTATGACATGTAGAGCTTTATAACAAGCACTTAAATTCAACTGGGAAGAAACTGGGTGACACAATAGCTTGAACAGCAATTTGGTCCATATGTTGTCTGAAAGCAGTCTTTCTCTATATGAAACACTCCATTTATTTTGTAAATTTTTGAATGATATTTTTAAATATTTGAATATTGCAGAGCTGAAGTTACAAAAGTAATAAAATAATAGGGAAGGGAAGGGAAGACATACTGCAATGAAAGTAACATTTTATTTTTCAAATCAGGCACTGGAGAACTATGCAATGTAAATTTACTTTTGTTATACATTGTATCATATATATGATTCACTAAATGAAATTATGTTTATTAATGCAATGAAGATAAATCAACTTGCTCCACCAGCTAAAGCATCAAAGCAGCTTTTCCTACATCCAGTTGTTGGTCTGGCCACTTCTCAACTTCAAAGGATGTTTCTCAACTTATTAGAGAAAACTGAATGTTGTCCCAAGACTGAAAGAAAACTGTTTTCCTTGTTTTATGCTGACCTTAAGCATTGGATGAAGAAGACTCCAGTAATTATAAGGGTAATAACAACACCATTTAAAAAAAATGCAAGATTCATTAGTAGATTTGGTACAATTGACTAATGGGTTGTCTTTCTAATACTGTAGTCTGAATGTTCCCATGGCTTTTTAATCAACTTTTCATAAATGTGAAAGTTTCTAAACAGGTTAGCAGAATTTTAAGCATTATATATTAAAATTTCATCCATAACATGTATAACATTCAAGGATGCATTAATGTATTAAGAGGAATTACAACACACAACCTATTTTGTTTATTGAAAAGAAGCTGTTTATAAGCTTCTATAAATTACTATTGGATCTGTGTTTTAAGCTCATATAAGCCAATGTGATTTTGAAGGAAATGCAGTGAAAAGATCAAACTGATTTCGGTAAAGGGATTCAAAATGTCAATTGCAATTTCACCCTTCATACAAGATTATACAGGCTTCTGGAGATAAACACTATTAATGTCAAATTTTAAAATACCAATTTTAAAATGATGTGTCACCCATATACAACAATCAAGGAGCATAGGGATTCAGAGTTCTTGTTATAAAGCAGGAAGCCATCCTGCTAGAATCAAACACAGCTATTTCCCTGGTGGGCTATTGGAATAATTCTCAGTGTCACTTTCTATATCAGTGAATAATTTCAATAGATAATATTCAGTAGTGGCAACTGCTTCCATGCATACAGCCAGATAGCAGCTATTTGTACTGATCTGGGACAAAAAAAAACCCTGTGTTCTTAACACTACAGAGATGAAACTAATTATTTAAAAAATGGTTGAGAAAGAAAGGAATGTGATGAAGATTTTTACTAGAGTTTAAATGACTCTTACAGATATCACTTTATGCATGCATAATGTAAGTATAGAGTATATACTAAGTATATAAGTATAAACAACTAAGATGATTGGGAGACTGGAGGCTAAAACATATGAAGAACAGTTGTAGGAACTGGGCATGGCTAGTCTAGTGAAGAGAAGGACCAGGGGAGACATGATAGCAGTGTTCCAATATCTGAGGGGCTGCCACAGAGAGGAGGGGGTCAAGCTATTTTCCAAAGCATCTAAAGGTCAGACAAGTAATAATGGATGGAAACTGAACAAGGAGAGATTCAGCCTCCTATATAAAGAGAAATTTTCTGACAGAACAATAAACCAATGGAACAGCTTGCTTTCATCACTGGGGGCTTTCAAGAAGAGACTGAGCTGCCATTTGTCAGAAATGGTGTAGGGTCTCCTGTTTGAGTGGGAGATTGGACTAATGACGTATGAGGTCCCTTCCAATTCTGTCAATCTGTAATTGCTTTCATCACTGCAAATGGTTGCTAAACATGATTGTTGCTAATGAGGACTACTTGCAAGTGGGAAGAAATAATAAATTCTCCTTCCACTTTTTACCTGTAAGTTATCCAGTCTTCATCAATCGAAAAGAGTTGACATTTTGCTGGCTTTGTCACAGAAATGAGGGCTTTTCTTATAAAAATTGATGTTTCATCGGAGACTGCAATAAATTTCGGAGAAGAATATTAAAATTACACAAGGTAAGCTATCAAGAGTATTATTAAAGATTTAATCTTCAGTTTGATTCAGAGTCCAAATCTCAATTAGTAAAATCTTAACATTTCATGTCCTAACCAAGGATCTAAGGGCTATTAAGGTAATGTTTGATTATGTAGGCAGTTCAAGTAAGGTGGTTCTTTGCAAAGTCAGAATATTCAAAATTCTAATAAGTTCAAAATTTCCATGTACCTAGGCAGTCCTTTGGGCATTGTTCCAAGGGCACTTATTACTATTGGTACAACCATTGATTTCTTCCTCCATAGTCACTCAACTTCAATTTGAAAATCATAGTATTTTGTTTGTTTGTTTTCTAGCTGTTTCTCTTCAATTTCTGCACCAGATGGTATTGAAATAACAACACTTTTTTTCTTTTCTACAATAGTGATGTCAGGCATGTTGTGGGCCAGATTTCTATCTGTTGGGATTCAAAAGTCTTATAAGATCATTTTTGAGAACTTTGTCAATTTGGTGTTCCCAAAAATTTTGGCTACATTCGAACCCAAACTTCTGGCAAAGCTTCCAATATATGATTTTGGCAACTTGTCCCTTGTTTCTTACTGTATTTTATGGCCTCACCAGTTCTTCCTTTCAGGCAAATGATATTTCTTGCAGATCTTCCAATGCACCATTGTTGCTACTTTATCATGCTGCTGCTTGTAGTCAGTCTGTGTAATCTTCTTGCAGCAGCTTACCATGTGGTCCACTATTTCTTCAGTTTCTTTGCATAGGAGGCACTACTGTCTGTTTCTGTCTTCTCAATTCTGGATTTGTATGCATTTGTCCTTAAGGCTTGGTCTTGTGCAGCCAGAATTAGTTCCTTGGTCTTTGTTGGTCTCTGCTCTTAGCCATTGCCATTATTATAGATAAAATAAATCTCTTTCCCTGCTATTTTTAATGTACTGGACATGTAGTGCTTTGTCTTTCCATGTTCCATTCTGTTCTTCATTTGGTCTTTCTTGTAGGCCAGTTGGTCTTTCCAGTAGTCAACAAGCCTTCCTGATATGCTAACCTCAGTGCATCTTTATCATTGTCCTTCAGATATTCTTCCAAAGTCATTTTTTCTCCTTCAACCATCTGATGTACTTGCAACATTCCATACCCACCTATTTGCCTTGGTAGGTAGAATGTGTCAATGTCACTATGTGGATGTAGGGTTCATTGTCATTTTTTTCCTGGGATTTCCTATCCATTGCTTTTATTTGTGCTTGAATCCAATCCACTATTCCAGTTGTGCATCAAATGACTAGAGTTGCCCAGCTGTTGATTGCCTTGATGATATTTCCTCCATTGAGTTTGGACTTTAAGATCTTCTTCACACTTTTGATGTATTCCCCTCTAATTTTTTTCTTGATTTCAATGTGCTTGATGTTGTCAACTTGTAGGATGTCCAGAAATTTGTACTAATCATCCTCATCCAGAATCTGAATGGTTTTTTTTCATGGTGCATCTTGATTTCTTCAGTTCTCACTATTTTTCCTTGTTTGTAGTGAATGTGGCACATTTGTCCAATCCAAATTCCATTGCAATATCTTGGCTTATATACGGATCTTGGCTATATATAGTGCTGAGCAGCAATTTTATTTACTATGGCATATTTCCATACATTTTCCATAATTCAGATCATCCATGTAAAGGAGTCTGATAGATGTTTTTGATGTTCAATAGCAATGGCCTGAGTTATCCAATATTGTTGACAGAGAAAACAGTGCAATGTCAAATAGTAGTAGTGATAGTGAATCTCCTTGAAATATTCCTCTCTTAATATTAACCTCTCCCAGTCTCTCATCATTAACCTGAAATTGTGTCTTCCATTGTGCCATGGATCTTTGTACAATTTTTTTTATGTTTCTACTGACTCCTGTTATTTCTAGGCACTTGATTATCCAGTCATGTGGCAGGGAATCAGATGCCTATTTGTAGTCAAGCCATGCTACATTTAAGTTGGTCTGCCTTCTCTTGCAGTTTTCCAAAATCATTTTGTCAATTAGGAGTTGATGTTTTGTTCCTTTGCTATTGGGGCAGTTTCCTTTCTGCTCAGGTGGAAAGAGGTTATTTTCAACTAGGTGCTATTGAACTGCATCAGCTACCATACCAGTTAACAATTTGAAAGTTGTTGGTAAGCTCATTTTCAAGAACTTTGTCAATTTGGTGTTCCCAGTAATTTTTTCTGCATTCAAACCCAAACTTTGTGAATTTGTTGTTGTTGTTGCTCTGCTGTTGCTTATAGATGCATGAAGGTATATAAATGATAATTACAGAGTAGGTGTGTGAAAAAATACATTTTTCAGAAGATTTGACTACTAAGACTCAAAAAATAGATATTACCAATGATTTTCTCATAACTATTGCAAAGGAGGTAGTCCAAACCATAACTTGCAATTGCAAGTAGACCCTTTGTAAGTGAATGCCGAAGTCACATTTAACCACTAAGCTTCCCTTTTCAGACAAAAATCAAATTTGAAAAAAGAAGTATAATCATGTTCTCCCTGGCTTGGAGAAGCAGGAAAATCATTTATTTTCAGTATCTGCTCTTTGTCTGAGAAGATAGTCCAAGATATTATGTGTAATTAGAAGCCCATTTTCTTCCTTTATTGCTTTTTAAAGGTCCAACTTTCATAACCATTGGGAGCAACAGGGAGCACAATACAACGTCCTTGCTTTTCCACATTCAACTCATGGTAATTGCTATGAACCCTAGTCCATCCTACCATCCTAGGAAAGCTCCAACCATTTTGCTTTCTTCTTCAATGCATTAGGACAAAGGTTAAGTGCAGGTGTCTCCTGGGTACCTTGTTTATAGTCCCAGACATCAATATCTGTGATCAAAGTGGTCTGTTTCCCCCCTTCCCAGCCAAGTTTGCTTGTAAATTTCCTCAAGTATTTTAAGCTTTTGTTATGTCACTAATAGAATTAGAATTTGACAAGATGCAAAATAAACTTTTACTGGAATCTCAAAAGGGAGATTTTGGGAAATAGAGGATATTGCTTTTTTAAAAAAGAAAAAAAGTTGGGATTTAAATTAGTACCTGATGTTACTTATTACCTATGTATTACCCAAGATAGATAGATGATAGATAGATAGATAGATAGATAGATAGATAGATAGATAGATAGATAGATAGATAGAGATAGATAGATAGATAGATATACAGATATACAGATATATAGATATACAGATATATAGATATATAGTGGGGGAATTAAAGATTTATTTTTGAGTCACAATTTATTTTGAGACAAGGGTTTGAATCTAACTTTTCATTGATAAATGGAAAAGCTTCTCTTTGTAGGAAAAAAAATCAGTATAATTAATGGTTTCCATTTGAAAAACAGTCAGATATAGTTCAAGGGATGGAGCCTAAGAATCTTTATCTAAGATGTCTCTACAGTTTTATCATCAATCCTTAGCATCTTCAGATGTAGCTGGAAAAAATGTGTTCCTGAAAATCTGAAGACTTTGAGCTATCCAATGTTAACAGTATTAACCTAGATCAGGGCTATCAAACTCCCAGCCTGTAGGCCTGATGCATCACAGGCTGGCCATGCTCATTCCTGGTTTAGTCAAGGGGGGGAAAGTCCCGATTCGTCACATGATATTGCCATGACAATGTGAGTATGACTCCCCTGACCTAGATGGATCACTGGTCTGACTCAAAAGAAGACCTGTTTATACATTCATCACAATGCCCTTCAGTACCTCTCAGCTATTTTCAAATATTTATTTATTTATTTGATTTGTCAATCACTTACAAGATAATAGATATAAGTACAAACATGAGTAAGAATACAGGAAATAGGTACAAAAAAATGGGGACAATAGCACAGGCATGATTGTGCACTTATGCACGCCCCTTACAGACCTCTTAGGAATGGGGGGAGTTCAATAGTGGATAGTTTGAGGTTAAGTGAATGGGGTTGTTAGAAGATGTAACAACAGAATCAGGTAGTGCATTCCAGGCATTGACCACTCTGTTGCTGAAGTCATACTTTCTGAAATCAAGTTTGTAGTGGTTTACATTGAGTTTGTATCTGTTGTGTGCTCTTGTACCCATTTCAATAACCTCTTTGCATTGGCCATAACTGTTGAACTAATGACAGTTTAGACCCCTAGAAGAGACAGAATTGCCTACTTGAGTTATCTGAGAACTTGCTCACCTGGAAAACACTGACTGAGTTAAAGCAATTTGTTTGATAGGTCTGCTTCAAATTAATTTAATCTGAGGACATTTTGTAAGCTTTTCTTTCTTTATTCCATGTTAGTAACAGTTTGTTATGGATGTGGATATTGTTGTTGTTTTTTTCCCCACATAAAGGGCAAAGGTAGGCTTCTGAATGAAATTATCACAATACACAAAGTTCTGATGCCTGCTTCTTTCAAATTCAAACATATTTACCTCACAGAAATAGAAAGAGCACTCCAATCTTAAAATATAGATTGTGACTCTATTCCATTCACTACAATAAATGACTGCTATATTCTAGCAAATGGCCCCAGGAATTTACTAATAAAAGTTTATATAAAATAAGATTAAGGGTGCTCATGCAAAGCAAATTTATTCATTGATTTATTCATTGATTAACTTATGATGTGATTGATTACCATTTTGACAGGAGAAATGGCTGTGGAGGCTGACTAGAAAATAGAAAGATGAAGATGTTTAAGAACAAGTAATTGTTTTTTTCTTATCCATTTATACTGAAAAGAATAATGTGAGAAGCATCTGTGGGGGAGAAAAAAAATGATTTTTAAAAGTAAGTACCTGACCAAGGGAACAGTTTAGCCAATGATAGACACTAGGTTCCATGAAAAAGTAATGCCAACAGTTAAAACTTTTACTGTCCTTTGGATGAAACCATTATAAACTCAGTAAAAATATTATAAATAGTTTGCATTTCCCTTATTGCTGAAAACATTTATGTGACACCCTGGGGCATTTATCTTTAACATGACTTAACAAATGATTTGTTAAGAAGCATCATATTTAAAAATTGGGCTATAATTGGCCAATTTGTAATGAAAGCCACTTTGGTGAAGAAACCAGGAAACCATGAATTCTAGTTCGATCCTAGGTGGGTGATTTTAGGCTTTCAGACCAACCCAGCTCACAGAACTATTGTGGTGAAAATAAGTGGATAAAGAAGTATTGTGTAGGTTTGCTGCCTTAATTTACTTTATAAAGTAAAGCTACTTGTAAAATAAATGAAATAAAAATAAATAAAATAAACCACATGTACAGTATCTATTGTTTGTAGTGTTTCTATTTCAATAAAATCTTAGAACTCCATCTGTTCTGTTCTACTAGCAAAAATGCTGAAATGGGCATACATGTTACGAACAATATTTTCTTAAGTGTTTTGTTTTGTTTTGCAATGCATCTTATAGAATTCAGCAAACATGGATTATTACTAGCAATAAAACCAGAAGGGGACAATTTAAACATTTTGTTGAGCACTTATGCTTTTTAATATACTGTATATATAATCTAAACTTGCATCGGCCCTATATTTTCTGGAAAATTATCTAATTCCAGATTGGAAGTTTCAGGCATAACTGCTTTGCAATCGCATCAGAGAACCCCTGATTGCCAATGTGAAAATCCAAAAAAACATATGTTGAATTGCCTTCTCAAAATATCTCCAAAGTATGGCAAAACCCTGAGCTGCATATTAGTTAGAAGCATCAGTTGCCAGAGGCGGGGAGGCTATTTGAAGTAATCCAAATGCATTTGGATTGAATATGGTGGTAAAATGTTCTCACATATAGCTTTTGCCCTTGTTTTACTACATGTCAAAATTGTAGGGGTGCCAAAGTCACTGAAAATTTCTCCATCAATCATGAAACACAATCCACACTTTTAAAGAATTTGGCAAGCAACACATCATGCTCGACTCTGCAGATTTCCACAGCAATTATTTTATCATCTTGGAGCATGATAAAGATGATGAACCTGCACTTTGCCTATTCAATCGGCAGTTCTCAACAAAGTGTGTCATTTAAGCATTTTCTTTCTTCTGCTGCAAATGACCAGAGCGTACTGTAGGCATGATCATTATCTTTTCATTATCATTAGGTTTTCATTTTCATTATCTTTATCATTAGTGATAAATTATTTTTTCTGTTGTTTATTATAA
This sequence comes from Pseudonaja textilis, assembly GCF_049901715.1. Classification (NCBI taxonomy): domain Eukaryota; kingdom Metazoa; phylum Chordata; class Lepidosauria; order Squamata; family Elapidae; genus Pseudonaja; species Pseudonaja textilis. Next base: position 12,581,365 of record NC_141994.1, on the reverse strand, counting down.
ATGAGTTATTTTGATTATTTTAAAGTAAATATTTCATGTTGGCACCTGGTTTCTGGGCAAAATGCACATTTTTATTATACTTAATGTGCAATAGCAGCACATTGGCAGTTTATGAGGCCTGAATATAGTTGGCAACCATTTTTTAGTGGTATGTCCCCATATTCTTCACTTGGGCTCCTCCTCAGATCACATCTGAGGCAACTTTAGCTGTTTAGAGTTAGTGGTCTACTTCAACATGAATTTTTGGGGTGTGCTTTAATGGGTAATAAAGGTTGCTGATGTAATCAACAATACATCAGTGTAACTAATCTTAGGTTGCTACAAGTATTCATCTTTGCCTTTAATCACTGGGAATTATCTTCCATGGTTGTTTCGGCATAGGGTGTAGGGGAGACTGAACACCTGAATTATACAAAGATCTTTACCTATATAACTCTTGACCATTGATTTATAAAACATTTTTCACATTTTGTAAGGGCTCTCACCAAACACAGGTGTAGTAATCTTTTCAAAAAGCATTAGACTTGATTTTAAAATATTAATTCAGCACTCAAAAACTTATGAAATATGTGTTTAAAAAATTCCACCTCTTATCTGTGCTCAAAAAATGTTGAGAGGGAACCCTCCAATAGTTAACACTAATATGACTGAAAGGGGAAAAATACAGAGGGAGTAATCATATCCAGTTGAAGTAAAATACAACCAGCTACATTTCTTGTCCTGAACTTGTCCTTTTTGATGAATATAGTTATTAGCATGACAACCCCACCACAGAATATCTACATGCAATCATTTCTTGGCTAATGGTAACAGAACCAGCAACCAGGGGTGAGATTTTACCTGTTCGCACCTATTCGCTAAAACCGGTAGTTAATATTCTAAGCAGTTCAGAGAACTGATTGTTAGAAGAAATTACTGACCTAATCCTGTAAGGAAGGCAGGAAGGAAACATTCTGGTGTTGCTTACAGAAACTGCCTCTCCATTACCCTTACCACATTCTTGGCAGGACTAAACTTCCTGTCTCAGGAACTTTTCTGGAGCTTTTTTTCCCCTCCTTTGCTGGTACTTTGCTTGTGTGGAGTGACCATTCAAAATTACAATGGCACTGAAAAAAGTGACTTATGACCATTTTTTACACTTACGAATGTTGCAGCATCCCCACAGTCATGAGAGGCCAGGCGAGGAGATGCGTGCCTCGATGTGAGTGTTATTGAGTTGGCCACGCCCAGCCAATAACATGACCACCAAGCCACGGCCACCAACTAAGCCATGCCCACAGAACCAGTTGTTAAATAATTTGAATCCCACCCCTGCCAGCAACTCACAGTTCTCTGAAAACAGCTATGCTTCCCAGCTTAAGTCAAGCTTTTGTACCATCTAGTTGGGCAACACTATTGTGTTTTATCAATGACCCTTTATTTATGATCACTATTTAAGCAATATTTTAATGTCTTGACTTTTGTAATTGTAACCTTTTCTAGAAGCTGTGTGAGAGCTATTCACTTTATATTGTGGATTGCCTATTTTGAAAAAAAAAAATCATTTATACTGGCTTGATTAGTGACCCAGGTGACTTTGGAAATAGGAATCTATTAAGGACTTTCTTTGTCCACTAGATGTTCACTAGGCAGGAACCCAAGTGAAGAATTTTGATATAGGAAATGTAATTTTAAAATTCCTTCCTTGTTCTGATAAAGCTCATCCAAATTTTGAAACTTTTTGATACATTTGTTAACTTGATATTTGGTGAAATTCTCATTGCTATACACATACCTATCTATGTCAGGATTAAGTGGTTTCTAGTGAGCCTATTATATGCATAGAGGTGGAGAAATACTGAATATCTACATTAAAGGAAAGGGTTGTGAGAATGAGAGGATTTGCAGAAACAGCAAAATTAATCTGGGATAAAACAATTAAAGTTTTGTTAAAGACTAGAAATTTCCTATGAACTTTTTGCTAAAAACAGAAAAAATCAATTGTGAGTTATGGATTTGCTGATTAAAAATTATCGAATATAGGTATAATGGAAAAGAGTTTTAATTTTAAGAGGGGGAGAAATAATAGATTTGTAACTGGCGTAAATAAGAACAAAAGTTGTGTGTGTGTGTGTGTGTGTGTGTGTGTGTGTGTGTATATATATATATATATATATATATATATATATATATATATATTATATATATATATATATTGCTCAGGTATTTTTCCCATGTCATTGTAGTTGTGCTTTTAAAGTTGTAGCAATGTTTCGGCAGAATCTCATCTGATTCTGAGATGAAATTCTGCCGAAACGTTGCTACAACTTTAAAGCACAACTGCAATGACGTGAAAATACATTCGAACAAAGCTGAATGCCATACATGTAATACCCATGAAAACATAAGAAATATATATATATATATATATATATATATATATATATATATATATATATATATATATATATATATATGTATTCTTTTTTTCCAATATCTACTATGGTGTCAATTTTCCCCATTTTTTTCTTTTTCTCATTTTTACAGTATATTATTATTCTGTATTCTGCACTGTATGATTTACTAATAGGAAGTGGGCTTGACTCTTCCTTAGTATCCTAAAAAGATAATTAAATACTAGCTTAAAAATCATAAGCATTGTAAGAGGGAAAGCAGATTAATTTGGTTATATTTTAGTGATCACCAATTCAGTTCATATTTTTGAACTAATATGCAAATGGAATGTCATTGTCCCATTTTGGGTTGTCATTGTTTCATGTGTACCCAAAATTAAATTTGATATAAAATGGATATATGTAATAGGAAAATGGATATTAAACCACATTAGTGCATACAAATGTGTAGTGTAGGGCAAATTGTTGCATGTATATGTTAAACAAAAAATGATTGAAAAATCTTGCAATTACTTTCATCTATGTTAAAAGAAATGCATTAAATGCAAGAAATGTTCATGCAGGTTATTTTAACCCTGTAATTTTAGAAGGATAACAAGATAACAAAATTGAGTTAGTCTTTAGAAGTTGTAGATAGCAAGTTATAGATTTGTTCTTTGTAAGCAACTTGTGTAATCATGTTCCACAATAAAGAGCATTAAACTGAACACAGATACATTTCCATCAACAACATAACCTTTGCCTGCTTTGGTGCACCAACAAGACTCTAGTAATGAAATTGACACTGCACAACATATTCAGGTTAGAAGTTGCTGCTACAGGTTTTCAAAGGAGAGAAAAACTATAGCAACTGAACACATTGTAGAACTTTTCGTGGAGATTTTTTTAGAACATAGTGAAGAATAAACTTGAAGTATAATAAATTGGTCAATGTGTTGAATTTGGATCAGGGAGAACAAGGTTCAAAGTGTTGTTTAAACTTACACTTCAGAAAGGATTTAGGGTCAGTTATCATCTTTCTCAGGCTACTTCCAGAGTTTTCATGTAGATGCTATCTTGAGTTGTCAGAGAAATGTTGGAATATAAATGCAACAAAGATAAATAAATAAAGTACCATTATCAAGCTACTCTAACGAACTTGACAGGATACTATAAGAAACAAAAGAGATACACTAGGAATAACAAAAAGGAAGGTATTATATTGCCTGAATTAAAAACACTGAATCTCTATAAACAACTCTGAGAAGGAGCAATTATTAAAACTTCAACTGTAATCATATTAGCCCAAGTAGTTGGCAGTATCCAACCAATCTTGACAGAAATCACAGACTCAATATATAACAGCTTACTTAATAAAATATCTGCGAAATACTTATCTTTTTTTATTTTATTAACTACTATCGGATCAGTATAAACAAGTTTTTTTTAAAAAAAAAATGATATATTGTATGTAAAATTAGGGAAACTTTAACTGCCTACTGATAATCCATCATCAACCAACATATATTATTCTGTCTGCCTTTTATTATTTTCACTATTATTATTGGTATGATTTTTAATGTTTTTCTTTATGGTACTAGTCCATGACTGTAATAAACATGGTTGACAGATTTCATAGAAATAAGCAAGATCAGATTTGATCAGTATTTTAGATAGGCTACCATCAGCCAATAGATGGAATCTGAAGGCTTGACTGAGAAGTTAAACAAAAATCAGATGGGAATACAAACCATTTCTGTGTTATTGCTAAGAAAATCACCAGGGGCATAGCTCAACTCATAGTACACTCTACCTTCTTTTCTTTGGATTTGAGATTTGTGATGACATTGACCAGCATTTTGTCCAGCACGTAATACATTCTTTATTCTAAATATGTTTTCTCCTAATAACAACATCATAGGATATGCTTCTTTAATGGTTAGCAGGAAAGTAGCACAGATGCATCCATGAAATCACTGAAGAATTGAGCTGAACTTGAGGGAGGCCTAACCTTTTTTCACATATTAATATATCTCAGCTACATATTTAATTCATTGCATAATAAATCAGATCTAATTTGTAAAATGGGCCTGTCCATTGCTTTGACTTGATCCTATCATCTCATTCAGTGTCAACACATAACACAGCATTTAAATACCAAGTGTGTATTGTATACATCTACCCAATAATATATAACACTGTGTAAGTCTACTCAGAAATAAATCAGAATTCAATCAAAAATATCCCCAGGTTAACATATTTAGAACTGTGGCCTAAAGTCAAAGATTATGTAAACCATTAGTTATAAATGTTGGCCCTACAGCATGTTCATCCCAAGAGTGGTATTTCCAAAAGGCAACTGGACTTTCTTGGTTTTTTTTTTTTTTTGAAAAAGTTTTGTTTCTCATCCAAGAAACTTCTTAAATTCACTTTTTCAGAAATGAAAAGCTACCTGGAAGAGAAGTGAAATGTTTTCAAGGAAAAAGACGAGGAAGTTTATTTGCCTTTTGAAAAAACCAACTTTGGTACAACTATGATCTGGATGATTGAGAATCATCTTAGGCATACAGCATATCTACTTAAAAATTAAGCCAACTGCTCTGTAATAATCAAGAATATAAACATAGCCTTAAGGCACAGAAAACTATTCTTTTCATTGTAACCTCTGTAATATGAATTGCATTCCCTTTCTCCTCCATTCACCTTATGATATTCCCTTTTCTTAATATAACAACTAAGACATCTTCATTGATAATAGTCGGGTATTTTCTAATGAATTATCAAAGGATCCAGCAAAGCTCAGAGATTAAATCATTTCTTGTTTTACAAAGTGGAAAAACATTTTAATGGCATGAAAAGGTTTTTCTAATAAACTTTTTAACACTGAGCTTGAGAAATAGGACTGCTCTGCCATTAAACATCATTTCTTTTTATAGTTTAGTTGGAAAAAACTAAAAGAAATCCAGATATTTGACTTTTGCCATCTTATAATTAATATTTAGTATTTCAAAACAAAATCTTTTGTGTATATGGCCTAGTTGTCGAACATGATTATTATGCATAAAGAAAGCATACAAAAATTAAACTTTTTTAAAAATCTGTATTTTAAGCCCCTGCTTTTCCCCATCATACTTGCATACAATTCTGTGTTTTGCACCACTGACATTTTGATATCACACATCAAACAATACTAATACTCCTTATAGGTTTTTGGCATCATATCTATAAGTTCTTAAGAATTATTGACTCATTGATTTCTGCCTCTGGTTCACTAATAAATGTCAGATTTCGTTATCTATTAGTCATGTTTCTTCACTGGAGACACTCGTAATTTTTCAAGCTGCGATAAATAAATGACGAAAATGCAGAAGAAAGAATTGGATCTAATGGATATTGCTTCCTTATTTTCCAAATATGTATTCAGACCAAAGTCAATAAAAGAAATTCACACATTTTAGTTATAGTAACCTGATCATTATTGGACTGACTGCATAGGTTAGTGCTACAGAAAATGTAGCAAGCTTTCTATCCAGCTGAAAGTCATAGATATTAACTGCATGGCAACAATGCTTTATTTCAGAGTCTGAAAAACTCTGTCCAGGGGCTGCTTAAGTTTTGAGTTATTTTGAGATCATACGATTAACCCAACAATCTGCTACAAGCCACGATCACATCAATATGACATTATATGGTTTGTCTTACCTAGTGCCTCTGGATGATGTGTGTGTAATAAAACAGTCAGAAAACAGGAAAATAAAACCATTAAAACTACCAATTTAAATTAAAAACATAAAAACAAGATCAAAAAAACAAATGTTGTAACACCTAGAAAGAGTGCATTTCAATTTAGCTCTGTCACAGAGCCATTCATCAATCAATCATTAATATTAACATTTAATTAATCATTGTACATAATTAATCCTAATTAATTATTAATCCTAGTTAATAATTGATAATTAATCAATGAGACAGTTAAACATAGGGAAATTTGGAATGTTCAGTCATTTCGTTTTAGGAATCAGGTGTTTTCCTGTTTGGAGAGCATTAGTAGAAGCTTTCTTGCTACAGATGTCATCATGGAAGAGTTTTAGTTGTCTCAGGGCATTCGTAGAAAATGATGCTGCACCAACTTCCTGATTAAACTTCCAAAGCCTAGATTAAAATAAAGGCTGTGCTAATATTCTTCTGGTGTAAAATCCATATATATGAAATTCTCTGCTTTGCTCTAATACTTGAGTGGTCTCCTAATCAATATCATAATTTCCTTTATTTTTTTCTCAGATTATGTCCATAATAGTATTTTCTAATATCAAAGTGAAATATAGAAGACAAGCAAACAAGCAAACAAAATAAATTAACAAGCAAACAAGATAAATTAATGAATTACTTTCAGCTTCATCATTATCACCATCATCATTCTTTTCTGCATGAACCAATTCCTATTTTACTAAGAAAGGACTCCAACTCTTCTATGTTAGCTCACAGATTATAGGCTGCCATTTCACATATATTTCATTTCAGGGGCAATGAAGTAAATCAGAAGAGGATTCCAGTCTCCTTTAGATGTCCTTTATACTGAAATCAATATTTCTATTCAGCTGGTTTTCAACATCTTATTTGTTAGTAATGAGTAGCATTCTCTAAACCTATGGTTGGCTGCACTATTTATTTTGTTAGAAGTCAGCTGCAAGAAAGATTTCTCTTTCGATGGCTTTTCTTAACTCCCATTTTCTGTGATCTAGAATCAGGTTATTTTTGGGGATATTTGGGAAGAATGAGGATGAAGACATGCTTCTGAGATCTGGCATTAAATGTGGGGGAAGAAATAATTGCTTTCAGTTATCATTTCATTCTAAAGTTATTAGAGCTTATATTCTGGAATTCTGAACTGTCATTGTCTCCTAGTTTGGTACAATTTTCATTGGTGAATATGCAAGTGATCGTGCAATCCAAAGGCCTGGCTTTTAAAGCATTAGCATTTATATAGAAATACACATGTGAGAGATATGCATTATAAATGTATAAGACACAGACCCATCTACACAAGTCTTCAAAATAACTAGTTTTCAAAAACATTGCAACAATATATACAAATGTATATTTTGGCTACAAACATCAAACTGATTATTAAGTAGTATCTAAGACAGACAGACAGACAGACAGACAAACAGACAAACAGACAAACAGACAAACAGACAAACAAATGATAGATAGATAGATAGATAGATAGATAGATAGATAGATAGATAGATAGATAGATAGAATGTTTCTCACAAAATAAGGTCGGGGTTCATTTTTTTTTAATGCCCAAAAAAATGGCTAGGCAATCCTTTGGGGGATGATTTAATCCCCCCCCTTGCATCCTCGGGCAGGCGGGTGGCAATGACTTGGATGTTGACATCAGCGTTGGTGGGGCACTTCGTATTGGGAGACCTTCCGCCACCATTGCTTTCCCTTCTCCCCGTGCTGCTGCGGCATTTAGAGCAATGCCACGGCGTTTGGCACAGCCACGCACAGCCATCCAGGGCTCCTCCCTGCAACCGGAGCCCAGTGGAGACACTCGACTTCAGGCGCTCCTGTTGCTGCCTTCTCTTTGCCTTCGAAGGCAAAGCCAATTCTTTTAAAAATGACGCCCTAGAGGGCAGCCCAACCCCACGTGGGGAGGCGAATCTCCTGGAGCTGCAGCACAGGATTGGCCCACCCCAGGAGAAGCGCCCAGACACCATCCCTGCCTCAGACAATCACATATACATAAAATCTTCATAATCTTCCAGGTAAGGCGTACGCATGTCACAGTGTATCAAGTCACTTTTTTGTGAGAAAAATAGGAGGAAGGAAGAGTATTGGATATGTTTTTCACCTGGAGTTGTTCATTAAAAAAAATAAACGTGGGATATAAATAAAATACAAATAAATAAAATTTCATTAATTTACATTATTTTCCAAAAACTTATTTGATGTGTTGGAATTGTTTTTTTTTAAAAAACATTCTCAGTCTAAAACTAGGCAACTTATTTGTATTTGCCTTGTTAGGTTTATATAATACCTTTTATTCATAACAGTATCCATGTGAGGTAGGCTGGACAGAGAATGACAGTGAGCTTCAATGGTTGAGGATAAACTCAAAACCTGGTTCTCTCTAAGCTTAGCCTTAACCCCAGCCTTATCCATTATAGTGTACTGATACCTCTTAAGTTTTTCTGAGTTGTCTCAAAGGTGCTTTTTTTTTTTTAAAGGCAACTAGATTGTTTGTTTGCTTGCTTGGTTTTGAGGAAGAAGAAGATGTTCCACTTCTCATCCAAGAAGCTTCATCAGTTGTGAATGGATGGTAGGAGGGTAGGAAGATAGGTTCTGGAAAGCTGGGAGAGGGGGTGGAAGGATTGTATTTCTTAACAGAATCTATCTGGTCATTACCTGTCTCTCTGAGACCACTTCATTAGTGCCTTAAGGGTCACCTGAATCAGAGTGCAAATGTTGTGGAATCTTCTTGGAACTGCTGAAAATACTGTGTTGTAGACATGTGATAGACAGTGTCATATTCCTCCCCTCTGTGTTGAGGGAGGGCTGTGCAGTTCTTTGTTGTTTTTAGTTGTGAAGTCGTGTCCGATCCATAGCAACCCCATGGACAACGTTCCTCCAGGCCTTCCTGTCCTCTACCATCTTCTGGAGTCCAGATGAAGTCTTTTATGCTTTTTTCAAACCTTTGAGACAACTTTGACCTGGATGACTGAAAATCTCCACAGACATTCTTCTGAGGTTCTTTATAGCATCTCTTCTCCTGACATAAGACCCAACTGAGTACTTTGAAAAAACCTTATTGATGATAGCTGCCTAGTTCTGGATTACCTTACTGAGGAAAATTTATATTTTCCCCAACTATGCTCTTTTTTGCACCAAAATCAATCAATTCTAGGCATTATAATTTGCTCCTTGGCATTTATTTTAATCTTTGCATTTTAATGTTCACTTCCATTATATTGTGGGGTTTTTTAATCTGGTTTTTTTTTTCAATTTAGCCTGCTATGTAAACTTGGCTTCAGATGATGTAACATTTCCAGATATATTCTTGTGATAAAAGCAGTCATCAGGAACAAAGTTTTTTCTAGCTTCTTGAACAGGAGTTTACCTTGAAGGATTTTTAAATAAAAAAAAGACAAGAATGGCTCTGATTCTCTTTGTATTACTTAAACTCTCTGCTGGAGATCCATCCACTATTTCTCATTTTATTGCCAATGTACTCCCCCAATGTTTAAAAACACATTTGTATTCAGAGCACTTACATCAGCTTTTATTCTGTCAGGTGCAACAAACTTCCACGGAATTCCCCTAAAAAATTACAGAAAGAAATAATATTGCTAGTTCAGTGCTAATTTTCTAACAACTCTTATAATACTAACAAATAGGATGCCTCAGCTGTATAGTATTGTATGTTTTTTCTTTTATGTACACTGAGAGCATTTGCACCAAGACAAATTCCTGGGTGTCCAATCATACTTGGCCAATAAAGAATTCTATTCTATTGTATTCTATTCTATTCTGTTCTGTTCTGTTCTGTTCTATTCTATTCTATTCTATTCTTATGTGTTGTAGACATTCAAAATTGGTAACATAACACCATGAAGTCTCTTCTCCCCAAAATAGCACATTTTCCACATTTAAATTAATTTTTAAATTGAAAAATAACTGGAACATCATAAGACCCAGGATACCCAAGGTAAAACCACAAAATGTCTTGTGTGAAAGAACCTTAAATTCTTACAAGACCTTTTGTGAGAACATCAATATTTTGCAAGATATCTACCACAGTTTTGACATTCTCATCCAAGACCTCACAAGATCTCAAAGACAACATGGTGTTTTCTAATGAATTCTCAAGCACTTTCAGTACAAGTGGACTATTATTTGTAATCAGTTGAGGGTGTCCAGTGCTGAAAAGGTTTTCTGGCTTTTTATTCTCTTTTTCTGGAAGATGTCCAGCTGATGGATTTGAGAGGCATTACAGATAAAAGCTGTTAGGTTGATAATATTCAACTTCTACTTAAAAATGCTTCTGTATGTATATGATCAAAAAGACCCATCCCTTCAAAATATGTTTCTTTTATATCTCCAGAGTTTGTAGCAGCCCTGTCTCTTCACTTATAAACCTTAAGGATTCTCCTCATTTTGGTCCTCGGTGGGACCCAATTTGTGCCCACAAGATGCCAGTGTGTCTACATATACATCTCTGGGTGATGTCTTATTTTGAAGTTCTTTGTGGTCCTAACTGTAAAAATAAATATAAGCCTTTATTCCAGGATCCCCTTTTCATAAGCAAACTCTCACTTTATCACAGTATCTATTAAATTACATTTAAATGATCTTCTGACTGGAATTCTTCATTGGAAAATGTATATCATGGCAGAACCCAGGGCCAGATTTGGCTATCAAAATGCAAACCCAATCTAACCTTAACCAAAACTTTAACTTATGTGAATGAAACTTACTTTTCACATGACCCGATGAAGCATGGTTTGTGAACATAGCCTTTTTCATCCAGTTGCTTCCTTGTTTCCAATACTTTTATGCCATCCCAAACAAACAAACAAAAAAACAACCCTTGCATATTACATCTAAAAAAAGATTAAAAGATCATGAAATATAATATTAGTAATAAAAAATAGCAATAATATATTCAGATGGCCATCTACAATAGTACTTCATATAAAGACTTGTTAAAATTAAACAATGTTAAGGGGTCTTTTGAAATGCAAATTGGGTTAGGGCTGGATGTACTTTCAGAGGCAATATGTTCACAGAAGGTTACACCCAAAAAGCCTAACTTCCATTCCAGACAGAGATGTATTCAGCAGATTCTGATGAGGTCTGGTAGCGGAAATTTTGAGTCATTCAGAAAACCAGAAAATACCACCTCTGACTGACCCCGCCTCCATTTATTCTCTGCTTCCCGAGTCCCAGCTGATTGGCTGGGACTTCTTTTGTTGCCCTGCATAGGAGAACGAAGCTGGAAAGCAGGTTAGTGGGGTGGGGAGGGAATGGAGATTTTACAGTATCCTTGCCCTGGAGTGGAATGAGAATGAAGATTTTACAGTATCCTTCCCCTGCCATGCCCACCAAGCCACACCATGCCCAGCAAACAGAGCCAGTATTAAAAATTTGAATCCCACCACTGATTCCAGACTACTCTAATATCTCAAAGAGGCTGGATTCTTGGTAGAAGTTCTCCTGGTATTCATAGTACATGGCAGAAACATGCTCAAAAAGGCTGTCTAGAAATATCCCTGTTTCTATCTAAATTTCAAGCACTGTTGGATGAGTGACTTCAAGGGGAAGGAAGTTCAAGAAAATCACAGGTGTATATACTTCTTTCTGTCATTCATTCATCTACCATCCATCTCACAAATGCCTGCTAGAGTGTTTCTCATCTACAATCATCTCTAGGCACAGTTAATTGATGTTTCAACAACACTGGTGTTACTGGGTAGGCCTTTGATTCATCTAATAGAAGCAAGGTTGTTTTAGGTGCCTTTGGAAAGAAAAACATATAATAGCATCTTACCACATCTATTCCAACTTACAGCACCAGGTATAAATTATTCAGGGATGCATATCTTAAAATTAGCTACATGTTCATGACTTGAACTGGGATTCAAATAAAGAAGACAATTAATATCACATAATTTCTGTTTTCCATAACAAAGCAGTTATCAAATAAGAGGTGGCTTGCTTTTTCCTTGGGGACCTAAAATATTTGATTGATAAATGAAAAGCATTATTGGCCAATTCAATTGCTTAATTTTGAGTGGATGTTTTTTTAGAATTAAAATGAGAGAATAATTAAGCTCAGGAACTATGATTTGATAACAATTTAAATGGAAATTACCTTCATTTTCTAATGACATTAAAATTGAGTTTCTCAAGATTAGCTACACAATTTAGGTCATGATACGCAGCTTCTACAAGCTAAAATGAACAATTCCATATTCCATTTCCTTTGAAAGTTTTAATTTCCTGTGGGGAAAAAGTTTATTTTTTTCTTGCCTCTTTCTCAAGAAGTTTAGAATTTCCTTGAATTGGATTTTGACTTTCATTTATTTACTTACTTATTTACGTTATTCTTTATGCTGTTTGGCTTGAAATCTGAATCTCAGGATACCAAGAAAGTTGCAGACTCCTTGGAATGGATTGTAAAACACATGACAAATATCTAATCTCTTAGATAAAATTGCATAAGTCTACCCATAATTCAATGTTTGTCTTCCTATTAAGCAGTAAAATAAATTATATATTCTCAAATTATATGAAAAATAGTGATATAGGGACTCCCTTCTGAAAGGAATGAAATCGATTTCAGTGGGCAAGAGTGTTTTGGTAGACAGAAATCCAATCACAGCACATTGTTTAAAGTACACTGGCAACCACTCAATACAGGCTTCCATTTTGCAAACAATAGCCACACAACCCTTTTCTCACAGCAACTTTCTGCCAACTGAAGTGAAACAATAAATAGAACACATCAGAACTTTTGATATGTCAGTACTGCCATCAGTTGATGAGTTATAACTCTGGAGTCACTACTTTTTATTTACCCTTTGTATGTATGTATTTGTTTGTGTGTGTGCGTGTTGCAATTTCAAAATATATATTTGTGTAGGTGCATACTCAGACAATCACATATACATGAGCACAGATGCATATGTACAATGAACAAAGTCAAAAGAAAGCAAATAAACAGAACTAAGGAATCAGGAACATGAAATTTGATATAAAAAGTAATATTCTATTGAAGTACAAATGTATTTTATAGAGTTTTTATTTTAATCTGCTGTAATATAGATGCATATCTAAAAGGAGACCTAAACAAATATAACTAGGGCGACAGAATAAAAGCAAATGAGCAAGGACTGTGAAGACTGGCTCTGAACAGTACCTGCATATTAAAGGTACAAAATGGGAGAAGAGATGAAAAAAAAAAACCTTTAAGGCTATTCATCATCTCTGGTAGCAGAAAGCGACAAGAGTGCAAATGTGAAATAAACTGCCAAACAACCCACACAAAATGTCAATATCATGCCATTCATCTACTCTGACAGGAGAAAAAGTTGCCCTTTGTTTATTTCTTTCTTTTTTTGCCATGGGGCTGTTATTCCTTAGATGGAGAACGTATGATGGAACTGCAGCATGATGGGACAAGTATTGTCAGATCATTTTGTCTCTCAGAAATGCTACCAACACTTCATTGTGAGGGATATCCTTTCTTGTGTTCTGCTCTGGGATTGCACTTTATCACTCCATAATGCCTCTCTTATCATTTTTTTGTGAATTAGGGTCTTTATTTTCAGAAAAATATCACCATCCACATCTTCTAAACAAAGCCAAAAAGGTCAACCATAAGGGTCCTATTGGGCTAACACTAAGTTTGCCTGAAGTTGATTAATGTAAGCAACTTAGCCTATTGTGATGTAAAATGAAGCAGTTTGTATACACTCTTTCTTACCCATAGGCAATCATTTTCAAAGTCATTTCTGGCATCTAGTACAATATAGAAATGGAAAAAGTTGGAGCCAACAATTTTTCATTTTGAAATGCCTCCTTTAAAGTCAGAAGATACATATTTAATGGTTCACCTGAAGGTAGAAGCTTCTATTTTCTTTGGAGACAGTAACTAATTCACAGTGACATTTCAGATTTAAAGTCCAAGAGGCATCAGTATGAAAATGGAGATGTCTAAGCTGTCTAGATGTATCTATAAATTTTATTTATTTCTAATTTGGTCCAAAATTTCAGAATATGAGAGAGAGAGTGGGAGAGTGGAGAGTGGGACACCAGGAGAGAGAGAGAGAGACAGAGACAGACACACACACACACACACACACAGAGAGAGAGAGAGAGAGAGAGGACACTTTGACATATTTGGGGTTGATTTACTAAACATTCTCACAAGTTATAGCCTCAGTTTTGCTGCTTCTGATTAAACATTGATTCTGATTAAAATGTAAAACATAATTTTCAGATGAAAACTATTCTAAAAGTGCATAATGAAAAATAATTTATTTTGTGTGCATGGCTAATCCACTGCTTGCCGGGTCTGGAGAGGTCCTTCTACCTAAGATATCTTAAATGATAGTGAGTGATGTCAGGGTCTTTCCATCAGTCCCTGCTTCTTGCTCATCACTGGGCCTTCCAGGTAATGGTGGACCTTGCTGTGAAAAAGGAAACAAATTTAGATTTACAAACGTTGGTTGTTTTACCATCATGTAACAAAACTGATTACAACTTATGAAGAATGATGAAGGATGGACTTCATTATCTCTTCAACAAAAGTTCAATTCATATGTGTCAATTATCCTGAGTAGTCTTTGGTCTAATGGATAAATCTTCTGTGGCAACCTTTGTCAAGAACCTATAGAAAATCTGTTTCCAAGTACTAATAGGACAAAATAAATTACTCTTCACAAATTCAGGCCAAAATCGACTGCAGGCTAATAGTGTAAATATTGCTTCCCCGTGTTCCAGTATTGATCTCATAATATTTTCACTGACATTTTCTATTCTGTTCTTACAAAAACTCTCCATTCTTTTCCCCTGTCTTCCTTATTGACACATGAGAGGAGATAAGCAAAGATTTTTTTTTTAAAAAAAGATGGTTCTTTCAGTGACTCATATGTCCTATTCACACACAAAAGCCCTCAATAATACTCTTAATCTATCCACCCACTAAGCCAGTCAAATCTTCTAGTAACTGCATTCAAACTTGTTAAGGTATGACAGCACAAAGTCATACAGTCTGGGTCGAAAGGTGAATCCACAGTCCTCCAGATTTTCTATAAAGATGTGTCTGATATACCATGAGTCTCTGCACAAAGAGAGAAATAGCAAGGGTTTATGACTTCATTAGCCTCTTCTTTATTAGTTAAGAAAGCAACAGTAGGCATGGGTTGGCCACTACAGTTGGTATTTAGCAAGTACATTCTGTATCTCCTTGTCTGTGCAGCTTGTTTTTTCAGCCAACCCTTCTTTCTACTTCTTTTTCTTGGAGAAATAAATAGACAAAACATCTGACCTCTTTGTGTGTGTCTGTCTCTGTGTCCTGAACAATAGTTCATTTGACTCTTTATAAGGGTGAATCTATTTGGAACTAAAGCTAACTCCCGGAGGATGAAGATTATTTACTGGGTCAAATGACCCCTTTTTAGTTGTTCTCACTATATATTAACCCTTTAATGAACTATTTGAGAGTGTTTTTGTAAATAGAAACTTGGGATGCTTCCTTTACTGAATCCTTTTTTTTCCAAGTGGATGGTAGTAACTAAAACAGACATTCTTATTTGAAGACTTTATAAAAAGTCAGATGGCTAAACATTTCAATCACAAAAACTACTTTTGGAAATAACTGGGAGAATCAGGCCTATATCCAGATTCCCATTCTATCATCACAGTTTACAAACTGTTGTTTGGTGTTAATTAAAAATAGGGATATATTTTGAAACTTTTAAAATGTTGGATTAGAAAAAAAAAATTGCTGGATATTTTCCCTCCTTTTTAAGTATCTTTTGGAATTTGATTGCAAAATTCAAAAGGAAGGAAGGAATAATTTCTGTTAGAAAAGTACAAGCCTAGTGTGAAAAAATCATCACACAGTCTAATGAGAATTAAATAGTCATTTTGAAAAGCAGAAACTCTAATATTAAGAGTGTCTTTTTTTTCTTCTGATGAAAGAGAACTGGATGTTTAACAAATGCAAATTGTTCTGAGAGGCAGGAAGTGTGAGATTCTAAAGTCTCAGCTAAAACAACTGACAGGAGACACTGTGAACAAGTCCAGGATTTACTGACTTCTGCACAAAAGATGGCACTTAGTCCTCTTCTGGGTAAAGGCACCAAGGCAATTAAACAGAAGATTTTACATATTTTTATACACATCAAAACTCACTACCTCCCACTTTCTCTTCTGCCCCATTGGCTAAAATTGTTGATATTAATATTGGATGATTCTAGGATGATTTTTAAAATTATGCCTAGGTTCACAATCTAGCCATATTGACATGCATTAACAATTAACCATTTACTTATCATTTGTTCAGCAGTTGCTACATCTTGCTCTGTTTACACTAACGTGTTTCTCTTCTGGATCAACATGACAACCATCCTCAAATGGACTTCTGCTTATACTTATGCTGAATAGATTTCATCTTGTCAGCACTTCGGTCTGTGTTAATATTTCACCAGGGTTTTTAAGGTTATATAGAAAAGAAACATGTAGAAGAGAAATATATTAATCCTTTTACATTTTTCTTTTACAGGAATAATTATTTCTTCCTTTTTTTACTTCTCACAGAAGGAAGGATAAATGGGAGGGAGCTATTCAGATTTAATCATCTGATGCATGTATGCATTTATACAAATACTGTACTATATAACCAAAACACAATTTTCTTTCATCACAATATTATGCAAATCACCAAGAGTAAAAAAAATGAAAACAAAAATAAAGGCATGAGATAAGATGGTCAAATGTAATATAGATTCAGTGCCAGCACCAGAATCAGTGCCAAGACCAATCACTTTCTTTATCCATATTTGTTTGTCCTGGTAAACTATCTTCATTTCCACTACATCCATATATTGTTTTGTATGCTGATTTTGTTCCTTTAATTTCTCTCCAATTTTCTTTTTGAGAATCTGATCATCTGTGCTCCAAACATCCTCAATGCATTTCACAAGTTCTAGGAAAATACTCACTAAAGAATTATCATCCCCATTTATTCATCTCCAAATAGTTCAATTCCACTTTTTGTATTCTCTCATATTGTTCTCAACCATTCATTTTTATCACCTAACCAAATAATCCTTTCCATGGATCTTATTAATTCAAAAAGTTCCATAATTGTTTCCAGAGCAATTTCTGATCTTTATATTTTCTGCCTTACATTGTAGCCATTTCATTCATAATTAAATTAAATTGAAACATTCACTTTCCTTGGTATATTCATCCACTACATAAAAAGTAGACCCCTGGCACTGATATTTATTACATTTTTCCTCTTTGTTTCACATACAACAAATTTTAATGCTTGCTTCTATTATTTAGCTTTCTTACATTTCAAGTCACATTCTTCCATACATGTGATGGAGTGTGTAGCAAACTCTGGGAACACAGAGTGGAAATAAAATTTGCTGTAGAAACGAATTCCTAGTCCAGGGGAGGGAAGAAGTGTGAGAAAGAAACTCTCTAATATGATTAAATTGATATAGAAAGTAACTATCACAGAGTTTCAAGATTTTGCTTAGTAGCAATAACGGTTTTTCAGATGTTCTTATTTCCTGCATTTGCTAACCTTGAAGCTTTCACATAATGTTTCTAATAAAAGAGACAATGTAAACCGGCTATATGACTATGTCTGTCAAGACAATATTGGTCAGTTTGAGCACACATTGTTCAGTAAGCCACAAATACAAACAGAGCCCAATTATATCCCAATCATGCTCTTGCCATACTATGCAAATTAGGACCTTTAATCTAGACACTACCACCAGCCAACATTTTCTTTCCTGTATACTACTGGGAAGACAGAATTTGCAGTACTGTCTTGGAATTCTGCAATTTTAATTTCAGTACAGTAGAATGGCCTAAGTTGGCCAAGGCTTCCATCATGTGTGTATTGTGGTTTGCCATTATGCTTAGAAATTGCCACCCATCACCATGGACACCTTTGCATAAGTATCAAAATGAATCTCATTATGGAAGACAATATTTATAGTTTCGGTTGAACTGTGGAGTCTCTGGTGCTCTCTAAACTTGGTTGTTTTCATGTTGATGTTTCATTTCTCAACTAGGTAAGTTGATGTTTCATTTCTATCACTGATAATGTTATCTACTTAGGTCATGATTTATTTTTATTTTTTTTGCAAACAGTGATTCTCAGAGAGCACCAAGGACTCCTCTTTGGCATACTCATTGTATTTACCCTAGTAGAGCTATGATATCTGACGTACAAAGACACACAAAACCTTGCATTCTTTGCTCCTAGACGGAGTTATCTAAATCTTTGCAGCCTACATATGATAGTAAAAAATACTAGGTTTGATAGATCCAAAAATGTTCATTTTTTTCCTAAGAAATCCTTGTTTGTGCTCAACTAAGAACTTAAGAAGTGAAAAGTTTATAGTTTGGAACAATTAGTCCTGCAGCAGACAGAGTATCTTAGTAATCAACCTGTGTAATAATGAAAGAGGTCCTTGGCCCACATAACTAATTAACCATGTCACATCACTTCACTAACACAAAATTATTTTTTTTCAAATGGTGGACAAAATTTTGAGTAATGCAAGAGAATGGACAGTATGAAGTGAAGTGATAGTTCAATTCCTTCTGAGGGAGTATTTTAGTGTACAGTATTTGTGATCAGGTAAAGGAGAAGGACATTCATGTAAGGAGTAGAATAATATGACTTGTAAACAGGGTGGAAGAGAAAGAAAAATAAAACCTTTGAATCACCTGGTACAACACCACATTAAGGTCTGACGCCAACCTTGAAGTAGAGTTCAACTTAAAACAAAAGTTTAAGATCTAAAGTAGAACATTACTAATCTTGTGCAGTTCGCTATGAAGAATAATTTAGAAATACCATCACCAAGCTAATTAAATCTTAGACTCTTCAATTAACATAGTAGTGTCTCTTTTAGCATAGCAACAACACACCAGGAAAGACTTATGCAAACATGTTTCTAATGTCAATTTTAAGGAGAGATTGGTTGACAGCTGGTTAGGTGGTTGAAAGTAGCTATGTGTCTTGCAATCTAACCAATCTGCCCTCCTGACATTTGGAGGACAATTAAAATAACACTAATTTCTACTGTAAGGAACTGTCAGAAATACCATTTTTACTAGCCTGCCATTACAAACTCCAACAACAAGAATAGATTATTTTGATGGCATTTTTCTAGGTGCCTCCAACACACACTGGCATGCTAAATAGATTTCTTCCATAATTAAAGCTGAAATTCTGAGAAAATACTTTTAATTAGTAGTTTTGTTCTTAAATAAACCTCAGGTGCCTGCTAGAAGTCACCAATGTTGCCACTGCTGTCATCTTAATTTGCAATTCAATATGTATTAGCAACCTTCCAAGACACAACTCCAACGATGTATAAAAATAACTAGCATAAAACACCCACCTATTTTGCTCTTGCCTAATTGCCGAATCAAGTGCATATTCCTTAGTACTATTGTCAAGTTTTATGCTACATTTCCATACTCTTATTTTCCCCCCTCAAATTGAGGGTTTCCTCCCCCCCACCCCATAAAATGGCATTTAAAGGATTCGTTGAGATGTGTCACAAAAAACACTACAATAACTTTGACTTGACTATAAGCTACACAAATTCATATACTAGGGCAAAAATAAATGTCAGTGATATAAATAATTCCTCCCCATCCTACTTAAAAGAAAGCATTGTGGGAGAGATGCTTCTAATACCAATGCAGAGAAGCCATAGGCTGTAGGTGAAACGATATGAAAAATAAAGGCCGCTGTCTACTTTGAACTGAACCTGACAGCAGCCATTTTCCTGTACCTCAGTTGCCACACAGAGGGGGAAGGAGGTTGGAATGCTTGACTAGACACAACAGAGAGCTTTCTCATGAGAACCAAGGTCATCTCTACTGGGAACGTATAAGGTCATTGAAGGAGTGCCTGAAGAGCCCACCAATTAACCCAGTTGGCCAAAGTGACCTGTGACACTTGGGGATGGGGTTATTTCCTATTTTTAATTATAATGAAACTACAGGAAAGATTTAGACGGTTCTCCTTGAGAGCCCTGCCAATATGATGCACTCAATAAAGAAGATCTTTGAAGAGGATTTCAATCTCAGAGTTCTGATTTGCTTGGGTTCATTAGTCAGAGCCTTGACAACGCTCTTGAATCAAAACCAATTCCTGATAATTGCACATACAATGGACATGACTCTGTACTTTCTTGGCAATAATATGAAGGTTATTGTCTATTGGGGACTTTTCCCCCCCAACTTCCCCAATTTTGTCCACAGTTTAAAAGTTCCTGCTGATCCCTCGTCTATATGCTGATCAGTCTAACCTAATTTCACTTTGAAGGATTAGTCAAGATCAATCCTCCTTGATAGACTCAGCCTAGGAATTCTAGGATATAAATTATTATATAAATAAATTAGTTATTATGTTAAGCATTATAACATATTATATTTACATCCTAAATTTATTGGACTTTGACTTTATGCGCTTTTGAGCCTGTTTGACTGCATCCAGTAGAACTGCAAATGCCTAGCTAAAACTTGCAGAAGGAATTCCCACAATCCAGCTAAGAACCTGGGAAAATATAATAAACTACTGTGTTAAAAATGCAGCTGGATCCACCTGAATTGACCACATAAGTTTTCACAGATAACTTTTCTTCTTTAAAAAGATGTATAGGTGCTTTTCCCACCATTCCTAATCTTTCTAGTGTATGGCCAAGCTAAAGAACTATTCACCCAAAGACTACAGAATATGGAATTCCAAGCTGAGGTTAACAAACTACTTTACATGGTAGAAATGAGATGAACAAAGAAATTTGAGAAAGAGAAAAATATTCACAGAACCTTATTTTTCTCAGGCTGACAACTGCAATGTTCAAAGCCAAATACAGTATCTTGCCAGGTGCTTTAGAGGCATGGGACTGTAAAATCCCATGAATTGAGCTATCTGCCCATGTGCTTCAAACAGATTGAAACAAATGGACATGTAATACAGGTAGTCCTCAACTTACAACAGTTCATTTAGTGACCATTCAAGCAGCACTGAATAATATGACTTATGACCATTTTTCATAGTTACGACCTATGCAGCATCCTCATGATCATGTGATCAAAATTCAGATGCTTGTGTTGTGGTTAGCCGGCAGCAGGTGCAGACAGCTGAGGAGAGTGAGGACTCAAATGAGGGGCCAGGACCATTAGGGAGTAGACTGCTGCCTTCAGAGATTGTGGGGGCTAGCAGCAGTAATGAGAAGGTTCCCGAGGAGCCTGTGCCAAGTGTACCTGCATGCAGAATTGCTCGTAGGAAAGAGCAGCTGCAACAGCATGGGCGACTCAGGAGTAAAGCTGCAAGGTAATGGCCCCACTTCAAAAAGATAAAAGCCAGCTGTGAAGTGACCATTCTTTGCAGGAAGCAAAGACATTTTGAAACTCAGCCTCAGTGGACATTACAGTATTTTAAGTTGGTATTTGAAGACCCTTGTGTTGTGAAATATTTCTTATCTGTGATTCTTGGCAGTCTCATACAGTTTTGGCAAGATTTGTGTTTATAAAGTTAATGAGTTTGCAGCAGCCTTTTAACCGGGGATTCGTAAGACTCATTAAAAGGTTTCTGTTCCCTTTGGTTATTGTTTGGTTATTATTTGTCTTAT
Source organism: Pseudonaja textilis (assembly GCF_049901715.1). Lineage (NCBI taxonomy): Eukaryota > Metazoa > Chordata > Lepidosauria > Squamata > Elapidae > Pseudonaja > Pseudonaja textilis. The sequence goes on along the minus strand of NC_141994.1, from coordinate 12,559,575 downwards.
TAGAAAAGTGTTTGGGTCAGAACATCTTGACAACTGGTTCATATTTATGACCGTTGCTGTATTCCATCATCATGGAATCACTTTTTGTGATCTTCTCACAAGCAAAGTCAGTAGGGAAGCCAAGTTCATTTATCAACAGGGTTACTAACTTATCAAGACTTCAAGTTGACTATTGAAGACTGCCTAGACTAGATTCTGTATTTTTCTTGGAAAATGTGTTTTTTTAGAAGTGGTTTGCCATTGCCTTCTTCCTAGGGTTGATGACTGGTCCAAAGACACACAAAATAAATTTTTTTTTTTCTGCTGTTGATATAATAAATCTAACAAAGTTCCATATAAGTTCTTTCTATGTAGCCTACTGAACATTAGCTTTGAACAGGGTGGTATAGAATTTTCAGACAAGTCTCACCTCCCTTTTCCCTCAGTTCCTGCAAAACTCTGTTTCATTTTGGATATTTGGAATGTTAAATATTTTGGCTGCAAATTCAGTCAGCTGAATGCATGGATAATTCTCCTTTAGACCTAGATGCAGCACCCACTTAAAGCTCTATAACACAATCCATGAATCAGCTGCAGTCTAGGTTAGCTTTTGAGCTTATTTGCAGCTGATTTCATTAATTCTATATTCTTCATAAAATGTAAAATCGTTCTGCTTTTTTTGGTAACTTAGCCTGAAGTCAAGACACAGAGTCCCTCTTGAGAATAAGAGCAGCATATACATTTAATAAAGACATAAATCCACTTTTAAGTGGGCCCCATTCAGAAAGCTTCCCCAGGCAAATTGCTGCTTTCTAGCATCTAGTAAACCAGAGTTTAGAAGAAACATGTACATTTCTTGAATGACAAAACAGGTTAATTGGCTTAATTTGTGTTAAAAACAGTTGTTTGATATAAACTTGCATTTAACACAAGCATGGTACTGATATTATGCACATCGATGTGCTAATCATATTTTCCCTCATCTTTATATGAGGGAAAGCTTAAAAACACTGAACTCTACATAGAGTCCATTCACTGAACTGAATAAAGAAATAATTTAATGCGCATATAAAAGAGTGTTCTCAAGATGAAGTCACGTTAAATGCCACAGATCAAGTTCCTTAAAATTTCCTAGATGTTAAAAATGGTAATTCATTTTTTTCTCAGAATAGCTATACATTTCAAAGGATAAATGGCATGAATAATAATCTTGATGTCTAGATTGCTGCAAATGTCATCAAATGCATTGGTAGCATTAACTATTAAGGACTTTAAATACTCTTAGATATTAATATTCAGATTGTGGTTTTCATTGTCAAATTTGTTTGGTGAGTTCATAGTGCCCAATCATTGAGTCATTTATTCCCAGGAAAAAGGTGTCATTAACAATGGATGAATTTATCAAGTTCACATGTTCAATTTTTATGTGTCTTCTGTAATCTTTGCGGGGGAGAATACAATTGAAGTGAGCAAAATTCTCATCTAATAAGTGCAAGTATTTTAATGACAGAAAAAATCATATTGTACCTTGTTGGTAAGTGGCTCTTAAAGGTGAAAAACTGATTACAGAAGGGGGAAAAAATGATTACTCCAATTCAGATTTGTATGCAAGTCAAAGTCTGAGTAGAAAAATCCAGATTATAGACAAACTAATGGTCAAGAAATTTTGCCCTAGGAAATAGATATATTACATATCCCATTTTGCATGAAATATCAGAAATAAAAATAGTATTCTGCTGGCTTTTGATGGTCCCAATTTTGAAACTTCATTAACTATTAATACATTATTAATTATTAATAAATTATTAATACATGCTTACTTTACAACCCTTGCTGCAATTTTTAGATTATAGAGCAGTCTTGTCAAACTGGTGGCCTGCGGGCTGGATATGTCACACACAGACCAAGCCCTGTCATGATACGACACAATCCGGCCCGTGACATAATCAAGTTTGACACCTATGTTATAGAACAATGACGTGCAACCAGATAAATGGGAGACAGTAATTTTCAGTGTTTTCTGAACATTGTTCAATGACTACAATATTAAAAACAATCTGGTTTTTACAAACTTTTAATGATAAGGAACTGTAGTCGAGCAATGTATCATAAGGAAAACATAAATGTGTTGTTTGAATTGTCTTTCTGAAAGATCCAAATATTCTAGTAGGCAGCTTACTTAGGAAATTCAAAAATGTAAGACAGCGTAAAGCAGGGGTTATTCATTAAAATTGCGGGTATATTACTATTTAGATGTCCTGCTCCCTATGGTTATGAGCTTCAAGAATCCATCAGTGATTCTTTTCAGAACAACATAGCACGTGCGCTTCGTAGATTCAGTTGCAACAAGGACAAGAGGAACACAAGAACATTATTAGAATTCTTCAATCTGTTTTGCATCAAAAATTCATTTCTCATCTCTATGGGTGTTATGTGTCTTCCTCAATCTCAGATTTTCTACCAGAGACCTGGAAGTTTGAGGATTCTGTGCAGTACCTTAACTGTTCCTATACTCTTCTGGACAGAGACGTCATTCCTGGGGTCTGTTGGAATCACTCTTCCAGTTTAGGAGTCACAGTCCTGAGTGGTCCTACCACCACTAGGACCCCTTTGGCCTTCAGCTGTGGTACTTCTGCAGTTTCATACTCCCTGTTCCTTCTTGATGTTACTCACATTGCCATAGCTATCATTACTGCTTGTCTTTGTATACTACCATAAGATCTGGTAAAACTGTGAACAAAAAGCAATAGCATATGATTGCAACACAAATAACAACTAGCAGCCATGGGTGTTATCATAAAAGAGGACCTGATCTGGGGCACTCAGATTGTAGCCCTGTTCAGAAGGGCCCAGCAGAGATTATACTACCTGAGACTTCTCAGGAAACAACAACTGAATGAAAAACTGCTGGTGACCTTCTACTGTTGCATCATAGAGAGTATTTTAACTTACTACACCTGTGTATGATTTGCCAATTGCACAGTGGCAGATAGGAAAGCACTCCAGAGGGTTAATGTCATTGCCCAGAAGATCATTGGTTGCCTCTCCCCTCTTTGGAAGAGCTTTATAGCTCTCACTGCCTTAAGAAAGTTCAAAACATTCTTAAAAGATCCTTCTCATCCTGGGCACTCTTTTTTTAACTATTACCATCTGGCAGAAGGTACAGAATAATAAAAACAAGGGCAAATAGGCTGAAAAACAGCTTCGATCCCAGGGCAGAAAGTATATTGAATTCTACTGTATAGTGCAATATTAATGCAATATTGGGTTTTCAATTCAATTGTATAGAATATGAAGGATGTGTGTTTGTGTTTATTTTTATAGCTATAATGGACGCTGAAGATGGCATTTAATTTCATTATATAAAGTCCAATGACAATAAAGTAAACTAAACAATAAGCAATAGTATATGATTGCAATACCAATACAACCAGCAGTCATGCTCCATAAAAGAGACGGTGTCTCCTAGCTATCATGTGGTCTACTTACTGATTAGACCAAAAATATAACTTCTCCTAACCTCCCCCCATGCCTAAATTATCTAAAGATGTGTAGGAATATGTTGCTCATCTGTGATATCCCCAGATGGGGTTGAGATTGCAGCTGAAAAACTGTAGGTGGCCTCTCTGAATGGAAGATGGAGGCTGGAATGGCCATCCATCCATCCATCCATCCATGCTTGGAATGGGAAGTGACAAAACAAGAAAAGGGAACTAAATAACAATCCCTGTGTCAGGATTCTGGCAATTACCCCAATTAAATCATGAGCCTCCAGCCAAACTTCCAAAACTTCAAAAGGATCTATTGGGAGTTAACATGTCCAGCACTGCCTGGGTATAGCCGACTCTGAGACACATAATTCATTGTCACCCTTGACACCCTGGTTTTCCCCCAACCCTTGGGTGTATCATAATTCATATTTTCCAATGAGACACATCCATAGCCAAGAGTCATCAATCAGGTTCTCCAGTTAGAATTTTGCATGGCAGAAACTTCACTCACCTAGTTACCATCTTTTGAAAACTATTTATGGAATGCATTTTCAATTTTCAAGCTGCCGCACTGCTCTTTCAAACCCCTTTCCCCCCCCCCTCCCTTTTCTGTTGGCAACTCTAAAAAGACCATAGAAATGTTTTATGAGTTGCCACCTTGAACACTTCTTTATGAATGGAACATGCTGCACCTACTTTGCCCAGTAAAGTCAGGGTTGCTAAACTTATCTATATGCTAGCTAAACAGAAAGATATTAACATCGTCCTGCCAGAGCAGCAAATGGTCTGGGGACAAAACCCCTCTGCTTCTAGAGATTCTATGGATGAAGTGCTTAGTGCATGTTGTTGTGCTGCTATGTTACAGTACCTTGGTGTTGTCTTTTAGCCCAGCCCTTTCTAGCCACTGATAGGATTTCCCATTGTCTGCCACTTCAGCTGTCTGACAATGCAGGGTTTTGTGTTTCCACGGCACTTCCCCTGTTTGATCTTCCTCCCGTGACTACTGCGGCCTTAAGCATTCTCTCAGCAGTTCACTTTCATTTGGATGCCATCTTACTTACATTCTCCTGGATTATTTGTGCTGCTTAAAAAGTTTATGCGGAGAGTATTGTTCAAAATCATATTATTTTCCTGAAAAAGTATGTAATAGACAAAGCTGCTGCCCAAAGCTCTAAGTAGACCAGCCAGGAAACACAACCAGATGAGCTAATACTTTATTGTAAAGATTCACTAACAGTATCTTGCAAGTCTGATGGTACAATTTTCCTGCTGTCTCTTTTAAAGCCTGAGAAGTTAGGGAGGTTCCTTTCTGAGTCTCTTCCTCTGTCCATTATGCAGCTGCAGGCTATGACTTCTTTTATCTGATCATTTCCTAGGGCAGCATTTCCTTTGCCCATCTCCCAAAATCATTCCCAGGTAGATGCATTCAAGTTTTGCCTGATTTGAGATTTGGAGAAGTCATTCATATGTATGAAACATATAGAGTAGGGTGTAGTTACCTTTTTTTCCACCAATAAAATATGACATTTTAATGTGATGAAAAGGATTGTTTTGCAATTGATATGGGATAGGTGTAACCAATCCCCAAATGCCTATATACAAAATAGTTCTTGCTAGCTTCATCCAAGGATCCTTGTGTACCTGTTGTGGTTAACTGGCAGCAGGCGCAGACAGCTGAGGAGAGCGAGGACTCAGATGAGGGGCCAGGACCATTAGGGAGTGGACTGCTGCCTTCAGAGATTGTGGGGGCTGGCAGCAGTTTTGAGGAGGTGCCCGAGGAATCTGTGCCAAGAGCACATGTGCGCAGGATTGCTCAGAGGAAAGAATAATTACAACAACACAGGTGACTCAGGAGTAACGCTGTAAGGTAATGGTTCCTCCTTCAAGAAAAGCCAGCTGTGGATGAACATACGTTGCAGAAGGCAAAGACGTTTTGAACTCAGCCTTGTAGACATTACAGTTGGTATTTGAAGACTCTTGTAAACTATTTCTTATCTGTTGTTTTTTGGCAGACTTGAAAAAACCTGGCAAGGCTCTTTCTTAGTTGGAAGCAGCATTTTATCTTTGAAGAAACAGGATTCTTAGTTGAAACATAAAGCTGCTGCCTTTATCTTGTGTTTGCTCTTTTGGAACCAGGTTTGGCTCAGAACAGTACCAAACATCACCATGTTTAAGTAGTGTCATATATGAACCACAATGTTAAATTTCTACCTTCCTATTACATCTAATATGTATATATTGCTGTCACAGACAAAATATTTAGCTTATTTTTTTATCCACAGTGCACATTGTGCACTGTCATACTACAATTAGAAAAAGCCATGAAAATTCACAGGATAATTTTCAGCAAGTCATACTATGTCTCACTCAGTCTAACTTAAGTCATAAACTTGTGGGGATTAAAGCATAAGCCACCTTGAGATCCTGGAGAAAACCTGTTATATCAATAATAAATAAATGCATCAATAAATAATATCTTGAGTTTATGGAAATGGATCTGTATATCTACCCTAAGTAATACAAATAGACTTTTATTGCGTACATGAATCATGGTATTATATAGCATATTGTTTGTTTTACACGGGAAGTTAAATAAGAGATTTATGTACACTATGCCCATAGCACTAGTCAAAATCAGCAGACCATAGTAGTGAGTAAAGAACAGTCAATTTCAAGAGGACTTAATGATGTTAACAGCTGAATCCTAGCATGTCTACATAGAAATAAGTACTGCTGGGTTCATTAATGCTTGTTCCCACTGCAAAGTGGAATTGAATTCGGCTCAAAATAATAGAAGACAATACTTAGCTGGGATTAAATCTGACTATACAGAATGAATCTGAGTAGAAAGGCATACAATCTGCTGTAAACAGAGTTAACAAAGTATACCATTGCAAAGCTGACATCTAAGTGTGATTGTTCAATATATAAATAAATTACTATTTATAAATTATAGCTGAAATTATTTTTAAAAATTGATGCAAATCATACGTATCTGCACATACTGACAGGTGTGTGTATGGGGCATCTAATAAATATTGCAAAAGAAGCCTGTTCAGTTGGAGTAGGTTTCCTTCCTTCCTTCCTTCCTTCCTTCCTTCCTTCCTTCCTTCCTTCCTTCCTTCCTTCCTTCCTACCTTCCTTCCTTCCTTCCTTCTTTAATACAGGAATAATAAACCTCATATTCCCACTTTGGAATATTTTGCTTATAAAAAACATGGCTGGAATGAAGGCTACCATGTTAAATAGCTTTAACAGAGCTTTTGCAGATGTTATTCCTTTGTGAAGTTTTACTGTTGGCTACAAAAAAAAAAAAACCTACCATACATCATGATTTGTTATATTGTTGTTGGGGGGATGAGTCACTAGAGATTCACTTGCTTCTGCTTCCTAATTTGTCTGATCTCCAAAAGAAACTCTTCCTGTGAGAAAAACAATTTAAAATATTTCAGTTCAATTTATTGCCATTGGGAACCAATATACACGATAAACAACTGAAAGAATTTAAGTGGAACATATTCTCCCTTGGAATAGAAAAATTTAAGGATGGAATTAGCAGATCTTTGTCCAGTAGCAGCAGTATATTCGCAGTGGGCTTCCTTCAAGACTGGAATGCATAACACCTCCTAAATATTTAAAACTGGTCAATTGTTCTATTTTATGGTTATTAATGCTCTATAAACTGACCTTTGGCCTTTTTGGCAACTATAAAATATTTAGTTGGATATTGGATAACAGCCATGGTGGCACAGTGGTTAGAATGCAGTATTGCAGGCTAAGTCACTGTTCACTGCCAGAAGTTCAATTCTGACTGGCTCTAGTTCAGTGGTGGCTAACTTTTTGGGGCTCCTGTGCCAAAAATTGAGTGCACGCTTGCAAGCTCGTGCTCGCGTGCTAGCACCCAGAAGGCAATGTGCGCCCCCCACCCCCTACACATGTGCGCAATCCCCACCCACCTGCTCTGGTGCCCCCTTACCTGAACTGTGCCTCACAGCTGATTTTCGGCTGGTTTGAGGCCTTTTTCAGCCTCCCAGAGGCTTGAGGAAGGCTTCTGCAAGCTTTGCAGGCTGAAAACTAGCCCTGTTTCACCATTTCTGGTATTTTCAGAAAAACAGGAAGTGATGAAACAGAGCTAATTTTCAATCTGCAAACCCTGCAGAAGCCTTCCTCAAGCCTCTGGGAGGCCGAAAAAGGCCTCAAACCAGCCAAAAATCAGCTGTGAAGCGTGTACATGCACAGTGAGTTAAGTTTGCCTGCAGCTCGTGTGCTGGCACAAATGGTTCTGCGTGCTACCTGTGGCATGCATGCCATAGGTTCACCATCATGGCTCTAGTTTGACTCAGCCTCCCATCCTTCTGAAGTTGATAAAATGAGGACCAAAATTATTGGAGACAACATGCTGATTCTATAAACTTAGAGAAGGCTATAAAGCACTTTGAAACAATACATAAATTTAAGTGTTACTGCTCTTGTGGAATTGTCTGATTGCAACTGTCACCAAATTATAAAAAACAATCAGCAAAAAACAAACAACAGCAAAACTCGGTTCTTATTCTGCTGCTCGGTCCAGTTTCATCTTTTCTGACACATAATTTTAACCTACCTCTATAACTACCTGATATGTTATGATAATATAGATATTATTAGAGAATTTTGATTCCGAAACTTGGTACCCTCTAGATGAGTAAGAATACTAAAAAAGAACTGAAGAACCATCTTTAGAAGATACAGGCATTCATTTCCCATCATTCTCATCTTCTATTTGGAAAAGATGGCTTAAAAGTAATTTTTAAAAGGCCAGCCTCCAGAACATTGTTATTCAGAAATGGAAGACACATCATTTTAGAAAGAGAGGAGCTGAATTCTGAAACACAATGCAATGGTTCCAATGTATAGCTCCATTTATTGATTGATTCAATTTGATTGCTCCCATCCGACTTTGAGACAATTTCTCTTCATGGTTAAAGTAAAATAGCACAATACAAAATATTTATTTATTTACAATTTTTCATTTATTGATTTATAATCTCTATGGACAGCTGGTTATTCTCATCAATACATGGGGCCAAGTGCTATTACAAAGTCCTACAAAGAAAACCTGTTCATTTTCAAAGAGAGAGTATTCATACACAGCTACAGAATAGTCCTATTTAATATTCCATCCTTTTTGTTTTAGCCATATATTTGTATTGTATTTTCTCTTACCAGGTTATTTATTGCTTTATACCATTCTTTGCCCGATGGATGAATATATTTGTCTGTTTCTATATCTATTATTTTCTCTCTCTCTCTCTCTCTCTCCCTCCATATCATTTATATCTATATCTATCTACAATTACAACTATATCTGCATTTAAATCTATATCTATCAATAACACCATTTTTAATTTAAGTAGCTATATGTATTTTACTACTTAGGTTATTTTTTGTATTCAAATTCCATTTAAGATTCAAATTGGATATTTAAGATTAGAATATCCAAATCTTCTGAGTTGCAATTAGGAGAATCAACTTGTTTTAATTTTTGTTCTGGATTGGGTTTATTCATGCATTCATTTCATTTCATTAATCTATTCAAAGAGGTTCTTCAGGAAGCCAACAATTATTTTTTCAGAAACACTCCCCAAAATTAAGAATTAAAAATTTCTTTATTTGCTTGGTGTGTGCGTAACAAGAAAAAAAGAAATTATTGACAAAGCATTTACCCTTGAAAGAAATCCAGCACAAAAACGAAGCATTTGATCCTGTGAAGCTTATTGTCCATCACTCAGGAAACTGCTGTTCTACTTACTCTCGATCGATTTGATAAAAATAGATCCATATTGTTCAATTAAGATAACAATCTCCCCCCATCATTATTAGAATAGTTTTGTTGGCATGCCATTCTTTATAATAAGAACACCATCATCACTCTGGGTCCTCTGCCGAATTCTTTTTCCAAAAGGTTTTACCCTGTCTGGGCTGAATTTAAAGGATGAGAATTAAGGTAAAATAAAGCTTTGAAAACACACTGTCTATTGCCTGTGAACAGACTGGCTTTCTTTGCCTCTGGATATGAATTGTGTTCTTAAATATATTGGGGGAAAAAAATAATTCCTGTTTCATTGATCCCAAGTAGTTCAGCAAGCAGGAATTGGGGGAAAAGGAACGATCCTATCATTTAATTTCCTAACCCTTTGCAAAAAGCCTTTCAGTTCTAAACATCTTTATATTCCATCACTTGTATCTATTAGGTTATTGATATACCTGTTTGCTTATTGACTCCAGGACTTTTTTTTACCTTTGTCCTCCATTATCTTATTTATAAAGGTTTTTTTTTTTTTTCAGATCTATTCCATTTGGTAAAGTTCTCTCGATACCTGTGATTTTCCTCCTTATTTAACAGATAATGGATAATCAGAGTTGGAAGGGACCTTGTAGGTCATCTAGTCCAACCCCCTGCCCAAGCATGGGACCCTACACCATTTCTGACAAATGGCAGTCAAATCTCTTCTTGAAAGTCCCAAGTGATGATGCTCCCACAACTTTCTATTTTGCGTTTCCTTTCTCTAATCAATGAGATATTTTTGCAATGCGTCTGCAAAATCTTTACATACTAATATATGATTGGCTAATCCTTGAACATACATCATTAAAATGTTGAAATCCCAAGGAGATTTTCTTTTTCTTTACTCCCAAATCTTTGAGAACATCCTTGCATGCAGGAATTAATTAGGTGTAGATGAGTAAGATCTAAACAAGATGATAATGCCGTGGGAACTAGTTAAGTTTTACCTCAATGTTTTTTTTCAAATTTAAGATGTGTGGACTTCAACTCACAAATTACCTAATAGCATCTGAAAATAGAAATCTATATGTTACTGATACCATATATTATGCTGCGGTAAATAGTATTCACCAAAGTACCATATATATATATTTGGTGAAAAAATGTGCAATGTTTTGAAAGAATGCAATCCAGAAGAAAATATTCTACTCTCAACCATCATGTGTTTATTGAGTGAGAACTCTGGCTTGATTTGTTCAATATTTTAAAATTGGTTGAATGAATGGGTACTATACTGTCAATATAGAGGATTATATTCTATAAACAGAGACAAATAGATTACCAATTTAGCCAGTATCTTGTTTTGTACTCTTCCTGTACGCATGCAAAAATTTACTACATTATAGGTAGCATTAGCCTGCTCATTTATAAGCAAACTGATCAGAAAGAATAACCTCTAAATCAGGCTGCAAGGAATATCATATGCTTACTCTTTCACTTGCTGATTTATCTGTTTGAGGGGTCCTTGTTGCTCTCTGAGCTTGCTTGTTTTCTTGCAGATGTTTCATGACCCTAACTACATAAAATCATCAGTGCTGGTCCTAGCATTAGCACTGATGATGTTAATGAAATGCCTGCAAGAAAACAAACAAGTTTAGGAGCACCAAAGACCTCTCATTTCAACCCTGAGCTATCAGTATATAAAGTCTTGTAATAATAAACAGATAAATCAGTAAAGGAGAATATGATTTATTTGTTCGTTATTACAAGACTTTATATACTGATTCACCTGGCAGCAAGTACTTTACCTAAAAAACATAAACATACAAAAATACACTATATCTTCAAAATACTCTTATGTGAAATTCACATTTCCTTAACAAATACCTGTACTCTCTATATTACTGTTCTTCTGAAGGATAACATGGTAGTGGCTAGTCAGATTTCAGAAAGAATTATGTGAGTGTAGTACTGTTTATTTGGAAACCAAAGAATAATTCCAGATTTCATCATGATTATGTTGAGAAGTGGCTTTGTGATGTTATGATGTCTTTTTTGATGTTGTATGTGAAATGAAAACTTATTCATTAATACAGAGGTTTTAACCTCCTAACAGGTTTTTTTTTTTTAGGATTAATGGTCAGAAGAAGCCAAATTCTGCATGCACAAAAGGAAAACTTATTTTGATGTTTTAAAATTTTTAAAAGGCTTTTTTAAAATTTTGAACAAGAAAAAGAAACAAAAAATAAGGGAAAAATGATAAAGAGAAAAAATATCCGATAGAAAGAACGAAACAGGGCAAACACTCAGTGAATTTAATTCCTCTTGACTAAACCCATACAGTCCCTATAATACATCAATTGACTTTATTAGATCATGCCAATTTTGTATTTCAAAACACAATTAAACAGTATGAACAGTCTCTCAGTCCCTTGACACTTTATGCAAACTACAGTTAATTCCATCCAGCATGTATTATCTAAACAAAAATTAAATAATATATTATATAAACAAATCATGTCGTTGTTCCTCATTTCATTTCTGCAAGTTGGTGTTGTAAGGGTGTGTATGATCTTAGCAGCATATTGTACAAAGATGAAAGCAAATTAAATGAGATGAGTTACATATACTGTTAAGTGGGGAGACTGAACATTACCTTCTGTTGTTCCTACTGTTGGATATATTTGTTGATTTAAGTGACAAAACAATTATTTGGATAATCTGACACTTGGCCTTTGAAACACACAACTAAACATTAAGAAAACAATTGCTTTCTACACATGTACCTTCATCTCAACTCTGGAAGGAGGTGTGTTTTAAAAGATTGCACAGAAACAACCTCTTCTTGAGTATTTATTATACACACACACACACACACACACAAACGTTTTATAACTTGCTCCTACTCAATGGCATTTACAAAGAGGTCAAAAACTATAAGACGATGGGTAAAGGCCTAGGTAACAATCTCTGCCATTTTTGTACATGGTGTTGACATTGCATGCATATTGATAATAGATGAAGTTGCCATGATGCAAGCTTGGTATCTTGTAGCTTGTGACCCCTGTCAATCATTTGTGAAGGACATGCACTATGCACAGATATACCTGTACATGTATATATATTATTCAAATATATTACCTTGTTATAGAAGCTAATTGGGATATCATAAAATCATTGGGTGACAGGTCTTTTGGAGGTCTTTTAATCCAACTGCCCGCTGATACTATCCAAGGCAAATGGTTTTCCAACTTTTGTTTGAAATCCAGTGACCAGCTGAAGAGAAAATGGGCCTTTAAAAGAAATCATGCTGAGTCTTCTATTTGGCTTATTTTAAAAAAGCAAATGTAATACAAGCCATCATTTTCTGCCACAAAGACTATTGGGTTGAATTGTGCTTCTAGCCTTGCCAATTCATTTGAAAGTTGAAAAATATGGGCAATCTTTTGTTAAATATGTAGAAACTTCTATTGTATTTAGTGGTAGGAGTCCCAAAGCTTTTCTTCACTATGAAGTTCAAGTGCCATCTTTCAACTGATAGAAAATCATCCTGAAATGAAATTTGCTACCTTGATTACACCTGAAAACCCTCCTCCATAGTTTTCTCTTCAGACAACTGGTTTTTTTTCTAGGTTATAACAACTTCTTGACTTGAAACACTTCGGTATAGCTCCCAAATCTCCTTCTCCTACTGCCATCCTGAAAGCATCCATCATCTCCTCCAGACAAGGGCTGGCAGGTTCAATTAATGCTCCGGAGGGAGGGCACCCACATGCCCCCCCTGAACTTTGGCTGATTGCTGCTCTTTGTCCATTTCTGGGAAAAGAACTCCGGGGCATCAGCCAAGCCCATTCAAAAAATAAAAGTTAGACTTGGGAAATAAAAGTCAAGCATCCAGACAGTATCCATGATATCAATCACTCCGAGATGTTATCTCTCCAATTGATTTATTAGAAACAGATCTGGCACATTCAAAAGCAATTTCCCAAGTGAAAGCTTTTTCGTGCATTACACAGAATCCACCTTCTCTCCTCCCTTCTCTCTTTCCACTTCTACACTTCATAAATTACGAGAACCAATTAACTGTAACTGCAAATTCTTAATACGACACACAGAATAACCTTGAACTTTTCAACTCCTCTAACTCTCTAAAAAAAAATATGTGGCAGCTGAATTTCAAAGCTGACATATGGTTGTACAATTTAAGCCATTACTTCCAGGCAAGTGGTGGGATTCAAAAATTTTTTTACTATTGGTTCTGTGGGCGTTACTTGGTGAGCATGGCAGGGGAAGGATACTGTAAAATCTCCACTCGGAGGTGGTATTTGCTGGTTCTCCGCACTACTCAAAATTTCCACTATCAGTTCCACTCCAGAACTGGTCAAAACCTGCTGAATACCACCTCTGTTCCAGGCCCTTTCTCCTACAGTTCACTTTCTCATAAACCAAACTGAATTGAAACCAAACCAAACCAAAGTAGAGCAGTGATATTCATGGTGTCACATCCCAGAACTCAGACCCTGACTCTCATAAAACTGCTCCAGCTGAACTAGTGGAACATCAGACTTAGGAGACTAAGCCAAGAATCATCTGAGGCTGATCAAACACAGGCATGATCAGATCAGTTGGAGCAGCAAGATGATAAGGCGTCGCCTCCCAGCCTTGGGCTTGGTGAGCAGAGAGCAGAACAAAGATGGTCAATGAGGCTTCTTGCCAAGCAGCGGAGAAATTTATCTTCACTGAAGATAGCTGGCTGCAGTCTGATTTAAGAGGCAGCCCGTGTGGTGGTATGCTGCCGTTCACACCAGTTCCAACAATCTGGTAGTGCTGGGAAGCAGTTGGCTCTGCCCCCCTGCCCTTCCCTTTCTGTCCTACATTTCCTTTGTTTGTAGCTCAGCTGATTCATGTAGCAGAGCGGATTGCTGTGCCTCAGCTGTTTTATTCACCAGTGCTATGTCATGGTAAGTAAGTTTTCAAGCTTAAAAAGCATGATCCCACAGAACCGGTATTAAAAAAAGTTTGCATCCCACCACTGGGCAGCCTTATTAAGTTTCCCTTCCAGTGTAAACAACTCTCTGATCTCCTGCTCTGGTATGTCATTCCAATGAACCCTACTTGTGAAATCCTGATCTTTGGATGGCATAGACAAAGCTGACCTAACTCTTTGAACTTTGGATTGGATTTTGACTTCTTTTCAGCACACCTCTATTGAAAGTGAGACTACTTTTCCTTTTTATTATTACTCTTTAGGCAGAGAGGAATGCAATTTTGTTTTTACAAGACTTTGTTTGTTAAGTAGCCACATAAAGACAGTATGAATTTCTCTATACCACCAAAAAGTCTCTCAGGAATATTAAAGTATGCACATGCTGCTAAACCTTCCCAACTACACCTTACTGTGAATTGCTTTGGGGTGTGATTTAGGAAATTAGATTTGGAAGAAATGGATTCTGTGTCCTCAGGAATATAATGGCACAGTAAACGGTTTGCATGTTGCATTTTTAAGCTGCTTTGGGAAGCTCATAAAGAAATATTTAAGCTTTATCTCTGAGTTTTATTTTAATTAACAGTAGATTAATGTCATGGAAACTTGTTTATTTGTTGGTTTGGTTTTGCACGGATTCTGCTCCAAAACTTTTATAAAAACTTTATATGACCTGTTAATCTTGCTAACACATCATTTCATTCTTTCTTTCTTTTTCATTGCTGAAAATATTCAAAAGTGAGTAGTGGGAATAAGGTGAGAATATGCAGGCCGCCTCCTCCAAAAAAGCAACTTTATAATTAGATTATGAAAGAAGAAACTGACTGCTAAGCTATGCTGTATCTGTAGTAGAATAATAATAAGAGTTGGAAAGGACCTTGGAGATCTTCTAGTGCAGGCCTGTCAAACTGGCAGCCTGTGGGCTGGATATGACCTGCACAGGCCACACCTGGGCTCATGCAGGCCATGCCCACCCCAGCTCTGCAAAGGCAAGAAATATCTCAATATGTCATGATACTGCCTGTAATGCAATCAGGTTTGATACTCCTGTTCTAGTGCAACCCTCTGCTTAGGCAGGAGACCCTAAATCATTTAAGATAATTGGCTGTCCAGTCTTTTGTTATAAGCTTTCAGTAATGGAGTACCCACAACTTCTGAAGGTAAGCTGTTCCATCGGTTGATTGCTCTCACTGTTAGGAAATTTCTCCTTAGCTTTAGGTTGCATCTCTCCTTGCTTAGTTTCCATCCATTGTTTCTTGTCTTGCCTTTTTGTGCTTTGGAAAATAGTTTGACCCCCTGTCTTTGTAAGAACCCATGCTCCTACAACCCATTCAGTCCTCCCCAAGCAGCATCTCCCAGTTATCCTCAGCTGATGTGACCTTCCCATCACAAGACCCTGACATGACCCATATCTGACATGACCCATATCTGACATGACTTTCCCATCAGAAGACCTACTAACAACATGAAGCTCTATATAAACAGAAGAATACTGACACCAGCAGCCCCCATATTCAGCTGAAGACATTACCTAGCCTGGTAACAAAATGTTTGGAAACTAAGCTACAAGCTTGGAGAACGAACCTCCACCCTCACTTATGGGAGCCCCTTAAATATTGGAACATTGCTATCACGTCTCTCACAGTGCTTCTTTTCATTAGATATACCCAGTTCCTGTAACCAATCTTTATATGTTTTGGCATCGAGCCCCCTAATCATTCTTGCTGTTCTTCTTTGTACTCTTTCCAGAGTCTCTACATCTTTTTCATTTTGTGATGACCAGAACTGGATGCAGTTTTTGAAGTGTGGTCTTACTAAGGCTTCGTAAAGCAGTACAAATATGATCTTGATTCTGTTCCTCTATTAATTCAGCCTGGGATTGCATTGACTGTTTTGGCTGCTGACACGCACTGTTGGTTCATATTGTCTATCAGGACTCCAAGATTCCTCTCACAATTACTGTCATTAAGCTGAGTTTCACTTAGTCTGTACCTATACAATTGGTTTTATTTTCCTAAACATAAAACCTTACTTTCACCTACAATGAATTTCATTTTGTTAGATGGGGCCCAGTGTTCAAATCTGTCAAGATCTTATTGGATCTTGAGCTTGTCTTCTGGGATGTTGGGTATTTTTTCCAGCTTAGTGTCACCTGAAAATTTGATGAGTTTCCCCTTCTATTCCCTTATCTAGATCATTTATGAAGTCATTGAACAGTACCAGGACTAAAATGGAACCTTGGGGTTACCTACTGCTTATTTCCCTTCATTTCAATGTAATTCATCACAGACTATATACAGAGTACTATTTGTCAGCCAGTTACAAACCCATTTGGTGATAGTGCTGTCTAGCTCACATTTTTCATGTTTGTAGCTTGCAAAAAAATAAGTGGTGGTCTACTTTATCAAATGCCTCACTGAAATCTAAGTATAGTATGGAGACAAAATTTTGCCAATCCACTAATTTAATCACTTATTAATTTCTCAATAGATATTGGCAACTAAATGGAACTTAGCTTAATAAGTCTTTATTGATTAGCCCTTGGGCCATATCAAAGGAACTTAGCAAGGAATAAATAGATATGCATGAAAAGAAAATAATACAAGTGGGATAGATTTTCCTCCCTAGTAAGTTACCCTGTCTTACAAGGAGGGAATTGTCTCTCTGTGTCTCTCTCTTTCCTTTCCATTTGGTTTGAAGTCAGTTATATTTTTAATCTGTTCAACAACTGGAAATGAAATGTGCATTAAACACATATGCATATGGACACTATTAGTATCAAAAATGACCCTCCATTTGCCAGTTAAATGATATAATTTATGCACCAAGTAGTTGCACATTGCTTCAAGGTACTACTGAACTGTTTATATTGATTATTACATTCTATTGCTCAGTAATGAGAAATGTAGATGGACAATGTGAAGCAAAGATCAGATATTTGAACATCAGTACTAGCTTTGACTAATGCAAAAAGCAGAGAAGTCTTAGGTATAGTTTCCTTACCAAGAATGACCTGCATTAACACAAATATGAGAATTAAGATGAAAATGATCTGCTTATCAGAGCCCCAACAAAGAAGCTAGAAGTGATGGATGTTTGAGTGGAGGACTCTGGTTGTCAAATGATTATCATGATGGATAAGATAGCATTCCTAAAAATTATTCATGCAGATTGTGATTTTGGAGTTTCTCACAGATCACCAAAGTCTAGTAAGAAATATTGGACCATCTTTAAACAAGCAACTATTCATTCTAACAGAAGGGTAGAGACTCGAAGTATTTTTCAAAGATAAGAGTAACCTACATTTGTGTAAAGCAGGGTTGTCAAACTCAAGATCTGTGGGCCAGATCTGGCTCACAGGGTGCTTAGATATAATGCATGGGGCTGCTCTGGAAACAGTGAAGGAGTGACCTTCACTGTGCTTCTGCAAGTAACTCGGGAAGGCCACACATGGTCCTTCTGAGCTCCATTTTCATTGGCTGAGTGCTTGGGCCACCACAGGTGCCCCCGACACAAGTGACATTGAGCTGGCCACACACACCTTGGCCATGCCCCCCTTCCCCCACAAGGCCAAACACAACCCTGATGCAGCCCTCAATGAAATCAAGTTTGACATCCCTGGTGTAAAGCATGGTGGAATTTGTCTAGAAAAGTGGTCTTTGCAGAATGATCTGTGCATATTCTTAAGATTAGAAAAAAGGACTTCCTGTATTAAGACCCCTGGTGATGGAGTAGTTAGAATGCAATATTGCAGGCTGACTCTGCCCCACAACCTAGACTTTGATCCTGAAAGGGGCTCAAGGTTGACAGCCTTCCATCCTTTGGATGTTGGTAAAATGTTTGGGGCAATATGCTGACATTGTAAACCACCCAGATAGTGCTGTAAAGACTTAGACATAAGTCTAAGTATTGCTATTCTGAGGATTTCCTTAAGGTTCTGTAATGCTTTGAATACATGCCTGGATGATATGTGTCTGATAAGACTGACCTAATATGAGGAATGAAATATGTTGAAATATGTGATCAATCAGTGGGTTCCTTATTTGATGAAGTAATTCTACAGATAGAAATAGTGTCCAAATGAGCACTACTTCTACCTGCAGATTTTTTTATTTTAGATAGTTCATGAAATGAGGCCTGGATTGGTTGTGTTTAAGAGTATCTTGGCAATGTTTTGGCGAGGTCCCACTCGCCATCCTCAGGCTGATGCTTTCAGCTTTGTGCCAATACAAGCAGTGTGTGATCGGAGCTGCTGTCTCTCTATAAATACTGGTGGTGGGGGCTGGTGTGCTGGGCTGGTTGGCTGCGCTGCTGCCTCTTGATTGGTTGATGGAGTTGATGTTGGTATAATGGGCTGTGTGATGGCCTTGTGAGTTTTGTTGTGGAGATATCCTGGATCTTGTGCTGTAATCTCCTGAGTCATTTGTTTTGTAGTGATCTTTTTTCCATTAGCCTCTCGTGTTTAACAGCTTGGGTAATGGGTTGTGTGATGGGCTTGCAAGTTCTTTTGTTGTGGTATCCTGGGTCCTGCATTGTAATCTCCTGGGTCATTTGTGTTTTGATCTCTTTTCCATTAGCCTCCTGTGCAGTAATGGCTTGGGTAATGGGTTGTATGATGACCTTGTGAGATTTATTGCTGTGGTATTCTTGGTCTTGTGCTGTGATATCATGGGTCATTTGCAGTGTTGCAACTTCTTGAGTTCTTGTGGTGTAATTTCCTGAGTTTTCTGATGTGATATCCTGAGCGGGTGGCTGTGATGTAGCATTCTGGGTTTTAGTCTGGCTTCGAGTTTGGGGTCTGGGTCTGTGTTCTTGGCATGTGTCAGCTTGTTTGGTTTTGGGATCAGGGGGTGTGACAACTGGTGAAGTAGCCGTAGTCTGTTTTCTGGATGGTGGTTGTCCTTCATTTATAGGATGGGCTTGGGTCTGGGTCTGATGAGGGGGATTGGCAATGGCGTCCCATGTTGTTTTGGGTCTGGTGTTGGTTTTCGTGGCTGGGACTCATTTGTTGGTGAGGGCTAGCTTCCAGATGTCTGGAAGGCAGGAGGTATTGTCCCGTCTATTCATGTTATAGGGGTGTTTCTTTATCTCAATGGCTTCTCTGATTATTCTTTTGCTGGAGTGTTCAGTGTTGGAT
The DNA here is from genome assembly GCF_049901715.1 of Pseudonaja textilis. Classification (NCBI taxonomy): domain Eukaryota; kingdom Metazoa; phylum Chordata; class Lepidosauria; order Squamata; family Elapidae; genus Pseudonaja; species Pseudonaja textilis. Next base: position 12,540,217 of record NC_141994.1, on the reverse strand, counting down.
ATTAATTTGGTTCCTTCGAAATTAATTTCTTGTCCTGTGGCCTTAAGGTGCTGGAAGAGGGAGGAAGTATTTTCTTCTCTTCTGACTGTTTTTTTTTTGTGTTCTGCGATGTGTGCATTTATCCTCCTGTTGGTTTGTCCAATGTATGTGGCTGGGCACAGCCAACCAGCCCAGCACACCAGCACACCAGCCCCCACCAATGGCACAAAAACCCTAGCCACTATAGGAAACCCCAGCTGCAGAATTATCAGAGAAGCCATAGAGATTGAAAAAAGACCTGAAAGCATGAATAGAAGAGATGACTCCACCAGACTGTCAATTATCTGGAAGCCTGCACTCACAAACAAAAAATCCATCACAAGCCAGGCAAACACCTGGGCACAAACAGACTCCCCTGATACCTCCAGCTCAAACACACCCCAACCAGGCACCCAGATGGAACCTAGCTTCCTAATAAATGATAGCCGTCCGTTTACTTGAAGCCAAGCCGCACTAAAAGCTTCCAATACAGGAAACACAGTGTTGCCAGCAAATCAAGACAAAAAAAAAGGCTACAAAACAGACAGAAGATATTAGAAACACTCAAGCAGAACACAGCAAACTCCAACACCAATAAACACAGACCAAGACTTCCAACCAATCAGGATGAAGAAAAAACCATTCTAACACAGCAGTAGGCTAGCACCAAATTTAAAACAGAAATGGCTGACTCACAGACGAACACAATACAGAAGCCTGATGATGGCAGATGAGATTCTGCCGAAACGTCACTACAACTTTAAAAGCACAGCTACAATGACGTGGGAAAATACCCAAACAAAGCTGAATGCCATACATACATACATACATACATACATACATACATACATACATACATACATATTCTATTATATTTTGTTGTTATAGTTCAACTGTCTTAATTGTATATTCTCCTGTTGTATGACACCCAAAGTATCCAATAGTGTTTGGTTAATTTTTAATAATTTTAAAAATCTTTATATTTGCAAGGCTATATTTGTCTTTGAAAGGAAAATCAACTTTATTTATATGGAAATTTGCAAAATGAAATTCTTTAAGGATACTTAGGGCTATATGAGAGAGAGGAACTTTAATGTTACATGCAGTATGATAATATTGACTCTTCCTTTGCCACTGAATTCATTGTTCGGTATGAAATCGGACAGCAACATTCATAGCAGAATATTTAAGCAACTATGACTGACAGATTAGGACATTTTTAAAAATGTCAACTCATCTGCTTTCAGCTTTTTATTAACACAATGTGAAGGACAATTCTATTAGTAATTCATCAGTGAGATTAGTAATAGGTATCTGAAATCAGCATAATCTCTCACAAACAAATTTTGGCAGACTGAATTTTGATCAGATAGTTTTAGTAGATCATGGGAATACTACAGACACATTCTATGGTGATTACAGCAATCGTTTGATAAGAGACCACATATAGAGCTGGTTAATTCTAGGCTGGATGGCATGGTTACATAACTGACTTAAAAATTATACTTTATATGCTAATCAAATATTTTTCTTCAAATAAGAGAGAGTAATGAGCAGTGTGCCATACAAGGATAAATCTTGGATCTATTACTATTCAATCTTTTTATTGATGAAATAAGTACCAGATTTTCAAGTGGCACAATGTTAATGGTATAGGAAATAGCCCAGAAGATAGAAATAAAATTCAAAACTTTTTAAATCCTTCACTTAGGAAACAAACAAACCTAATTTCATGTAGTGATTAAGGCCCTAGGCTAGAAATCAGGAAGCTGAGTTTTATTCCTACCTTAGGCACAAAACTAGCCGGATGTCTTTGGGCTAATCCCATAATCTCAGCTCTAGGAAGAAGGCAGTGGTAAAACACATCTGAAATATTGCCAAGAACAATCCAAGGAATGATCCAGGCAGTCACCAGGATTTAAGACTGACTTGAAGTTACAAAATAGAAAATAAGAAACAAAATGCAACTGTACATGGGGAAGGATCAGATATGGGTATTTGGTAATAATATATTGGGAAAAAAAAGATTGGAAAAATAGCCAATTCACCACCTGAACATGAGCCAGCAATGTGAGATAGTTGCAGAAAAGATAAATTAAGTTTTAGGATGAATTAGCAGAAGTCTTATTTATAGATCACAAAAGAAAATTTTCTATTTTATTTTGGTTTGTCTGGATTATGCTCATTCTCATTCTTATCACGCTAAGAAGAAGTAAAAATGGAACAGATTCACAGAAAAGCAACTAAAGTGATCAAGGAACTATAAACTTAGCCCTTAAAACGACTGAAGGGTTTTGAGAAAATATGACTGAGATGGGATATATTAACACTCTTCAGACAGATAAAGTTGTTTGGAATTAGAAAAATCAAATTGCCTTTCTTCCCAAAGTTTACAATACATAACAATGTCATGAAACTACAGGAAGGCAGATTCTTACTGCATATTAGAATTAGATGGAACCCAGATTGGTGATAATAACCATCTCTTCATTGCATTTATTCAAAGGGAAGGTAAACAGTCAACATTCTTGAATAGTTTAATTTAGATTTCTTCACTGAATGGGAGGATGGATTTAATACCTAAGATGATCCATTCCAATGCTAGGATTATATGTATTAAATACAATTTCTATTCACAGAAAAAATGAATATTGTCCTAGATTTCACATTCAGATTAACAAAATTCTCCTCATGTCATCCCCATTTGGAATTAATCAAATCTATTGTTATAACTTTGTTGATGTTCCACTGATTGATCATATTTGCCATATGGGGATTGGTTAAAAAAGGCAATATGACATTTTTCAACAATTATACATTGAATGATGCTTAATGTTCTCACTCAAAGTAGACATAATCCTTCAGCTATATCTGGTTTGGGTATTGAGAAAGACTTTGATGTTGCTTGTTGGAAGTTTTTGTGGACACTCTAACTTAATTTTGCATGTCCACAAAATTTGATATTTGGAATAATTTGATTTATTCAACAACTAACATTGTGCAATTAACTTGTTATGACTGTTACAAACACTTGTGTTTAACTTGAGGTTTTCCTTACATTTGCAGAAATATATATAATAATTATTTCAAATAACAACTGTTCAAAAATATTTGTCCCAGAAATATTAATAACAGTATCTGCTATTATAAAAATATTATTTTTCATGTGTGGGAGCAAGATTCCATGCACTTAAAAACTATACTCATGTTCAGAAGTTAAACATCACATATATTTAATAGCCAAGATTCAAAAATCTCTGTTGAGCTTGTTTGTAGTATGCATAGATGAATAAATATTTACTGAGTCAAGTTATTTGAAATTATTACAAGCTTGGGATGCAATTTCCCTTGTCCCAAATCCCATAAGTAAGAAATATATCCCTATTACATCTGGCAATATATAATACATTTTATTTGCTCTTATCAGAATTGAAATGTTGGTCTTACAGCAGTGCTTATATATATATTTTAATAGATCTACTCTGTCACATCATTTTTGGGGAAAGGGCAGAGTATGAGCAACTCGGGAACTTTAACTTTGCAATAGAAAACTGGGCTGCTATTAACACTGTTCCTCAAAAATCCCTTGTACTACATTAGTTGTAATGTACTGCTGGCAGAAATCCTGGAATCCAAGGAGGGGATGTAAATATTGGTACTTGATTTTTATGAACATAGTTGCAGCATTAATTAATGTAAGTTTTTTGCCATGCAAAGGCCATAGGAGTCTTGAAGAGCAGGAGATGTCAGCTCATTTTTATTCTTTTGCTTTCCCCGTTTCATTTTTGAGGGCCCATATTAATTTTTTTTTTCCATTGTGTTTCTGATGGTTCAGCTCATTTCATTTTTCTGTTTTATTGCTCTCTTGTTCCAAAGGTTTTGCATGTCATTTGCTTTCAGTATTAAATGTTAAATGGAATGCAGGAGCAGCCCATGTTGAGATGCTTAAAACTTTGGTGTTTCCCATCGAAATGGCAGAAAATGTGCAAGACATATTGTCATCTTAACCACAAGACACCGAACATGTTAAATTTCAAATAAATTGGATAAAAGACTTTATAAGTATTTTTAGAGGGAGGAGAGTTCTAATAATGTCCATGTTTTACACTTCATATTTTTCAGAATGTTACTTGGTGTACTCAGAATATCAAAATTCTAAAAGTAAAAGCCAGAGTTATATTATATTACAATCTGCTGAAATAAAATGAAAATAAAATATATGTGCCAAAAACATTGATAACAATATAGCATGAACTAATTGCAAAATGTCTTATTAAGGACCATTATGACCAATACCTTATAAATACAACATGCCTTCAAAGAAACTTAGCCAGATGTTAAAGGTGCATAAAAAGACACCATCAAATTCATTGTCAACAATATTATTTTTATCTTCAAACCACTTTCATCCTGTTGTTGGATAAAAAGATGAGTAGCAACAAGTATCAAGCTGCCCTGGATATTTGGTTAGAGAAAGAAATACCTACTCTAAATGAACATTCTTATTACAACTGCACTGGAGTAGAATATAAATTGGTGTTTTAATTATTCCAGAGCCACATAAAAAAAATCTTATCTGAATATGGTATTTGTCTGTATCTTCTTTGGAATACTGTCAAACAAATTATATTAAAATATGCTAATAACATCATCCCGTGTTATTTTTGGCAGAGGGAGATGTTTTAAGTAGGTGACTCACCTTTGCTGTAAATCTGTGCCCCTAAAGAGTCTGAGCTCGTTATTCTGCTCTGATCAAATTGACAATTTTCATCAAGGGTTCTTGGTCTAAACTCCAGCTTGGAATAATCCTTAACCATAGCCGTTATATCATCTAAAGGGAAGCAATCTTTCTTTTCCAATGTGTACTTCTCAAATGAAAAACTATTTTTCCTTAAACCAAGGTGCTAAAACTACTGAGTAAAATATGATTTTAGCCACAAATAAAAGATTCTCACATATTTAATTTATTTCATGCTATTTAGTTCTATCTTAATATAGACATCTGGGACCTGCAAGTTATATAAGTCAGTGGTCCCCAACCTTTGTGGCTTGGCAGCCTGGCAAGGAGGGAGAAGGGAACTGGGCCGTGTGAGCAGTGGACCAGCATGCACACATATGTGTAAGCAGCTCAACTCAATATGGGATGCGCCTGATCCCAACTGCCAATACTATAGTGTTGGTTCCTACAAAAGCAGCTGTGTAGCTTGTTCATGACACTTTCAAGCAGGATGATTGAAAAATTTGGTTCTTCTCAATCATTTTGAACCTCCTTTTTTTTTTTTTAGCAGCAGCAGCAGCAGTGGTGGCGACAATCATCATCTCCTCTTCCTCCCCCCCCCCTCTCCTCCTTCTCTTTCTCTTCTCTTCCTCCTCTTCCTGGAGGAATTTTGCATCCAAAACACATAACCTTATTTCTTGATGATCCCTAAGGAAGGAACTTCTTAACTCCTCAATTTGAGATAATTGTGGGTGAATAAATAAGTATATTTATAATCCATGTCATTTATGTAGGTTCTTTCCCATTCTTTCTCATTTCCTATTTTTTAAATAAACAATTGCATGATTTTCCATGAACACGTCACAACCTGTGAATGTTTGGGGATATTTGTACTGTGAAGCATCCACTCACTCCAACTTAGATTTTAGCTTCAAAACAATTTTATGAGATAGATTTGATTGAAGGCCACGGGGTGGAATAATATTACCTGATGAACTCCATAGCAAATAAAAATATGTTAAATTCTGTTATTTGTATAAGAGTACTAGCTCTATAATACAAAACTACACAATCGGGCTTAGTTTTTGAGGAGGAAAATAAGGGGAAAAAATTGTGCCTCTGCCCACCAGCATCCATCAGTATTCATCTGGCTAGCGTCCTGTCAGTGTGTGAGAGAGTTGAGGGCTGTATGGAAACTGAAACATGGAAACTGAAACAGTATTTGGTATGTGAGCAAGAAGGAGGCAGCAAGGAGCCTGGGCATGGCTTAGCTCAACTGTTCTGTACTAAAACTGGTTGCTGCTGTGAAACTAAAACTGAAACTGAAACTCCTCTCCTCTGCTTGTGTTTTGCATTTGGAACAGATTTCTTTTCAGGTGGGAAGGGAGAGTAGCACTCCTTTCCTTCAGAGTATGTTAATAATAATATATGAAATGCTAAACTCTGAAGATCATTTCGAAAAATCCTTTCTTACTGAGCATCTAGAAGCCAAGAGGAACATACATGCCAAATTTCAAGTTTGTAGGCTTTACGGTTGTGGAGATTTTGTGATGATGCATGAGTGGTATTTCGCTTTTATATATTTAGATTATTCTTTAATTAAAGCAATACTAAGCAAGGTGTTGAATTTGGTTAGACTGGACTTGCTAAACCAGGATGACAAAGGTTCAGCACAGCTATGGCTGAATGATAAAGAATTTGCATTCACAGAGACCTGAACAACTTTTAAACACAATACAATTTCATATGGCAGTTGATGACTCAACCAGCTCTGACTTCTACATCAGATTTGCTCCAGTGACAACTCCAAGCTTCATTTAGTCAGCATTTTTATTATTATACTTTAACCCACGTGCAAAATAGACTTTTCCTTACAGTTGACAATTATGAAAGATGGCTCAGTTTAACTGGATGATATTTGACTCTCATAAAGAGAATCCAAGATTGGTCTAACAAAAGAATAAATTGCTTCCTTTCCATTTTTAGTGATTATTCTGTTAAGCATCTTTCTAAATGTCATTTTTGTGTGTGTTTAGAAGAGGGTCCTCTTATGAAACATACATGATGATGCAAATACTGTGGCATACAATACTTGCATTGGAAATCAGGACAAAAGAGCATGGGAGTAGGACTTTCCCTAACATCACTGCAGGTATGTCATGGTTTTGATGTAATCTCAATTTTCTATGGATATCCATGTTAAAACCTAAGCCCTGCTGACTTCCATGAGGCTTATTTATTCCAAGATTAGTAAGTTATGCTATTAGTAAGTTACGGATTGTCAGTACCTAATAGAACATGGGTGTCAAATTTGATTTCATTGAGGGCCACATCAGGGTTGTGTTTGACCTTTGGGGGGCAGGATGAATGTAACCAGGGTGGGCATGGCCACTGTTAAGAATTGATAGTCCCCTAACAGTTGGGTTGGAAATATATAAGCCAGGATAGACATTTAATACTATCTCTTTAAGGGAATGCTAAAATAGTAATTGGGTGTGGTTCCTCAAACAGCCATAAGATGGAACCAGAAACCTGGGTTGTTAGTTCTGTTGTTGGTAGTTGCTAGTTGGTCAATGTTTGTTCGCTGTTTTTGATTCTTGCATTTTTCCCTATTGACTGTTGCTGATCGTCATTCTTCTTAGATTGCTATAAGTCTGTTACTGAACTGTTTATGATACTGGACTTTGATTTTGGATTATCCCTGGACTGAATACTGACTGCTTTAACCATGTATGATTTGGACTGTTTGTTGGACTTTGCTTAACCATTTGCTGGAAGTAAAACCTACATTTTACTATTCAGTGTATCTGTATGCTGGTTGTGTGTTATTCAACATCACTCTCACTACATGTCCCTGTGTGCACTCATTCTCCTAACAGTGAATTACCTCAACAGCCAGCTCGACGTCACTCATGTCAGGGGTGCCTGTGGCCTGAGTGCTCTGCAAGTGAAAAGGGGCTCCTGAGCTCTGTTTTCAGCTGCAACGGCCACCTGCATCTCTCTGCCAGTGAAAACAGAGCTTGAGAGTGTCACACACAACCCTCCTGAGCTCCATTTTCTCTGGCAGAAGCACCTTCACTGTTTCCAGGGCAGCCCCGCAGGCCAGATCTAAGCACCTTGTGAGCCGGATCCCTGTAATATAATAAATGTTTCATTTACACCAGAGTTTGATTATTAATAATTTTCTGCATAAACCCAAATCCTCTACAAATTGGTGAGGGCTAGGAGCAAAATCTTCCATAAGTTAACAAACCATACAGTTTGATTTCTGTAGCTAGTGTATAAAGTTGCAGAGATTTATTCTGAGATGCATGAACTGTGTGTGGCATTTCGCTGAGACTATTTCAAAAGCATCAACTCTTTAAATGACATTTTCACCTTCAGCAAATACATTTTTGCCTGGTAGGAAGAGTGATGCCATCAGGCTACAAGCAATCTACGCTATAGTCATGCTGTAAATAGGTGTCAGCCCTCATTACATTCTTAGATTTAAATCCCATTTATCAGTTTTCATATAGTTATGGTTGTTCTGACAATTTCATTTTGTTCTGATTGCACTGTCTTTTGCCCTAAAATATACTGTGATATATTTGTTGAAGCTACTGTAGATATTTGAAGCATTGAAATACGATGCACGTACTTAGAAGCAACGTACATATATTCTAATTATGGGAAAATTACATATGTTAATCATTCATAGGACAGTACATTAGTTATTGGGTAATATGCAAATCCTGATTCTGGTGTTGCTATTATATAGAATGCCAAACAGATATATGATTGTATTATAATCCAAGATTTAATATTACTCTATTAATCAAAGGATTCTACCTAAATCCCTATGCTGTATTTTATTTCTAAAACTGAACAAGGTTGAAAAAAACAAAAAGTATAGGCCCCATATTGTATTGGGGTGATTTTCATCCAAACATTATTTTATTGTGATTTTAATTCTTTCAGTTTGGAATCTACTCAAAAACCTTTTGTTATTTGGAGGAAAGGAAAGGAAAGGAAAGGAAAGGAAAGGAAAGGAAAGGAAAGGAAAGGAAAGGAAAGGAAAGGAAAGGAAAGATATAGATATGGACATTATTGAGGATTTGAGCAATATGAACTCTTCAGTGGAATTGATTTAAAGAATAAATGGCACTCATACAATAACACAACTTTGGAAGTTTTATTAACATTTCTAACATTAAGAAGCAGCTCTTTTTCAACAGTGGTCTAATAACATGACTCTAAAAAATATAACTGTGTAAAGTGTATTTTTTAAAAAAAAACATTGAAAATTTGCATCCACAAATCTCATATATGAAACCAAGGGAACTCATCTGATGTATTATTGCTGTGACGACACAATGCACTTGTTTACAGGCCAATTCTTGCTATTTTATAGCTAGTTATTGATTATGCACTCTCAAATCAATCAAATTCTTCTAAAGAAATAGTAATATTGTACTCCTGAATCTCATTTTATGCTGTATTACTGAACCAGTATTACAGAAACTCATTTCCAAGTGAATGATATTCATATTATTGATGCTAAAAGCAGATGCTACAACAACATTTTCAGATTACATTTGTTACACATATGCATTCAGACTTGACCTTGTTTTTATTCTGTTCAAATACTGTAATGTAAATAGCAAGAATTTTTGAAAAAATCATGAGTGATCAGCAACACTAATTATTGTAGTTATCATATGACTGTTTTATCTGAAATATGAGTTGTGTTCTTAATTAATTTAACTTTAAAATGGGAGATTAAGTTATCCCAAATAGTTTAGTTTAAAAATGGAAATTATTTAAAATCAGTCAGGGTTCTGTTATTTTTTTTTTTTTATATCCTCCCACCAAGATGTACAATATAGGACTTTTGCATCTCCCATTTCATCCTCATAACTGAGTCATAAATGAGATCTAAGAGAGGCCTTATTTCTCTTAATCTGAAATGTTAATAACCACTAGATGATTATTCCCTTTAATAGCTGTTATATTTTTTTGACTGAACATAATACACGTATATAGAACATTGGTATGAGCTAAAGGACCTGGCAGATGTGACCTCAGAACCACTGAACGGTATCTTTCAAAAACCTGGATCACCAGAGGACTGGAAAAGAGCTGATGTGGTCCCAATATTTTTTTTAAAAAAAGGAGGGAATGCATCTAGGTAACTACAGGCCACTTAGCCTGACATCAATATCTGGAAGAATCCTGGAAAAAAAATGAGCAATAGACCTGAAACACATAGAAACAAGAAAAGCTATTACTGAAAGCCAGCATTATCAAAAACAGATCATGCAAGACAAAACTTATTGCATTCTTAATGGCTTAGAGAAGTACTGTGTTTACTTAGATTCAGTAAGGCATTTGACAAATTTGACCACAACATATATTTGGTAAGATAGAAAAATGTGGGATAGATAGCATCACTACCAGATGTATTTGTAATTGGCTGACCAACTGCACTCATTATATATTCCTCATGGAATTACATCTACATGGAAGTAGGGTATCTGAAAGTTCTATCTTGTGCCCAGTACTCTTCAACATCTTTATAAATGATTTAGATGAAGGGACAGTGGGAACTCATCAAATTGGCAGATGACACCAAGCTAGGGGGACTAGTCATCTCTTTAGAAGATGGACTCAAGTTACAGAAGAATCTTGACAGACTTGAAACTGGCCCCTATCCAACAAAATGTATTTCAGTGGTGAAAAAGTAAGATCTTAGACTTAGGAAAGAAAAACCAAAGGGATAGGTATAGAATAGGTAATAATTGGCTCAACAGCAGTCACTGTGAAAGGAATCTAAGTATTATATATGAGCCAGCAGTGTGCTGCAGCTGCCAAAAAACTGTCCTAAATTGCATCAACAGAGTCCTAAATTGCATCAACAGAGGGATAGTATCAACATCAACTGATGTGTTAGTTCCACTTTATACTGCACTGATAAAATGACACTTGTAATATTGTGTCCAGTTCTGGTCACCATAGTACAGCAGTTAAGACTCTGGAAAGAATGCAGAGAAGATTATTAGGAGGCTGTGGTTTTAAATTGTACGATGAAGGGTTGCAAGAACTAGATATGTCTAATCTAACTTAGTGTGACAAGTTAGCAGGCTTCCGGTATTTGAGGGTCTGTCATAAAGAAGAAGGGGGTCAACCTATTTTCCAAAGCACCTGAAGGTAGAATGGAAAAGAGAGATCCAATTTAGAATTAAGGACAAATGTCACGTCAGTGGGAATAATTAATAATAATATTAATAATAATATTAATAACAATTAACAATAATAAAAATCACTGGAGGTTTTTATGAAGAGATTGGACAGCAATTTGTGTGGAATAGTGTAGGATTTCCTGCTTGGGCAGGGAATTCGAATAGAAGACTACCAAGGTCCCTTACAACTCTGTTATTCTATTATTCTGAAAATGAAATAGAAAAATAAGTTGAGAACAGATATTTAACCAGGGAGGTAGTATTTCATATGATTCTTGTTAGTAGAAGAAAGCACAACATTTTAGAAATCATTTGATGTTATACAAATGGTGGCAGTTGTGGGATCCAGAACTGATGTGCTAGTTTAATCTAGACTCTCAAAACAATTTAAAGGGATTAGGAAGCTGTCAACAAGATATCAAAAGGAGGGTTGTATGTTGCTTTCAAAGTCATTCTGAATTGGGAAGCAATTGATAGCTTTGTAATATTTGGATGCAGTTGAACAACTACTAGAACAAAAGCTAGTAACAAGAGAAAAATACATTGATTAAAGGACCACTGGAATTCCCTAATAACATGTCCTCATATTTAATTGAAATTAGTAAATTGAACTCAATTCCATTTCATAATACCTTATAAACAGTTTAAGATCTACAGTGTTTGAGAATTATTATAACATTCATCTGTGACGTGTTACTTGCAGGATTATAGCTGCTTCTTAAAAGCTGTCACAAGTGACCCTTTAAAACTCTGTTCATTGAAATATTTCCTTGAAATATCTTCTTGAGATGAGTGGTGATAAATTCAGTGTCAGTGTTATATAACACAGATAATGTTTTCTGGCATCCTAACTAACATCAGGGCTGGAGAGTCGATTAGTTTTGATCTGCCTCTGCAATCAAATTAATAAAATGGTGCCCAAAAGCATTAAGAATTGCATTTGTTTTATTAATCTAAAATGTTTTTACTCCACCTTTAAGGTTACCTCCCTTTCAGAAAGCATTATACTGAAAACCCAAACTAACAACATGAATAAACTATAAATAGTCAGCTACGAATCCATGCAGTAAAGAGAAAGCCAAGGAAATAAATGAATCTTTATTCAAGCCTATAAATATAACTCTTAAAGCCTACAGATGGCCATTTGTTTTAAAGGAGTTTAAAGTTGCACCAGAGTTAAAATCCTTTTTTAAATCAAAGATCTAAGCTGATCTCAAAAAGCATTTTCGGCTTCCTTATACTTAGATGTATAACCAGGCTTAAACAGACAATTAAATCTCATTGTGGACAATAATGATAGAACAGAAATTAAATACATCTGGGATACCTGTAGCTTCCTGACAAACTTTGGAGTATGTCCAAAATAACGAGTGCTACAAAGTCTGAACAATATTGAATATTAGTTCAAATTGAGTTTACTCTGTCAGAGTACTAGACATAGATTGCTGGGAACTTGTGAGATATCTGTAAGACACTTTCTCTAGCTTGAGGAAAGAATTTTTCAGGGCCTGACATAACATCCTCTCATCCACACGAGAGGTGGTATTCAGCAGGTTCTGACCAGTTCTGGAGGTAATGGAGATTTTGAGTAGTTCGGAGAACCGGCAAATACCACCTCTGACTGGCCCCACCCCCATCTATTATCTGCCTCCCAAATCCCAGCTGATCAGTTGTATCTTCTTTTGTTGCCCTGCACAGGAGCACTAAGCCAGAAAGCAGGTTAGCGGGGTGGGGAGGGAATGGGATTTTGCAGTAACCTTCCCCCAGGAGTAGGGAGGGAATGGGGATTTTGCAGGAACCTTCCCCTGGAGTGGGGTGGGAATGGAGATTTTGCAGTATCCTTGCCCTGCCACACCCACCAAGCCATGCCCACCAAACCACGCCCACAGAACTGGTAGTAAAAAGTTTTGAATCCCACCACTGATCCACACTATTATTTGGCATGTGTGCCAGCATTTCTATATCAGTGCATTTGTCCTTTCCCTATCCACTCTGGGTGTGTGCGTGCTTATTTCCATTTTTTAACTGAGGGAGCCTGTGTTGTCCAGGGAAATAGATACAATATAATATCTTCTTCCCTATTATAAGTATTTTTGAAAGGAAAATCCACAAATCCCAAACCCACCAACATGATAGCCAAGATTACTTTATTTAAAATTTATTTTTACTTGAAGCGAGGCAACAGTTACTATCAACGGTAACTTGAGAATCTTTTTCCTCTCTCCTTTTCTTTTAACTGTTTGGGTTTACTTATTTACATTGTTAATTTCTGACATTCAATAAAATAAAGAAAAATAAACGTTTATACCAACATACTGTATCACCAGAATCACCAGAAACAATCCTTATATTTTTTATCTTTAAATACATTAAGCACCCAAAGAATATTCCATCCTGGTCTTTACTCTATAATCACTGTTGAACCATTTGCTACACATTCCACTTTTTCGCATGCATGCTTCACTTCCATTGTATTTCTTTTCATATTGCTTTCATCAGCCAACTTTCAACTCCATATCTGTGCAAAACATTCCATAATTCAAGTGGGGGGTTTTTTGGTTTTTTTTTTTTAACTTCATTATACAATTCATTTGAATCAAGAAATGTTCAATAAACTCTCACATGTCAGAATAACTACTGCAATTCTGCTTGGATGGCAATGGCAGCTTGCAAACCCTGGCTCCAGTGGTGGGATTCAGCCAGTTC